>NC_141072.1:53106710-53564210 GCF_041138505.1 Cibotium barometz | reverse complement strand
GGACAGCTGTACGGACAGAGCAGGTGCTGGCGGCGCTGGACAGGGCAGGTGCTGACGGCGCTGGACAGAACTGGTACAGGCGGCGCTGACTGGCTGAGCAGGTACAGTCGGGTACATAGGCTCTTTTCAGGCAGCGCAGGCAGGTACAGTGCCACGTGGACTGCTAGTACATGCTGTACAGACAGGTACAGTGCTGTTTTCTGGTCTGTACAGACAGGTACAGCACTTCCAGTTTGCAGGTAGAGCTTTTCCAAAGCTTGGTTGGTGCGATAGTCAAGTGGTTGCAGGGGAAACAGTACAGACAGTCGTTGTCAAGCGTAGACTGGTACGAACTGCTCCACGGGTGCAGAACCACGTGTTGATTTGGTAAGCTCTGAATTTGTTCATCTATCTTTCTTTCCAGTGGCTTATGTCTGCTGCAGATTTGTGCTATCTGGCCCCTTGTGAGAGGAGGGGTATGGCAGATTGAAAAGGGTGGGAGTGTTGCTTTGAAACACAGATCTGTGTGTGTGAATCCTCTATGCTAAGAGGTATTGTGGGCTGCCAGATTGGACATACAGGTGTATTCTCTTGGCTGGTTGTGTTGTACTCAGCCTTACATATTTTTGAAATTGAATAAAGAAATACCGCAAGGGGCGCCAAGCTTTGGGGCCAACAAGTGTCGTTTTATTTTCAGATTTGGGGCACTCTAGCTCCAATCATATTTGTTTTATATCTGGACTACAAGTGGAAGGGTGACTACTAGTCTACCGCACTTTGGTTTCTACCTGAGGCCGGTTTCAACGTTCCGTTGCCGGGACCAATCATCAACTTTCTTAAGGGGGTGAGCTCGTGGTTGCCTCGAGAAAAGTCATCGCTGATAACAAAAAAAAATTCAGCAACATGTCTGATACAGAAGATGAGTACTTTTATCATGAAGAGGAAGAGCAAGAGACCTCTCCTGAGAGAAATGCATGTGAGGATACTTTTGCAGGAGAACAGGCTGCAGATGATGAGCATTATGAGGATGTAACATAGCCACAAGATGTACTTGGTAAAGAGAATGATGATGCTCGGTTTAAAGATCGTTTGGCTAGTGTTATGGATGTGTTTATGCAGCTCGCACAAAGTGAGAAGTTTGCTGAATTTATGAGATCCCGTACAGAGCCCGAAAAGAAGAAGAAGAAGGTGCATTCTAAGAACCTTCCTCAGGGTCATAGTGGTGCCTTCCCAGCAGACTATGCATCCAGGTTATTTTGGTGGTGGCTCGGTGTAGTTGAGGACAACTCTTTAGAAGCCCGAGGGGATGTCACCAATTGGCCGACCGTTTGGTCCATCTCCAAATTTGTGTCTCGTTCACTTGAGGCCAGGCCAGTGTCTCATGTGAAGGGGCCACTATTTTTGCGAGGCAGCCCGGCAGACTCTCCCTAGGTGCTGCAAAATACAAGCATCAGTACAAAGGACTGAGGGGCTAAATCATACAATAGGGGGGGGGGGGGAAGCCAAACAGGTGGCCTGTAATGCCAACGGGGGGATCCCGTGTGTAAGGTGTAGAAGGGGCCTCTGCGCCAGGTGGTGTGAAAAGCCTGGCGCCGCAAGATCGCCTCATCCGAGTCGCCCCGGATGCGGTCATACTGTCCTCGCAGGGTGTGGATCAACTCCTGCCAAATCCCCCGTACAGTCTCTGCTGGTGGCTCCAGTCTCCCCTCAAAGGCCGTGAAACTCCGGGCCCTCCAGGTGAACCAGATGGTGAGGCTGCTGAGGAGCTCCCGTCGTAAATCCCTCTCCTGTGTCCAGCTGGCGGACAAGAAATCCGGTGCCGGAACCAGGCGAGGCTGGCCCCTAATGAATCTAATGGCCTGACTGTCCTGCTCCATCTCATAGCCCATAGCAGGCCCTGACGAAGTCGACCAAGCAGCGGCACCCCACGTAAACATACCCTCTGGAGAGAGGGGGGCCAGAATACAGCCAAATCTGCTGCGCCTGAGAGCAATCCCAAAGGCAATGTCTTTGTGTCTCCATAGGGTGGCCGCATCGGACACAGGCCGCCGGAAGACCGCTGTAAGCAAGCCAGGTGCCAACTGCTGAGCCCCCGTGGGCGACCAGCCACTGGAAAGTCGAGATTCTACGGGCCTGTCGACTAGCCCAGAGCCGAGCCCAAAAATCCTCCAGGAACTCCTGTGAGAGTCCCTGTAGCCGCCAATGCCCCGCTGCAGCTGGAGAGACCATCCTCCTCGACGTCAAAATATGCCGCCCCAGCCGAACAGTATACTGGAAAAAGGTGATCTCTGTGGCCTCAAGGGATGCATAAGGATCATGCCACTCGTACTCCCCAGGGTCCCACTGTAGCCGGGCCAAGGGGCGCGCTGCATATACCCATATGCGCCAATCCGGGAGCACATCAGCAGGGTCGGGGTCAATATGCCACTTCCGAGAAGCGGCGGCCACAACCCGTATCCTCTGAAAGGTGCACTCTGCAACCAAAGGCGACTCCACCTCCACTCTCTGAAGTCTGCCCTCATCCTGAATCTCATAGTAGAGGCATCTGCCATCCTCAGTGCAAGCTCTGACAGCAATCAGGATCTCCAACTGTGTAAAGGCTCCCATCCACCGTGGGGCCACTGGCTCGAAAGGCGTGAACCACTCCTCTGTGAGTGCCTCCTGAATATCATCCCTCATAATCAACCCCCCTCTGAAGTGACTCAGCCTCTCCACCTGGATCTCCTCTGGGAGACTGCAGAAGGCCTCTCAGTCTCCAAAACTACGTGCTGGGCCTGCCGCCGCTAAAGGTCCCCAGGCTAGACGAGCCGAGAACCCAGCATATGACCCTGCTCTGTGCGAACCGCTGGGCTCCAGATGAGCGGTTGTCTGGCCCGCTCCTCAACACAAGAAGGAGGTCGCTGAGAGAGCCCCGGTCTCAGCAGCTCCCAAGCTCTCAGGATGCTCAAAGCAAATCTGTCCTCCCATCCTCTACTGAGGCCTGTCCTCCTCATCTCTATGAAGATCCAGCGAATCTCTGGTGCCCAAGTGCCCCTGTTGGGGGAGCCCGAGCCTGCAGCCGCTGCAAGAGAAGCTCTTTCCAAGGCTCAGCGCCGCCTGGAAGCAGCCCCCAAACAATAAGCTTCCCCAATAAGGCTCTACTCTGATCGACTGGATCTATAATGCCCAAGCCTCCCTGAGGCAGCGGAAGTGTAATAACTACCCATGCAACCTTTGCCCGGGCTGGCTAACCGTCCCGCCCAGACCAAAGAAAGTTCCTGATCACCCTCTGTACCTGGCTGATGCAAGAGCTCGACAAGATCCAGCAAGACGTAATGTACCACATGGTCGCTAACAGCACCTGATTTGCCACCACCACCCTCCCAGCCAAGGATAGTCGAGCTGTACTCCAATACAAAAGCTTCTTCCGAATGCTCAGAAGAAGCGGGGCAATCTGCTGCTCAAGTGACAAATCTAGTCCAATCTGGCATCCCAAATACCGCACTGCTGTGCCAGGAGGAATCCATCTAAAATCGGGGTCCGGGGTCCGGGCTCCATGCCGGAGTGGGAGCACTACTGATCCAAAAGGCCACTGTCTTGCGCCAATTGATCAATGCTCCCGAAGCTGCACTAAAAACCTGGAGGGACTGCTCTGCCCGAAGAAGATTGGCCTCTTGGCCATGCAAAAATAAGCCCGTGTTGTCTGCAAACTCAGCATCGAGCAGGTCCTCCCCCCGGACTGGGAGCTGGAGTCCTCTCAAACCAACCTCCTCTGCCGTCAAATACATGCTCATAGCCTCCGCAAAGAAGAGAAAAAGAAAAGGGGCGAGGGGACACCCCCGACGGACTGATCTGGTCAGCTCAAAACTCGGCCCCCGTCCTCCTGCAATCAGCACCTGGCTACGAGCTGTGGAATACAGAGCCACCACCCCTCTGATCCATCCTGGCTCAAAGCCCAGGCGAAGCATAGTGCCCTCTAAGAAACAAATATAAACTCTATCGTATGACTTCTCAAAATCGAGAGGCATCACGACCAAGTCCTCGCCAAGAAATCTAGCTCGGGCCGTCGCCTCCCAGAAAGTAAAGATGTTGTCAAGGATACTGCGCTCCTTGACGAATCCTGTCTGGGTAGCATGAATCAACTCCCCCACGAAGGGCTGGATCCTCAAACTCAAGGCCTTTGCTAAGACCTTGTAGACAGTATTGAGGATCGTAATAGGCCTCCAATGCCGAATATCATCTGATACTCCCTCCCCCTTGGGGATAAGAAAGATCAAGCCCTCTGAAAAGCTCTGTGGCATCGCCCCAGTGTCCAAAACATACTGAAAGCCCCTGCGGAGGCCTGGCCCCAAAAGGTCCCAATAGCGCATAAAAAAGGCCGGCGTCAGTCCGTCCTCCCCTGGGCAACTATGTCGCGGCAGGACCCTCAAGGCCTCGGCAAGCTCAATCTCTGAAAGAGGCGCACCAAGAACTGTACGCATACGATCTGTGACCCTCCTCTGCACATGGGCCCACACAGTCTGTCTGCAAGCATCTCGATCCTCAGTGGCTGGCTCCACTGAAAGCAGGTCTCTATAGAATGCAGTGGCAATGGCTATGATCTCCCCGGGCTCAGTAGCTACCGATCCATCCGGTCTACCAAGCTAACGGACTCCTGCTCGAGCATGGCGGGGTCCAATGATCTCAAAAAACTCCCCAATCACTCTATCACCAAGCTGCGTCCACTGAGAGGCCTGACGACGATAGTAAAACTCATGTCTCTACTCCTCTGCCTCTCTAACCTCCTGGCGTGCCTGGCTCAGCTGTGACGCCACCCACTCACATGCAGGCTGCTGCTCCTGAAGGCGCTGTAGCGAAGCAAGGCTGCGTCTCAGTCGATGCTCCCGCTCGCGAATCTCTCCCAGCCGTGTCAAAGCTGCAACGTGCAGAAATGAGCTAAGCTCGATGAGCACTGCCTGCTGCATCCTGGTCAGAGCACTGACTATCATGCCAGATCCTCTCAATGTCCTGAGCGAGACTGGGATCTGTAAGTACCCTCTCTGGGATCCTCAACTGCAAGCTGGGCTCCCGTGTCTTCTCCTCCAATGTCAAGATAACTGGCGCATGATCTGAAAATGAGGTGCCAGCGAGAATGCCGACGGAGCCCCCTCGCTCCCCTAGCCATCGCCAACATAAAAGCGATCAATCCGTGATAGATTAGTCCCTCCCTGCCGGCGATCCAACCGAGAGAAACTAAGACTCCTGAGAGCGGGAGAAGGCCCCATGCTGCCATGCATCAGTGATCCTCAGTGACATGCAAAACCGGTCCCAAGCTACAAGCTCCGTGCCGTGCACTGTAACATGACTACCTCCCACCCTATCGGCCGGGTCCTCAAGCATGTTGAAGTCTCCCCCGACACACCAATGTGCGGCCTCTGGCAATGCATCCATAACCTGGGTCCAGAACTCTGCTCTGGCACTAGCATGATTGGGCGCATAGACGTTGAGCACGCCCAATAGCTCATCATGCATCCTCAGAATGACATACTGTGCTCTACCAGGCACAATGATCCCTCGATCCACAATGGCTTGCCGCCATACATCTGCAATGACCATGCATACTCCTCCCTGTCCACCCAAAGGACCAAACCCTGTAGACCAAAAGGTGTCCCATCTACCAAGCATCACCGAACCATATCTCCGGATCTTGCTCTCACCCAAGTGGTGCTCCTGCATCATCAAAATATCAATGATGCCACCAACCAGGCATCTCTGAAGCTCCTGCCTCAGGCAACCACGATAGCGTATAAAATGTGCTCCGCCAAGGCCCTGTACATTCCATGAGATGATCCTCATGGATGACCTGCTGAGGTGGATGCTGTCTCAGCCGTACGGCAGGCCTTCGCAAGCGGCTTGGATGGAGAGTAGTCCCCATCCGAGCGGCTGCGAATCTGCCCACCCGGTGTACTGCAAGAATCACGGATCAAACGCCAGTGTGGCTGTGGCCCATGGCGACTGCCTCCCGCTCTGACAGAGCAACCTCGTGTATACATACATATCCAGGGTCGCGTGCTAAGTCTGCCACTATGCGAACGACCAAATGACGAATCCCTGAGGCATCCACACTCCCGGGATCCAAGAAAAAATGAGCCAACTCCCATAGTCGGCCTATCACATCTGTCACCTCCAGATCGCTCACATGATGAGAAAACTCAACTGCCTGAGTCTTCAAAGTGCTAAGAGCGAGCTCTAGAGTCCACTCCCGGTCGCAAGGGCCACATAGAGGGAACGAGAAGGCCACCGCTGAATCAAGTGCCTCCTCCCCGCGGGCCAGAGGTATCACTACATGAACTCGGATGGGTGCTGGCTCATGGGGGCCCTCTGCTCCAAAAAGCCGTGTGAAGGCGTAATCAAAAGCCTCCGAGCGCTGTCTAATGCCGAGGCGACTCAACCGACTGCGGATCGATGATATCCGTGAAGCCCGAATCGGCATGGTAGGTCTCCTCTGTGGTGCTCGAGCGAGGTCGGTGCTCAGCGCCCTTCGGACTGTAGGTGAGCGCCAGGGGACTGCCAGGGTCTCCCGGGAAGGTGAGGCGGGCGGGGGGGGGGGGGGGGACTCGGGAGGAGGGGGGTGGAGAGGGAGCTGCTGCCGAAACCGGAGCGGGGATGGGAGGAGGCGAAGGTGGAAGTGAGGCGGTGGGAGAGGGAACGGGAGTGGGGGGGGTGAAGGAGGGGGTGCTGGCATCTCTTGGTCCTCAGTCGTCACCGCAGGGGTCTCCTCCTGGAGGGGAGCAAAACTGTTCCTCACGGGAACCCAGTGAGGCTGAGACTGTGGCTACTGCTGCAGCGGTCCCTGGGCGTGCTGCTCTGACTGTCTCCCTCGGCGGCGCCCCTGTCCAGGCTGCCACTCCGAGGTCTCTGTGGCCTAAGCAGGTGTCCCGAAGGCAGCCTGCCGAGCCGCATCTGTGGGTGGGCCATCAGGGGCCTATTTTGCTGTGGTGAGGGTCAGTGTCTCCTGCGAGGGCAGGCCTTGGCCAGATGACCGACCTGCCTGCAAATGAAGCACTGGTTCGGGAACCCCGAGAACTCCACTCTCTAATCAATCCATCCCCCCCCCTATCCTAGGTAGCTGAATGACCTTAGGAAGGGAGGAGATGTCAGACACCAAAACTCTGACCGAAGGTAGCCCAGCTGCTCTGGCCACCACTGAAGCTGTTGTGGGGCCAGTCTCTAGTACCGAGCCCACCAATGCTCCTAGCCTAGAGAGGAGCGGACGATACTCCCGGCGGAGTCCAGGGAAGCAAACTGTAACATGGAAAAGGCGCTCTCCCTGCTCAGCCGCTGCTGGGTCAAAGCCATGCTCCCAAGGTCTGAAGAAAGCCCGAGCACCCCTGATGTCAAGGGGACTCATGGCAAGTACCTTGGCCACGCTCTGGGCGGTCTCGAACTCGATCTGGTAATGTCCACGGCCCAGTAGCTGTACGTCCAGGATCTTGCCCACATCTGCAAGAAGGCGGGCCTGGAGAAGATCCCGGATCTCCCCTCTGCTGGGGCGAGTGCCGACTATACGGCAGATGGTGGAATGTGCCTGAAGGCGTTCCACCTCTGCGGCGAGGCTCACTTCCTCTTCCGGTGAAAGAGAAAGCCTGATGGGGGTGTCCTCAGGGGCAGGCGAGGGGGCTGCGGATGAGTCCCTCTGAGGTGGGGCGGGAGGAACCTCCATCAGAGTCTGAAGCTGTGTCGAAGGCGAAGCAGAGACGGAGAACCTGCACGAACCGAGCTGCACACGAAGTTGGGGAAGGCGAAAAGTAAGAAGGTAAAAAAATCCCTGGGGGCGGAGAAAAACAGAAAGAATAGGAGGGGGGGGGCAGAGGCGGCGAAGACGGATCCCAAGGGGGGGGGGGGGCGGAAGCAGCACGAAAAGGCGAGAGAGGGGGAAGCGAGAGTTGGCGAAGGGGGGGGGGGCGCTGAAGAGGAGGGGGGTGGGCGCGATGGCGAAGAGCTACGGGAGGGGGGGGGCGAAAGCGAAGAGCAGTGGAGGGGGGGCGCTTCAGCGCAGGCAAGCCAGGCGAAGGGGGGGGGGCGGCGCAAACCTGAGAGATCTGTTTTTCCTCTCACCTACATCATTCTACTGTGGTATATAAGGCACAGTACATTGGTGTTTGATGCCCTTTTGAAGCATATAATCCTTGAATGCATTTGACATGTATTCTCCACCTCTATCTAAGCGGAGTGTTTGGACTTTAAACATCCACAACACAGATTTTCAGCCATTGCTACAAAGTGTCGAAAGCATGTAAACACTTATGCTTTTGCTTTGAAAGGGTAAACCCAAACAAACCTGGAGTGGTCATCAATGAATGTGACAAAATAAAGACGCCCCCCTATGGAAGGTGTCCGCATTGGACCACATACATCACTATGTATGAGCTGTAATTTATTTTCAGCTCTAACAACTCCATCCTTGGGGGCTGTTAGAAGGTTATTTTCTCGGATACCAATTAGAAGAAGACGCTCGCTGAAGCTCCCGCTCTCCCCCCCCTACTCGCGCTGCCTGCACGCCCTTCCCCCCTTCCCTCCCACACGCCCTCTCCCTCCCGCCTGCCCTCGCTTATGCGCCCCCCCTTCGCCTAGTCCCCTTGCGCTAAAGTGCCAGCCCCCCATCTCCTCGCCTTCGCGCCCCCCCCCCCCTCTTCAACGCCCCGTCCCCCTGTCACGTGCATCCCGCACTTGGATGCCACGTGGACATTCTGTACAGAAGGTGCAGGACCTGGGATGGTGAACTGGTCCCATGTGAGCCCAGTCCGGGACGAGTCAGCCAGGGATCCATCTCAGTCGTCCGAGGTCAGGTGTGCATTGTCCTGCACATGAGTCCAAGGTCAGGTGTGCATTGTCCTGCACATGAAGCAGTGCCAGTCCGCGCTGTGAGTCTCCCTCTGGAATGATGTCGGATGTGCTGTGTATCTGGTTTGCAACTGGATGCCAGACATCTGTAGGCATGTAGTTTGCATGTAGAGATGGGGCCAGCCCATAGGGCTACCCCAGTGTAGGTATTTGCATGTGCATACTTAGATGGGCATGGGGGAGGTGTAGAACCACCCCCAAGGGGCCAGGAGGGCCCAAGACTTTGCCCACCAGCCAAGGCAAGGGCTGGAGGGGCAGTCGGCCAGCTCCAGAGCCTCTGGACAGGCAGCCGACAGAGGTTTAAACCCTAAGACAGCAGGCGGCCAGGTGTGGGGGGCAGTCCCACACCTCTGCGTTGAATGCCCAGCAGCCAGGGTGCTGTCCCAGCAGGCTGCGCAGGCTGGACAGGCTCTAAACAGGTGTGAAAGCACTTTATTAAAGTGTGAACACCTTTTATTACAAGACTCAGTCGTGGGGCTGTTATGAGCAGGCCGACTGCATGATATGAGGGGTATAAAAGCCCAAGTCTTAAATCATTGTTTCCATCTCACAATTCACCAAGAGCCTCAAGCATTCAAGGGCCAGGACAGCCAAGGGTTTTGCTAAAGCTAAGGGGTGAAGGACTGAAGGTCAAGGGCAGGTTTTCCAGCCAAGAAAAGGTCAAGTACTTTGTATTTGTTTCAGATTTACATCATTCTAATAAAGCAAATACACCATCCGTGGTGGGGGCCCTACAGAGGGTAATTGGGACCCAATACTGTGTCCTTCTCCATCTCCCCCTTCTCTCTCTATTTTTCTGCACATCGTCTTTCAATTGTGCGTTAATTCCGTCGCGAAAAGAGTGCTGTTTTCTGAGTTTTGAAGTACCGATCCTTCTCCGAAGCTTCCGCACATTACAGTGGTATCAGAGCCTACTTCAAGGACGAAGATTCAGCAAAGAAGACCAGAAAATTTTTCGCTCGTGTGGTTGGTTTTTAGACGCCGGTGGACTACCCTTTTCGGAGTGACTCCTGTCCCCAGGCTTAGTTCCGTACGTCGTACGACTGAAATCGTACGTACTTGTTGTACGGTACGGTACCGTACGGATTCGTACGATACCGTACGATTTTTGAGGTTTTTTTTTTTTTTTTTTTTTTTTGGGTCGTCGTCGTTGTTGTTGTTGTTGTTGTTGTTGTTGTTGCTGTTGCGTGGAGCAATTTCAGTCTTCTAGAGAGCCATTCATCGCCATTTGCAGCCTATAGGGAGCTGTTTGTCAGCGTGTGCACTTGCCATTGCCATATTAGGCAAGCGATCATATTGCCTGATGAGGAGAACGAGGCAATCTTCATGGAGCTCTATAGTGAGCTTGTGGCAGCAGATACTCGCAGCACCAGGAGTCAGCATGGACGGGGGCCCGAGCAGTTGGAGTTCATAGGCCTCCGCCTTCGGCATCGGCAAAGGGTGGCCTTCGCACATATGTGAGGCGGGGATCCTCGAGCTCCAATCCCCGCCTTCATGATGATATTCCATTGCCCCCTCATGATGATACCCCACTGCCTAGAGAGCCCTTGTTTGATGATGATGGCAACCTACTTAGCGAGAATGATCCCCAGAGTGTCTCGTCCACCTTCGAAGAGTCCTCTTCAGAGAACTCTCTTGATGGACACTCTAGTAGTGATCATGTTGATGATCATGCAGATGTTGGTGATGATGTAGACTTTTGATATGTTATAGCTCTCTAGGCATTGGGCATCTATCTCCTTCTAGCCCATCGATGATGTATTGTAGTATGTAGTATCATGTATGTACGCATGTTGGAACTTGGCGGTCGCCCATGCCATGAGTTTTTGGCCTATCCTTTTGTAGCAATTTTGTACTCTAATGGCATGATGACATTATGTTCATGGTTCTACTATTTTGTAACTTCTTGTCTACAATTTTTAAGTTTAGGAAGTATTTTTTTTAAAAAAAACGTACTAATATCGTACCGTACCCCAAAAAATTTTAAGGTACCAATTAGTACCGTATTTTATCGTACCGTACCGTATCGTACCTTTCGTACTAACTAACCATGCCTGTCCCTCGAAGGACGGTTGGTTTTTAGCCTCCGGAAGCCTCCGGAAGTCTCCCACACAGATAGTGGATGGTCAGATTGCGTTCCGGAAAGGAACTGCATTTTCCCGCTATGGCGAACTTCGGCGACGAGAGAGAACCAGAACCATGGGACCAGAGTGCACCAGGCAGCCCAGCTAGGGCACCCGGCTTGAGTGTACAAGACATGTTCCAGCAGATGATGCGAGCAATCGCAGACCAGACAACCAAGTTGGACGAGCAGAAGGCGCGGATTTTGGCTCTGGAGGAGCGTTCTCGCTCTCCAGCGTCGCGTTTTCCATCTCCTCCTCCCTCTCCTTCCGTACCCCAGATACCAGATCCTCGTCACAGGGACCCTCTCGAGGGGTCACAGCCGCAGTCAAGCTCCTTGCTTGAGAGGCAGATACGGGCATTGGAGATTCGACAACGAGAAGACGAAGCCATGCGACGAGTGGAACACGAGCATTACCTCCGAGCTTTGGACGCCAGATTGACACCGGCGGCGCCCTCGAATCATTTTCCCGAGAAAATGAACTTCAGTAAGTATAATGGTAAACTCGATCCCACTACTCTGTATTCATGGTTACATCAATTTGAAGCTTACTTTGCCGCAATTAGGAAATCAGATATTGACAAAGTGATCTTAGCCAGTTGGTATTTGGAAGGTGAGGCCATTCCTTGGTGGACTCAGTGGGCTCATGCCCACACCAGATCAGGTATGGCAGCTTATGGGTGGGACGAGTTCGTCCGTGACCTTAAGCAGCGGTTTTTACCGCCCCACTACCTTGAGCGACTCGAAGACGAGTTCAGGGGTGCGCGTCAGAATGCGCAACCAGTCCTTCAGTTTGCCAATAGAATTTCGACCTTGTGTCTACAATTAGGCTTATCTGATGCGGACAAGAAAGGGCAGTTTTTGTATGGCCTGGACACGCACATCCAATGGGAGGTGCGTATGTTTAGACCAGCCACCTTTGAGGACGCACTCTCGCTTGCGCAGAGTGCAGAAATGAAACACAATGGTGGCAAGCCCAAGACCTCCCAGCCGGCTTCTCCCAAGGCTAACACCTCAGGAGGCAAAAGCCAGAACCAGACGGGGTCTTCCCCAGGACAGAGCCCGGGAGCCTCTGGCTCCAAGAACTCGAACAATGCGTCTAAGCTTACTCCAGACCAGAAAGCGGAGGCAGGCAAGACAGGTGGCAAGTTGAGTGCTGAGGAGCTTGCTCAGTACAGGAAGGAGGGTAGATGTTACTTTTGTCACACAAAAGGACATACTTCTCGGGATTGTCCGAAGAAGCCTCCAAAGCCCGCCGCCGCCTCCACAGCTTCCGTGGTGAGCACAGCTCCCACACAGACCCCAGCGGCGACCCCTAGTTCTTCAAACCCCGGTGCTTCAGTTGGAGCAATTATTAGCCGGGAGCTAGAAGATAAGCAGAAGGGCGCCCATGACCAGGAGTATGAGCGCAACGAATTGCTCAAGTCCTTTGGCTACATAGGTGGCCAGAGAGTCGTTGTCTTGTTTGACAGCGGCAGTACGGAGGATGTGATCACGGAAGAGGCCGCTAGGCGTGCCCGTTTCGAGCTCACTCCGGTGGACAAACAAGTTGAGGGTTTTAGCACAGGTATGACTACGAGCGTCAAGTATGAAGCTCTAGGTGCTAAATTCGTCATTCAGGGCATAGAGTTTGTGCGTGATTTTATGGTTGCCCCTCTTGTAGGAGCAGACATAATTTTGGGTATCCAGTGGTTTCACAAGTTTCTTCCTGATGTCAAGTGGGACAAGCACACGTTCCAGATTGATCGGAATGTGTCAAACACCCCTGTGACCATTAAGTGTGAACCAGGTATTCCAAACTTTCCGCTCATAAGCCACTTGCAGGCTAAGCGAGCAGTTAGGAAAGGCGCCCAGTGTGCGATGATTTACGTCCAGACAGCCCAGACGGTGGCCAGTGCTTCCGAGAAGTACTCGGTTCTCCATGAAAAGTTCCAGAAGATTTTTCTTCGGGACAGTCTCCCTCCCCAGCTTCCTCCGTCCAGACCGGAGGATCACAAGATTAACCTCCTCCCAGGCTCGGAACCCCCGAGCAAGTTTCCGTATCGCCTTTCTAAGGCAATGGAATCGGAGTTGGACCGCCAACTCCAAGAATTGTTGCAAGCTGGCTTCATCCGCCCCAGCGTGTCGCCATTTGCAGCACCGATCTTATTTGTCAAGAAGAAAGATGGGTCTTCTCGGTTGTGTGTCGATTATCGTGCACTCAACAAGCTGACGATCAAGAGCAGATTCCCGATGCCTCGAATTGACTACATTCTCGAGAGGTTGAATGGAGCTAAGGTGTTCTCTAAATTGGATTTAAAGAGTGGGTACCACCAGGTTCGGATTGTTGAGGGGGACATCCCCAAGACAGCTTTCCGTACAGAACGGGCCCACTATGAATTTGTGGTCATGCCATTTGGTTTGACGAACGCCCCAGCTACATTTAACCGCATGATGATGCGTATTTTCCGGGAGTTGATTGGAGTGTGTGTGTTCATATTTCTGGACGACATACTCATATTTTCAGCTACAGTTGAGCAGCATGACATTGATGTGGAGAAAGTCCTTAAGTTGCTGGAAAGCAACGAGCTCTATATCAATGAAAAGAAGTCAGAATTTTATCTGTTCCAGGTACATTACTTGGGATATATAATCAGTGCCGAAGGCATTCGACTTGATCCGGCTAAAGTGGCCGAGATTGTTAACTGGGAAGTACCTCAGACTGCTTATGACATTAGATCATTTGTGGGTATATGCCAGGCATATTCCACCCACATTGACAAGTTTTCCGATCTCTCGGCAGACCTCACCGATCTGCTAAAGGGAGTGAAAACAAGGAGGCAAAAGATTCGAATGACTCCACGAGCGTTGGAGGCATTCCAGAACCTCAAGGTGGCTTTGTCGGAAGCGCCTTGTCTAGCCCTTGCCTCGTGGGACGAACCATTTCAGGTGATCACCGATGCGAGTAACATCGCAATTGGAGGTGTATTGCAACAGAATGGTCATCCAGTAGCTTACATGTCTCGTAAGTTACTGCCCGCCGAAAAGAATTACTCAGTCTACGATCGTGAACTCCTAGCAGTCATTCAGGCCTTGAAACATTGGAAACATTTCTTGTATGGCCGTGACTTCGAGGTCCGCACTGACCATCAGGCATTGCGCTGGATTCAGACAATGCCAAGTGCACAGTGGAGTGATCGACAACACCGCTGGAGTCAGATATTCCAGCAGTTTGGTGGCATGATTGAGTACCTTCCAGGAAAGGCCAATCCAGTGGCCTATGCTTTGAGCAGGAAGGGACAAGTATCTGCGATTCAGACCACTAGACTGGACCTTGTTGGTACAGGACTAGAAGACATGAAGCACACGTACGCGGATTCCGAGGAATTCGGTACTCAGTGGGAACAGGCATTGGATGCCACAGGACCATGCCATTTTCTGATACGCGATGGTTGGCTTTACTACAAAGACCGACTGTGTGTCATGAAATCATTCCGGGCAGCTCTTCTCCATGATGCCCATGACGCCATTACAGGTGGTCATAGGGGCATGAATTCGACTCTGGAGAAGTTAGAACGGCAATACTATTGGCCAAAGATGAGGCGTGATGTGTTTACTTATGTACAACGCTGTGACATTTGTCAAAAGGTGAAAGCTCCTCGTGGAAAGAAGATAGGGTTGTTACAGCCTTTGCCAATTCCTGAGGGTCCTTTCCAAGACATTTCGATGGACTTTGTCACAAATCTGCCTCCCAGTCCGAGTAAGCGTAATACACAGTGTTTGACTATTGTTGACAGGTTCAGCAAATTTGTGATGCTTATTCCTTGCAGGGCCAATGTGACCGCCGAGGATGTTGCCCAGCTATTCATTCGGCATTGGTACCCGATTGGTGGGATTCCTAGAACCATAGTGTCAGACCGAGATGCCAAGTTTACCAGTCATTTTTGGAGGGCATTGTTTGATAATTTTGGTACTAAGTTGAATTTTTCCAGTGCATTCCACCCACAGACAGATGGCCAGACAGAGATATACAACCAGTTGGCCTTTGATGTGCTGAAGTGTTATGTCCACGATCAGCAAGGTAAGTGGGAATCGTTTCTGCCTTTAGTTCAAGCTGTTTTGAATGACTCTTTTTCTTCAGCTATTGGCAGGACTCCATATGAGGCAGCGTTTGGAAGACCTTTCCAGTCGTTGTTAACCAGGACGTCGTCTTCAGTACCGGAGGCGAACAGAGTGACGGAGTCTTACCAGGAGATCCTAGAGTCCGTCAAAGACAGATTGGCTAAAGCGCAAGAGGCCTACACTCGACAGGCCAATAAAGACCGAAGGGACATGAAGTTTTCGGAAGGAGATTGGGTATATCTTCGGATTATGAAGCAAAGATTAAAGCAGGTGGGCAAGCGATGCCCAAAGTTGTCTTTCAGGAGCTTCGGACCTTTCCCCATCCGGAAAAAGATTAATGAGGTGTCTATGCAGTTAAAGCTACCTCCGAGTTGGACTATGCACGATGTATTTCATGTCAGTTGGTTAAAGCCATATGCAGGTCCACCCCCTTCAGAGGTCAAAGACGAAGCGGAACCAGACATCATTGATGAAGCAGAAGTAATGGTTCCAGAACAGATCCTTCTGCACCGTTTCAAGCATGGCTCCGGCCGAAGACTACGACAGTTCCTCACGAAGTTTCAGGACCGAGGAACTCATGAAGCGGTATGGCTCGACAAAGAATTTTTCGAAGATTATCCGGCTTTATTGACGGATTATTTGGAGGCTATGCAGCTTCCGTCAAGTTAAGCAGAAGGGGATGTCACGTGCATCCCGCACTTGGATGCCACGTGGACATTCTGTACAGAAGGTGCAGGACCTGGGATGGTGAACTGGTCCCATGTGAGCCCAGTCCGGGACGAGTCAGCCAGGGATCCATCTCAGTCGTCCGAGGTCAGGTGTGCATTGTCCTGCACATGAGTCCAAGGTCAGGTGTGCATTGTCCTGCACATGAAGCAGTGCCAGTCCGCGCTGTGAGTCTCCCTCTGGAATGATGTCGGATGTGCTGTGTATCTGGTTTGCAACTGGATGCCAGACATCTGTAGGCATGTAGTTTGCATGTAGAGATGGGGCCAGCCCATAGGGCTACCCCAGTGTAGGTATTTGCATGTGCATACTTAGATGGGCATGGGGGAGGTGTAGAACCACCCCCAAGGGGCCAGGAGGGCCCAAGACTTTGCCCACCAGCCAAGGCAAGGGCTGGAGGGGCAGTCGGCCAGCTCCAGAGCCTCTGGACAGGCAGCCGACAGAGGTTTAAACCCTAAGACAGCAGGCGGCCAGGTGTGGGGGGCAGTCCCACACCTCTGCGTTGAATGCCCAGCAGCCAGGGTGCTGTCCCAGCAGGCTGCGCAGGCTGGACAGGCTCTAAACAGGTGTGAAAGCACTTTATTAAAGTGTGAACACCTTTTATTACAAGACTCAGTCGTGGGGCTGTTATGAGCAGGCCGACTGCATGATATGAGGGGTATAAAAGCCCAAGTCTTAAATCATTGTTTCCATCTCACAATTCACCAAGAGCCTCAAGCATTCAAGGGCCAGGACAGCCAAGGGTTTTGCTAAAGCTAAGGGGTGAAGGACTGAAGGTCAAGGGCAGGTTTTCCAGCCAAGAAAAGGTCAAGTACTTTGTATTTGTTTCAGATTTACATCATTCTAATAAAGCAAATACACCATCCGTGGTGGGGGCCCTACAGAGGGTAATTGGGACCCAATACTGTGTCCTTCTCCATCTCCCCCTTCTCTCTCTATTTTTCTGCACATCGTCTTTCAATTGTGCGTTAATTCCGTCGCGAAAAGAGTGCTGTTTTCTGAGTTTTGAAGTACCGATCCTTCTCCGAAGCTTCCGCACATTACACCCCCCCTTCGCCAGCCCTCTCATTCCCCCCGCCCCTCCTTTCGCGCTGCTCCCCCCCCCCCCCCCCCCCCGGTTTTTTTCTTCGCCGCCTTACCCCTCCCTCCCCGTCTTTCTGGTTTTTTCCGCCCCCCTGGGGTTTTTTCCTTTTTTTACCTTCCGCCTTCCCCCTCCGCCCTTCGTGTGCAGCTCGGTTCTTGCAGGTCTCTCCGCATTCGCTCCACCTTCGCCATAGCTTCAGACTCTGATGGAGGCTCCTCCTGCCCCACCTCAGAGGGACTCTTCCGCAGCCCCCTCGCCCGCCCCTGAGGATACCCCCATCAGGCTTTCTCTTTCGCCAGAAGAGGAAGCGAGCCTCGCCGCAATGGTGGAACACCTCCAGGCACATTCCACCATCTGCCGTATAGTCGGCACTCGCCCCAGCAGAGGGGAGATCTGGGATCTTCTCCAGGCCCGCCTGCTTGCAGATGTGGGCAAGATCCTAGACGTTCAGCTACTAGGCCGTGGACACTACCAGATCGAGTTCGAGACAGCCCAGAGCGTGGCCCAGGTCCTTGCCATGAGTCCCCTTGACATCAGGGGCGCTCGGGCATTCTTCAGACCTTGGCAGCATAATGGCTTTGACCCAGCAGCAACGGCCGAGCAGGGAGAGCGCCTTTTCCATGTTACAGTTTGCTTCCCTGGACTCCGTCACAAGTACCTTCTGCTCCTTTCGAGGCTAGGGGCACTGGTGGGCTCGGTGCTCGAGATTGGCCCCACAGCAGCTTCAGTGGTGGCTAGAGCAACTGGGCTACCTTCAGTCAGAGTTTTGGTTCCTGACATCTCCTCCCTTCCGAAGGTCATTCAGCTACCTAGGATAGGGGGGGGGATGGATTGATCAGAGAGTGGAGTTCTCGGGGCTCCCGAACCAGTACTTTATTTGTAGGCAGGTCGGCCACCTGGCCAAGGCCTGCCCTCACAGGAGACCCCGACCTTCACCGCAGCAGCAGGCCTCTGATGGCACGCCCACAGATGCGGCTCCGCAGGCAACCTCCGAGACACCTGCTCAGCCCACACAGACCTCGGAGTGGCAACCTGAACATGGGCGCCGTCGAGGGAGACAGCCACAGCAGCACGCCCAGAGACCGATGCAGCAGCAGCCACAGTCTTAGCATCACTAGGTTCTCGTGAGGAACAGCTTTGCTCCCCTCCAGGAGGAGACCCCAGCGCCGACTGAGGACCAGGAGATGCCAGCACCCCCTCCTTCGCCCCCACCCCCCCCTCCCCCGTCCCCCCCTCCTGCCTCGCTTCCATCTTCGCCTCCTACCGTCCCCGCTCCGGTTTCGGCAGCGGCTCCTTCTCCACCCCCTTCTCCCACCCCCCCCCCCGCCTCAGCTCCCCGGGAGGCCCTGGCAGTCCCCTGGCGCTCACCTGCAGTCCGGAGGGCTCTGAGCACCGACCTTGCTCGAGCACCGCAGAGGAGACTTACCATGCCGATTCGGGCTTCACGGATATCATCTATCCGCAGTCGGCTGAGTCGTCTCGGCACTACACAGCGCTCGGAGGCTTTTGATTACTCCTTCACATGGCTTTTTGGAGCAGAGGGCCCCCATGAGCCAGCACCCATCAGAGTGCATGTAGTGATACCTCCGGCCCGCGGGGAGGAGGCACTTGATTCAGCAGTGGCCTTCTCATTCCCTCTCTGTGGCCCATGCGACCGGGAGTGGACTCTGGAGCTCGCTCTTAGCACTTTGAAGACTCTGGCAGTTGAGTTTTCTCATCATGTGAGCGATCTGGAGGTGACAGATGTGATAGGCCGACTATGGGAGTTGGCTCATTTTTTCTTGGATCCCAGAAGTGTGGATGCCTCAAGGATTCGTCATTTGGTCGTTCGCATAGTGGCAAACTTAGCACGCGACCCTGGATATGTATGCATACACGAGGTTGCTCTGTCTGAGCGGGAGGCAGTCGCCATCGGACACAGCCCACTGGCGCCTAATCCGTGATTCTTGCAGTACACCGGGTGGCCTTGAGTTTCCCGTGCGCTGAGCGTTCTGCTGGGCAGATTCACAGCCGCTCGGATGGGGACTATTCTCCATCCAAGCCGCTAGCGAAGGCCCGCCGTACGGCTGAGACAGCATCCACCTCAGCAAGTCATCCATGAGGATCATCTCATGGAATGTACAGGGCCTTGGCGGAGCACATTATATACGTTATCGTGGTTGCTTGAGGCAGGAGCTTCAGAGATGCCTGGTTGGGGACAGTATTGATATTTTGATGATGTAGGAGCACCACTTGGGTGAGAGCAGGATCCGGAGATATGGTTCGGTGATGCCTGGTAGATGGGACACCTTTTGGTCTGCAGGGTTTGGCCCTTTGGGTGGGCAGGGAGGAGTATGTATGGTCATTGCGGATGTATGGTAGCAGGCCATTGTGGATCGCGAGATCATTGTGCCTGGTAGAGCACAGTATGTCATTCTGAGGACGCATGATGAGCTCTTTGGCGTGCTCAATGTCTATGCGCCCAACCATGCTAGTGCCAGAGCAGAGTTCTGGACCCAGGTTACGGATGCATTGCCAGAGGCCGCACATTGGTGTGTTGGGGGAGACTTCAACATGCTTGAGGACCCGGCCGATAGGGTGGTAGGCAGTCATGTTACAGTGCACGGCACGGAGCTTGCAGCTTGGGAGCGATTTTGCATGTCACTGAGGATCACTGATGCATGGCAGCATGGGGCCTTCTCCCGCTCTCAGGACAGTCTTAGTTTCTCTCGGTCGGATCGCCGGCAAGGAGGGACTAATCTATCACGGATTGATCGCTTCTATGTGGGCGACAGGTTAGGGGAGCGAGGGGGCTCCGTTGGCATTCTCGCTGGCACCTCTTTTTCAGACCATGCGCCAGTTATTTTGACACTTGAGGAGAGGACACGGGAGACCCGCTTGCAGTTGAGGATCCCAGAGAGGGTTCTTACAGATCCTAGTCTCGCTGAGGACATTGAGAGGATATGGCATGATAGTCAGAGCTCCAACCAGGATGCAGCAGGCCAGTGTGCCCAGGGACTCATCGAGCTTAGCTCTTTTCAGCACGCTGCAGCCTTGACACAGCTGGGACAGACTCGCGAGCGGGAGCATCGGCTGAGACGCAGCCTTGCTTCACTTCAGCACCTTCAGGAGCAGCAGCCTGCATGTGAGTGGGTGGCGTCCCAGCTGAGCCAGGCACGCCAGGAGGTTAGAGAGGCAGAGGAGCAGAGACATGAGTTTTACTATCGTCGCTAGGCCTCTCACTGGACGCAACTTGGTGATAGAGTGACTGGGGAGTTTTTTGAGATTACTGGACCCCGCCATGCTCGAGCAGGAGTCCGCCAGCTTGGGAGGCCGGACGGATCGGTAGCTACTGAGCCGGAGGAGATCAGAGCCATTGCCACTGGGTTCTATAGAGACCTGCTTTCAGCGGAGCCAGCCACCTACTGAGGCTCGGGATGCTTGCAGACAGACTGTGTGGGCCCATGTGCAGAGGAGGGTCACAGATCGTATGCGTACAGTTCTGGGTGAGCCTCTTTCAGAGGTTGAGCTTGCTGAGGCCTTGAGGGTCCTTCCGCGCCATAGTTGCCCAGGGGAGGACGGATTGACGCCTGCCTTTTTTATGCGCTATTGGGACCTTTTGGGGCCAGGCCTCCGCAGGGGCTTTCAGTATGTTTTGGACACTGGGGTGATGCCACAAAGCTTTTCAGAGGGCTTGATCTTTCTTATCCCCAAGGGGGAGGGAGTATCAGATGATATTCGGCATTGTAGACCTATTACGATCCTCAATACTGTCTACAAGGTCCTAGCAAAGGCCTTGAGCTTGAGGATCCAGCCCTTCCTGGGGGAGTTGATTCATACTACCCAGACAGGATTCGTCAAGGAGCGTAGTATCCTTGACAACATTTTCACCTTCTGGGAGGCGACGGCCCGAGCTAGATTTCTTGGTGAGGACTTGGTCGTGATGCTTCTCGATTTTGAGAAGGCATACGATAGAGTCGATTGGGGTTTCTTAGAGGGCACTATGCTTCGCCTGGGCTTTGAGCCAGGTTGGATTCGAGGGGTGGTGGCTCTATATTCCACAGCTCGTAGCCAGGTGCTGATTGCAGGAGGACGGGGGCCGAGTTTTGAGCTGACCAGATCAGTCCGTCAGGGGTGTCCTCTCGCCCCGTTTCTTTTTCTCTTCTTTGCTGAGGCTATGAGCATGTATCTGACGGCAAAGGAGGTTGGTTTGAGAGGACTCCAGATCCCAGTCCGGGGGGAGGACCTGCTCGATGCTGAGTTTGCTGATGACACGGGCTTATTTTTGCATGGCCAAGAGGCCAATCTTCATTGGGCAGAGCAGTCGCTCCAGGTTTTTAGTGCAGCTTCGGGAGCATTGATCAATTGGCGCAAGACAGTGGCCTTTTGGATCAGTAGCGCTCCCACTCCGGCATGGAGCCCAGACCCGGGTTTTAGATGGAGTCCTCCTGGCACAGCAGTGCGATATTTGGGATGCCAGATTGGACTAGATTTGTCACCTGAGCAGCAGATTGCCCCGCTTCTTCTGAGCATTCGGAAGAAGCTTTTGTATTGGAGTACAGCTCGGCTATCCTTGGCTGGGAGGGTGGTGGTGGCAAATCAAGTGCTTTTAGCGACCATGTGGTACATTACGTCTTGCTGGATCTTCTCGAGATCTTGCATCAGCCAGGTATAGAGGCTGATCAGGAACTTTCTTTGGTCTGGGCAGGATGGTCAGCCAGCCCGGGCAAAGGTTGCTTGGGCAGTTATTACACTTCCGCTAGCCCAGGGAGGCTTGGGCATTATAGATCCAGTTGATCAGAGTAGAGCCTTATTGGGGAAGCTTATTGTTCGGGGGCTGCTTCCAGGCGCTGAGCCTTGGAAAGAGCTGCAACGGGTGCAGGCTCGGGCTCCCCCAGCAGGGGGCACTTGGGCACCAGAGATACGATGGATCTTCATAGAGATGAGGAGGACAGGCCTCAGTAGAGGATGGGAGGACAGATTTGCCTTGAGCATCCTGGGAGTTGCTGAGACCGGGGCTCTCTCAGAGACCTCCTTCTTGTGCTGAGGAGCGGGCCAGACAGCCGCTTATCTAGAGCCCAGCGGTTCGCACAGAGCAGGGTCATATGCTGGGTTCTCGGCCTCGTCTAGCCTGGGGACCATTGGCGGCAGGCCCAGCACGTAGTTTTGGAGATTGGCAAGCCTTCTGTAGCCTCCTAGAGGAGATCCAGGTGGAGAGGCTGAGTCACTTCAGAGGGGGGTTGATTATGAGGGATGACATTCAGGAGGCACTCACAGAGGAGTGGTTCACGCCTCTCGAGCTAGTGGCCCCACGGTGGATGGGAGCCTTTACACAGTTGGAGATCCTGATTGCTGTCAGAGCTTGCACTAAGGATGGCAGATGCCTCTACTATGAGATCCAGGATGAGGGCAGACTTCAGAGAGTGGAGGTGGAGTCGCCTTTGGTTGCAGAGTGCATCTTTCAGAGGATACGGGTAGTGGCCGCCGCTTCTCGGAAGTGGCATATTGACCCAGACCCTGCAGATGTGCTCCCTGATTGGCGCATATGGGCATATGCAGCGTGCCCCTTGGCTCGGCTCCAATGGGACCCTGGTGAGTACGAGTGGCATGATCCTTATGCATCCCTTGAGGCCACAGAGATCACCTTTTTCCAGGGTATACTGTTCGGTTGGGGCGACATATTTTGACGGCGAGGAGGATGGTCTCTCCAGCTGCATCGGGGCACTGGCGGCTACAAGGACTCTCACAGGAGTTCCTGGAGGATTTTTGGACCCGGCTCTGGGCTAGTCGACAGGCACGCAGGATCTCGACTTTCCAGTGGCTGGTCGCCCACAGGGGCTCAGCAGTTGGCACCTGGCTTGTCTACAGCGGTCTTCCGGCGGCCTGTGTCCAATGCGGCCACCCTCTGGAGACACAGAGACATTGCCTATGGGACTGCCCTCAGGCGCAGCAGATTTGGCTGCGGATGCTGCGCATTCTGGCCCCCCTCTCTCCAGAGGGTATGTTTACGTGGGGTGCCGCTGCTTGGTCGACTTCGTCAGGGCCAGCTATGGGCTATGAGACGGAGCAGGACAGCCAGGCCATCAGATTCATTAGGGGCCAGCCTCGCCTTGTTCCTTCACCGGATTTCTCTTCCGCCAGCTGGACACAAGAGAGGGATCTACGATGGGAGCTCCTCAGCAGCCTCACCATCTGGTTCATCTGGAGGGCCTGGTGTTTCAGGGCCTTTGAGGGGAGACTGGAGCCACCAGCAGAGAGTGTTCAGGGGATTTAGCAGGTGTTGATCCACACCCTGCGAGGACAGTATGACCACATCTGGGGCGACTCGGATGAGGCGATCTTGCGGCACCAGGCTTTTCGCACCACTTGGCGCAGCGGCCCCTTCTATACCCTACACGCGGGGTCCCCCCGTTGGCACTACAGGCCACCTGTTTGGCTTTTCCCCCCTCCTATTGTATGATATAGCCCCTCAGTTCTTTGTACTGATACTTGTACTTTTCAGCACCTAGGGAGAGTCTCCCTGGCTGCCTTGGTTTTGTTCTCTGCTCTGTTTTCTTATGAGCAGGAGAGGATCTTTTGTAGCCCTACGGGCGTTTTTATATAACTAATGAAAGGATCTTTTCTCGGAAAAGAAAAAAAAAACTCCATCCTTGGGGAATGGTTTTCGATGCATCTTTCCCAAAATACACCCCTCACATACATGTCTTGTTGGAGACTCAAGAGGTGGCATATTATCAACCATATGATGCTTCTGCAAAAGCCTCAAACTCCAAAAATTTACATGCCTAAAACGAGCATGCCAAAGCTCTGCATCATGCATAGCAGGAGTGTGGGCAGCCATTGTATGTGCATATCATAAGTACGCTCATCATAGCTGTCTAGCTTCTACAAGCCTTTGTATCGTGTTCCAGAAGTGACTATTTCATAACCCTTTGATGGGTCTTTCACTAAACACTTCCCATCTTCAAATTCAACCTTTAAGCCTTAGTCGATTATGGCTAAGAAGGAGAGCAGATTTTTCTTTATCCCTAGAACATACAACACTTTTGTCATACATATATTTTCACCATTGGTTGCAACCAATATGACATTGCCAATTCCCTTTACTGGATAAGTGGTATGACCTATACATGATACAGTGCAGCCATTAGAAGCATAAACCAAGTGCTGAAATACATCTTTACATGAAGTGATGTGGCTCGAAGCACCACTATCAAAATACCATGATACATCCTGTCTGTCGGATGCAATGCAAGACATATCTATGTCACTAGTGCATTTGACCAAAAAAGTATACTCTTCTTGAATTACATTAGCCAATTGCTCTGCTTTGTCATCAAAAGAGTCTGCTACTGCATGGCCAGCATCTTTCTTCTTCTCTTTTGCAATCCACTTTCTACATTCATTGTAGTGGCCAGGCTTATGGCAATAGTGACATTTGCAAGGCTGTCCATGACCAACCTTACTAGACTGGTGTCCCCCATGCTTAAAGCTCTTTGCTTTACCCTTATCCTTGGCTATAAATGCTTTTATTGAATTGAAAAACACCTTTTGGAGTACCTATAGAGAGGCACACAAGGAATCTTTGACGGCACAGGTGGGGACCGTGCAAGCACAACCTAGTCGGAGGCGAGAGCAAAGGGGGTCGGACTACAAGCGGGATGGTGCGTCGACAGCAACCACGAGATGCAAGTGAACAGACAGCAACGGCAATATGGCCAAATACGTCGACGACGACGAGCTCCAGGCAAAGTGACGGCAGTCGAGGCTGGAGACAACATGCGGACGGCGCGAGCTGTAGACGGCAAAGAGTAACTGGCGACAAGCGGAACCGTGACGGTAACTGTCATCATTGGGAACGGATGGAAGTCGCTGTCGAAGATATGGAGCCCAAAAAAAACACAAATCTGACGGATGCCACATAAGCCACAAGTGTGGCTGAGCTGCACCGGGGACCACCTACTGTGGTGATAGCACTGCCGGTTGGCCGCACTAGTGCCGCAGCCTGTGGAGGCGAAAAAGGGCTAAGCTTGGCTGGTCGGGCGGCGCACAGTGGCGACAGAGCAGTCACGGACGGAGACACAGCGGCGGCGGACGGGACTGTCGACGAAGGCCTACAGTCGGAAGGAGCAGCAAGTCGTGCAGGAGCAGGAAGGCTCTGATACCAAATGTTGGGACTCACACACTTACACACACAGTAGGGTTTCCTAAACATTAGGGTTAGCTATAAAAACAGGAAGCTCACACAAAAAGAGAGAGAGAGCAAGACACAAAGTGCGTGGTTGATCACAAATGCAAGTCAACCCTTGCATGTGAGTCACATCCATATAATATCCAAGTACAAAAGTTATATGGATAGAGTGTCCTTTCACACTTGATATCCAAGGGGAAAAACCACATGGGAAAAAGTGCCCGTGTTTAAGCCCTGTTCACACGTAGCACTACTATAAGTGAGCATATGCCTACATAAAGGAGTGCCTCACCAAAGCGCATGAAGCATATAGTAGGCAAGCCAACAAGTCTAGAAGAGATGTCAACTACAAAGAAGGGGATTGGGTGTATCTCCGGATCATGAAGCAGAGGTGGGGAAGTGTTGTCCCAAGCTCTCGTTTTGAAGCTTTAACTCTTTTCTGATCATCCAAAAGCTCAGCAATGTCTCCATGAAGCTAAAGCTACCAGACAGTTGGACTATGCATAATGTCTTCCATGTTTCTTGGTTGAAGCCCTATGTTGGACCAACATTGCAGGAGATTAGAGCAACTTCGTCATTCTTGTAACCTCGCCTTGATGAGTAAAGTGGTGCAGTCATATGAGCCTACTACAGCTAAAGACGCTCTTGCTCTTCCTGAGTGGTGGACAGCCATGGAGGCCGAGATTGACTCCATTGAAAGGACCGGTACATGGGAGCTTGTGGACCAGCCTTTGCATAGGCAAGTCATTGGGGTCAAGTGGGTCTTTACAACCAAGTTTCATGCCAATGGTTCTCTGGACAAACACAAAGCCAAATTGGTTGCAAACACGAGGAAACTTTTTTCCCTACAGCCAGATACACAACAATCTAGACAATTCTTGCTCTCTCCGCTCATTCTCACTAGCTGGTCTATCAAATGGATGTCAAGTCTGCCTTTCTCAATGGCGACTTGCATGAGGAGGTCTATGTTGAACAGCCTCCAGGTTTTCAAGTTCCTGGACACGAGGGAAAGGTGTACAAATTACACAAAGCCCTTTATGGTTTGACACAAGCACCCACAGAATGGTATCATAAGATTGATGCATTCTTTCTTTCCCTTGGCTTCCATAGATGCTTTGCAGACAGCAATCTCTCTGTCTTTGCTCAAGATGCTTTGATATGTTTGATCGTCTTATATATTGATGATTTGTTGATCACTGGCTCTCATCTTGCCAAGATTGAACAGCTGTGGTCAGATTTAGCTCACTTTTGAGATGATTGCTTCTCTTGGTATGGAGGTCCGATGGATCCTAACTCCAAGCTTTCCCGAGAAGATTCTACTCCCATCTTTGAGGACGGTACGCAGTACCGGAGTCTGTGGGTTCTCTTATTCACTTGACTTATTCTAGGCCCAACATTTCTTACAATGTCAATGTTCTCAGTCAGTTCTCTTCCACTCCTTGACATTCTCATTGGTAGGCCGATCTCAGGGTTATATTTTTCCCACCTTTTATTGGGTGTTTTTCCTAGTCATGGACCTTGTCCTCAGACCTTGAAGCTCTAATACCAAAGTTACATGCACGGAAAATGTCTTCTTTCAGCCCTAAGTACCTTTCATAGGAACATCCTGACGCAAACTCACATAGATAGAGAGAGAAGAGAGAGAGAGAGAGAGAGAGAGATGGCTGTGTATTCAGTATATTCATACGATACAAAAAAATGTATATGTCTGTACAAATTCTGAGGCCTTTGGCCTGCCCAAAAGGTGACTAATGACCTTCTAAATCGTATCTATGACCTGCCTCCATTTGGGAGAGAGATAAGTAACACAAAATACCTGCTCAGTCTTATATAGTATCCAAACATACTGCTCGGCCTGCTGAATATCTTGTCGGCCAGTTTTCCGCTGCCCCACGACTGGAATATTCATTAAGGTCCTTTCACATGTGTGGCCACCTGGATGCCTGCCGACTGCTGTCCAGCCCTCTCTGGTGCCTTGCTGAGCATTTCTAGGTCCTACATCTTCTGCCTGGTGTCTCTGCCATGTCCATGTGGTGACATCTGAGGATGGTTTCATTGTGATTCCAAGATACATACAGATCCATGTCACATGCCATGCATATCGTGATTGGCCAACTCAGGCTGTCTTCTGTCTACAGTGGCAGAGCTGATGATACCCCACTCGAGGATCAGATGTGCAAATTACCACAGGACAGGTGGAAGATGAGGCACACTACATGCTTAGCCCCGGCCTACTATGATTTATAGGGGAGATTCCACTGCCTCTGCCATGAGGGGTTTGGTCTACTTGCACAAGTGATGCAGTTTGATGATCAAAGAAATGCTTAGGCATGTACTTACTGGAGCTCGAACGTCATAGGGGTGCATTACTGAGACCGCATACCACATGATACTTCCCAGAGGGTCATTACAGATTTCTTCAGTCGTCACATCAGAGTCCACCATCCACACTAGTGGTCCGGTCCTCCACCCTAGAGGGGTCCTCAGTGATAGAGCTCAATCTATTTTGCAGGCCAAACTTCCCTGACCCATAGCTTCACGACCCTCCACCGGACAGATGCGGCTATAGGCCATGACAAGCTTCCATAGATCTGTATTGGCTGAGGCGGCATCCTTATTAGTTGATCATGGCCCGTACAGGGTCACATGCTGACATCACATCTGTATACACTAATGATAGTCATTTTTCCTTTTCTCAGTTCCTTTTCTGTATGCAGAGTCACATGCTGACATCACACCTGTATACACTAGTGAAAAGTCGTTTTTCCTTTGCTCTAAATTACTTTTTCCATGGCTCAGTATATCCATTGTACCACTTATGGTCTCATAGACCCTTGATGTCTTCTGTAGACGTTAATATTACTCTCTCTCTCTCTCACACACACACACAATCTGTCTAACCCATCAAACCACATAGACTTGAACACTAGTAAGATATCTTGATGACCCCCGTAAAGCCAATTGAAGATTGGATTCAGGAGCAAGAGAGGCCTGCCCTTGGAAATTATTATGAGAAATATATACAAATATCTGGAGTACTCTTGGTGGTCAAAGTTAAAACCGACAAGGGATGCCCGCAGGCAATGTCCGCCCTGACGGGACAGTGAAGGGTGCACTCAGTTACATTCCTTAGCTCCCAAGTTATTATCGTACACAGAAATAGCACGCCCAAGCCATTGGGACCTTCTTACCCTCTACCAGTATGGATCTATCACTGTAGGTAGTTTCAACCTTTACACCAACCTGTCCCATCTGAAGCAACCCCCTCAGATGAAATAAAATAAGGTGTGACATCACACTGCCATGTCATCTGGAGAGCATTCATCGTACCTGATCATCTGGAGAGCATTCATTGTGCCTGAAGGGTGGGAGCTGCTGGGCCGGGCAACTGTTGCACTGGTGCTCACGTTGACCACTTCTTTGCCCTTGTTTGACTGCTGCTTTGGATCCTTTGGGAAATCTCAACCAATGTTGTAACCAATTTGCCCGAACATCTGCATATAGGGTTGGCCGCACAAACCGGCTGACGTCTTCTAAGATCAAGAAACTTGCAGAAAGGAGTGAGGTACTCACTAGTCTTCCCCTTCAGTTTTCGAGAAAAGTTTCCTAGTCTTCTTCAGCTCCCACTGGTAGTTTAATAGAATGACAGAAGGGCCTCTGTGCAATCATCCCAATTCTGCACTCAGGCCTTTTGAGAGCAGGATCACATGTTGAAAAGATGCTGCCCAAAGGGGTCAGAGAGATGGATAAAGTATTTGTTGCATGAGGGAGATTGATAGCTGTGAGATTGGAGGTCATCTCTGGTGGGAAAAATACGGGAGCAAGGTGGTGGTCTTTATGTGTGCAAGTGATTCATCCATTTGTTCCTGCAAGATGCAGTAAAGTGCAAAATTGTTTTGCCAGAGGGTGACGTCACTATGTACATGAAAAAAGCAACCTTAACTCCACAAAAGTCTACTCACAAAGCTTTGAATCATCAACTCCATCATCACATCATCAGCACCCAAGTGTAGGTTGGCCATCATCTCCAATCGCCACATGGACAACTAGTACTAAACCCCATCCTGGTGCTCCGAAGTCGACAGAATGAATAAAAATTCAGCAGTCACATTATTTATGGTTTCCCAACTGAAACCATCAATGTTCCAATTTGCACATTCAACGCCTTCCTTGGCTACTGGATGCATAGCAAAGGCTATATAGAAAATAGTTGAAGGAAAATTAAACTGTCTTCCTCACCCAAGGAAGCACTATAAATGCATTATGACTACACAAAAGACCTACGAGTGCCTGCCATCCTGCATCCAAACATGGTTGCCCAACTTTGTTGTCCAGCCACCCACACATGGCTGAACATATTGTGGCTACAGCCATGGGCAGCAAGCCCCTGGCAGAGGCTGCTCGCTTGCCTTCCAGGATACTCCAACGACCCTGCCAATGGGTACCACAAGTTGAATGTGTGTCACACACACACATCCCCTCCCCCCCTTTTCAGTGTCAACTATTCCTTTGAATTAACTGTTTTACAGTACGCAGCAGCCTTTGCACATAGAAGGACTCACACTATCCAATGCCATACACTCGTCTAGGCAGAGCAATTCAACACCCTCTTCTAGGCAAAGGAAAAAGAGGCAACAGACTACCTACTCACCCAGAATCTCTAGACAAATGTTAAAACACTGCTAAAATTCTACTTATATAATTTTTTAAAGGCTTGTTAGTGCTATTTCAAGAAGCGAGAAGTCCTTACAATGGGCCAAGTAGCATTGATGTTCTTTGCAAAGTGATGTAGCATGATGCAGCCCCAACGAGACCCTTCAACACATCAAACATTGAGATTTTAATATTTTTAAACCCACTGTATTCAAATAAAAAATGTTCATGGCAACTACAACTACCTGTCGTGCAGCAAGCACCGCTACTCGGGCTTGCAAGTTTGAAGCTGCAGCTTGCCCACCCTTGAACCACCACCAAACCAACTCATACTTAGTAGGCAGAATCAAAAGACATTTATCCCACTTAAGTATACATAATACCTTTTTCAAGACCTCTTTTGCCACCTGGTAGCGGGCCGTCTCTACAAGGACTCTTCCTCCGAGTTTTCTTGCCATCTGTGAGACCACTAACATGCATGTCCAGAAAAGTTAAAATGGAACCCCAGTAGAACGGCACCCAAGACAAGGGGAAAGACAATAAAGCATTCAATAATAAGGATTGCAGTAGCATCTGACCATCTTTTGGAAAAAAGAGACTGTGAAGACGCTTCCTCCCTATAAAGCAGAAAAAAAAAGATTTTGAGAGCATGCTTGTCTCCTTACGCCCCCCCCCCCCCCCCCCCCCCCCCCCCAAAAAAAAAAAAAAACAAGCAAACAAACAAACAAACAAACAAACAAGAAGACATGAAAAAACCTTCTGGTAAAAATAATACACCATAGAAACAGCCTGATAAGAACCCTATGTTGAGGTAAAGACTTAGGAGAGATGGCCACTCTGAGAGGAAGGCCATATGTCAATGAAAGAAGGAACGGCCACACTGGCAGCGTGCAGCACTATTGTTGTGCCTCTGGACAAGAAAAGTCCAACCACCGATTGTGCAAAAGATCTACTCTCCTTTTCTACATAGCCATAAAATCACCATATAGATGTTCCAAGAGACCTTGGAGCATGTGAATTAGATACCTCTGAATGACGTTGACAGACTCCGTTGCTGAAGTGGAAGTCCTCCTATGCAGCCGCCCAGAGGCTCCCGATATTCCCTATTTTAAAATATTGGTTGGCCTGGGGGGGAGGCATTTTTTTACAGGAGCTAGAAGGTACACTGGTAGCAGCGCCCAATGGAAGGCCCAGGGTCTATCCACTGACTTTCTCAGAGATTAGTGGCACCGGCTTTGGGACAGCTTCTGACCTCAGAAGATTACTTTTTTCCTTTGGTTTCTTGCACATTGTTGTCTGCACGTGGTTGGCCATCGCTGGACGTCTACCACTGTGCAGCTGGTGCCACACCCCAGTGGAGACTCAAGAGACATTGCCTTTGGGATTGCCCATAGACTCATTAGGTTATCAGAGCCCAGCACTCTTCACTTCATTACATGGGGCACAATTTCTTGGGCCTGTGTTGTTGCCCTCCTCGTCCTCCTTTTAGAAGCAGTCCTTGATGACATGTCCCTTCTTTTTGTGGACTTGATTGCTGAAGAGGCTTGAGTGCAGACTACTTGCTGATGCATGAGGGGGTTGGGGCAACCTTCAAGTATGGCCCATGGGGTTTGGTCGACTATCGAAGGGGTTGACTGCCTGCCTGACTTGCTGCACTGCGACTGCCTTGCCCAAACTGCCTGACACCTGCCCCCACACATGGCTTACCCGGGTGCTACTGCTGAGATGTTTTGGCCACCCTCATGGCTGTTGTTGTGGACACTTGGGTCCCTCCAATACCACTCGCCTGGATCCCACTGGAAACAAGCCAGGGGGCAGCTCTCAGCTCTCCCATACCCAATGTCGCTAAGTCAGATTGTCTGCCACCTTCGCTGGGGAAGCATCAATGAACCATCGACGGTCATGCAAGCCCACTATCCTCAACCTTTGGGGCCAAGAAGGGTGGGTGACACTAGACAGCAAGGTGCCCATGGATCAGCCAAGCTCTGTGCACAGTTGGCCACAGTTGGTAGAGTTAGCACAATTGGCCAACTAACCAACCCTAGCAGCTGACCAGCCCTATATAACAGAAGTTTGAGGGTCATTTAGGCATGTGCAAGGAAACGAAGGTTCAGCCACAGTACCCTAGGTTAATCCCAACATTCTCAAGATTGCATCATCAATTAATAAACTCAGGATCATGTGAGTGATCATAATACATGGAAGTTCACCTCCCAATTGACCACCATGCAGGATAAGTATGAGTCAACGTAATGAAATTACCTCACAACTAAATCAGCTTTTGGAGAAGAGTCTTATATGGCCAAGTTGTTCTCTGTATCGTTTCTCCTGTAGAAGAAGGATGGTACATGTCGTACTACGTGTGTGGATGACAGCTCTTAACAAGGTGACACAATCAAAAATACCAAGAATTGATGGCATCTTGGATAGCATGGACGGATCAACATTTTCAACCAAATCGATTTGAAGACCGGGTTCCATCAAATTAGGATAGCACCTCAAGAACTCCACAACTCTGCTTTTTGGAAAAACCTTTGGGTTGTATGAGTTCATCATGCTTCCTTTTGTGTAAACCAATGCTTTGGCTACATTCAACCATATGATGGACCATTTTTTTCGAGATCATAGAAAGTTGTCAATACTTTCAATGATATCTTGATTTATTCCAAAAATGAAGAGAGATACATCTCTTCATCCCTATGCACTACATTAAACTATTTACAACCCATAAACCCTTACCATGCAGCCTCACCTGCAAAAGGACCTTCAATATCTCTTCACCTCCTAGCTTGAGGGCAACATGCCAATTTTTTGAGTATTGAGTCGTATGATCTATGTTCTCTGCATTACCTACGACTTGGTGCTTCCAAGGAGACTGCAAAGAAGAATTAAACTTTCCCCTGCACATGAAAAAAGATGAGATTGATACACCAATAGGTAGTGAGTTCACGAAACTGATCAAAGAAAGGAAAAATTCTTCACAAGATTGCAGGATGCAATGATCAGTTAAAAACAGCATTAAAAATTACCCAAAAAAAAAAAAAAAAAACTAGTCTGCCCCTAGACTCTAACCATCCTCTAAAAAAGGGAGTCACTGGGCACCATGGGGGGTCACATAAACAGGCAGCTATGGTGGTTACTGACAATGTGGTCATGGAGGGTCAATTTAAGCATGCTATTGTGGATGGTGTGAGCTTAGACAGCAACTTCAATGCAAATATAATTTAATGCCAAAAAGCATCATTAGCGAAAGCTTAACCCGAAGGCAACCAAACCATCAACGCATGCATGTGAATGTATGCATGTGGATGGGTGTGTGTCTGCTGCATACATTACCATCCTTAAACCAACCTTGTCAAAGGTTTAAAGTGCAGTAGAAGTACAAAGTAAGATAAAACAAGACACCTGGTATTTTGTTGCAGTAGGTGTAAGAAGATTTCGGCTTCTAAATCTTCAGTGGAAAGCTTTGTTGAGCAATGGACATTGAGCTTCACACGAACGCACAAAAGTACATCTCGATATGTTGGTCTCCAACCTCTGACAAATAAAAAAAGATCAACTAATTTTTAGCAAGTTTCTCCCTCATCATCATTACTCATTTTGACAATGGCAACACAAACTGCACGGATGAGACTCGTACCTCCACATAATCACAAAATAACAGTCTAGACATCAATTAGAGTTAATCTATTTGACAAGATTTATATATTCATCTTCAGTGTCGCGTGGATCACTTGTGTGCAGTCCCACATCAGCCGACCAGCGCTGAAGGAATAGGTGACGGGGGAAAAAAGGAAGACATTCCATGCCATATCTGCTAGGTCAAATCCATGTACAGAAGTGATAGTACCTAGATCAGCAACAAGGCAGCCCTAATGTGCAGATCTCAGCCATGCACAAACCTTGGTACAGAAAAAAACATGGATGTAGCTTAAACATTAACATGATAGGAGTTGGGATTTGAATCTAGATCCCAGTTGAGCATTGTACATGTTCATGTTTTGACTCTTGAGTCTAGATCCCAGTCCTGCAATGTGGGAGCCAGCTGAACAAGTGCCTTAATGGGGCTGTGTGCTGGCTGACCAGCAAGACAACCAACCGACCAGCCCCACATCAACCAACCAGCAATAAAGGAACCTACGAATAGGCGACTGGGGGCCAAAGGAAGACATTCAGTGCCATACCTGCTAGATCAAATCCATGTGCAGAAGTGGAAGTGCCTAGATCAGCAAGAAGGCAGCCCTAATGTGCAGATCTCAGTAATGCATAAATCTTGGAACGGCAAAAACCTTTTGTTCATGGATGTAGCTTAACGCTAACATGATAGGAGTCGGGATATGAATCCAGATCCCAGTTCGGCATTGTACATATTCATGTTTTGCAATCTCTATAGTATATTATGTTAGCGTTTAGTTTATTTGTGTAGCTGCAGCATTATGTGATTAGCATTAATTGCCATCTAAACAAGGTTTCACTAGTATTGATCGAGTCACGCTTCCCCACACGTTACTGGCATCAAATCAATGGGTCACCCCAGGCAGCCTGCAACCACATGTGCATTAATTGTTGTAGGAAGCTTAGGTTATGACATTAGGGTTTGTTCCATGAAGTGGAGTCTAGAGACATGGACTCCATAGTAAAGTCATTACAGCAACACGATGTGATCCAGGAGTGTGAAGGAAGATAAAGAACACGAAGCTCGAGAGATAAAGTTTATGGAAGGACCCATCTCTTAGATTGGGACATGTGGCAAGGAGGTGGACCAAAGTGAGACAAGTGGCCTGACACTTGTTAGAAAGTGGATCAAAGTGAGACAAGTGGCCTCACACTTGTCACTTCAGCTATTGTGTGGCTCTCCATTTGTCATTGTAGCCTTCTCTTGCCATTTTAGCTCATGGGAGGCCCAAATCTATAAATTGGAGCCCTCTCTCTTCATTAATAGAGGCTCTCTTGCTGCACACTAGCCTCTACCACCGTTATAGGCTGCCCTAATGATGGCTACTCTCTTTCTCTCTCTCTTGAAGGCTGCCCATGAAGAATACCGGCTGTTGGGGACTGTTTTGGAGGCTTCCATCGCGAAGAAATACTGAAGGCAAGGGTATTTAATCATTTATTATGATTTCTAGCCATTGTACTTATTGCACCAGCATTTGTACTTGCTGTACCTGCTATACCAGCCATCGTACCAACTGTACCAGCTTCTGTACTTGCTGTACCAGCCACCGTACCTGCTGTACCAGCCCTTGTACTGGCTGTACCAACTTCTGTACCTGCTGTACCACCCATTGTACCGGCTGTACCAGCTTCTGTACTTGCTGTGCCTGCTGTACCAGCCCTTGTACTGGCTGTACCAGCTTCTGTACTTGCTGTACCACCCATTGTACCGGCTGTACCAGCTTCTGTACTTGCTGTGCCTACTGTACCAGCCACTGTACCTGCTGTACCAGCCCTTGTACTGGCTGTACCAGCTTCTATACTTGCTGTACCAGCCATTGTACCTACTATACCGGCTGAATGGAGAGTTGTACTTGCTGTACCAGCTCTATTGCATGAAGACCCATGGTTTTTGGGAAAGAATCAGTACCCACACGGAGGTATATGGATTATATTGTTGGCTCGGCATTTCTACAGCCTATGTGTTCAGGCCCTTGGTTGTAGGATTGGCCACCCATTTCTCACATGTTTATTTTGTCGAGTCGTGGGTCTTTTTCTAGATCCAGTTGGCCAGCTCCAGTAGGGGCTATATAAGGCTAGGCTCTTACTCATTTGCAGACACCTTGACAGGGGCTTCCAGGCCCGGGTCCTCCCTCAGGGGAGTAGCTCATCATGCCCGCACTTATGGGGACCACCCCTTGCACAGGGCTGATTGTATCATTGCTTCTTCTTCATTATGCAGATTTGTTTTCTTTCTCTCTGTGCCTATGTCTCACGCTTTCCGCTATGCACTTTTGACAGGCTCTTTGTGAGGTGCCCTATTCCTTGCAGGGCCAATGTGACCGCCGAGGATGTTGCCCGGTTGTTCATTCGGCATTGGTACCCGATTGGCGGGATTCCTAGGACCATAGTATCAGACCGAGATGCCAAGATTACCGGTCATTTTTGGAGGGCATTGTTTGATAATTTTGGTACTAAGTTGAATTTTTCCAGTGCATTCCACCCACAGACGGACGGCCAGACAGAGATATACAACCAGTTGGCCTTTGATGTGCTGAAGTGTTATGTCCACGATCAGCAAGGTAAGTTGCCTTTGGTTCAAGCTGTTTTGAATGATTCTTTTTCTTCAGCTATTGGCAGGACTCCATATGAGGCAGCATTTGGGAGACCTTTCCAGTCATCGTTGACCAGGACCTCGTCTTCAGTACCTGAAGCGAACAAAGTAACGAAGTCTTACCAGGAGATTTTAGAATCAGTAAAAGACAGATTGGCTAAAGCGCAGGAGGCCTACACTCAACACGCCAATAAAGACCGAAGGGATATGAAGTTTTCGGAAGGGGATTGGGTGTATCTTCGGATTATTAAGCAAAGATTGAACAGGTGGACAAATGATGCCCAAAGTTGTCTTTCAGGAGCTTCGGACCTTTTCCCATCAGGAAAAAGATTAATGAGGTGTCTATGCAATTAAAGCTACCTCCGAGTTGGACTATGCACGATGTATTTCATGTCAGTTGGTTAATGCCATATGCAGGTCCAATCCCTTCAGAGGTCAAAGACGAAGCGAAACCAGACATTGTTGATGAAGCAGAAGTTACGGTTCCAGAACAGATCCTTCTGCACCGTTTCAAGCATGGCTCAGGCCGAAGACTATGACAGTTCCTCACGAAGTTTCACGACCGAGAAACCCATGAAGCTGTTAGAAGTCACCTCCTGTCTAGATTTATACACCAGGGCCTTTGTTGTGGGTGTGCCCGCCCTTATCAGGTGTTTTATCATTTTTCCTCACTCCCCGCATTTTTCCGCTATTTTTCCCATTTTTCTGTGGCTTGGGAGGCAGCCCTGAGTTGGCAAGAGGATCCATTTGCTGGCCGACTACATCAGATGTGTGTACTGGAGCTGGCCGACTGTACTTGACACAGTCGTGGACCCTCAGAGGCATGCTACTGGCCGACTGTAGATGCGGTCATTCGGGATCTTCTTGTGTATATCAGAGTAGAGTTACACGCCTACATCTCTCTCTCTCTTGTGCTGTTTTTCTGCATGCGTTTTTTGCTCGTGTTCCCAGATCTGGTCATCATCTCCGCTGCGTATTCTGACATGGTATCAGAGCCCTAGGCTCTAGATAGTTCTTGGGATTTGTGTGAGCAAGAGGGGGACTGTTTTGTGGCTGATTGGTGGACTGTTTTGGACTGTTCGGGAAGAGGAGAAGCAAGAGGACGGCGGGCTGATTTGCTGGACAGCCACTTGCAGGTTTTAGTTCTTCTTTGTTCCCAGCCACCCACCCTTTTCAGAGTACATCCCCGCAATGGCAGATCTGTTTGAGATGGCCGAGAGACATGTGAAGATCCCGACACTCCCCACGTTCCCGATGGACCGTCAGTTGGACGGGGGTAACTACGGCATATGGAAGGTTATGATGGAATCTGTTCTGGAGTCTTACGACCTCGCCGATTTCGTCGTTGTTGGTGTTCCACGGCCGGAAGTAGAGGAAGGGGAGTTACCGTCGATCCGAAAGGACCGGGAGGCTCAGACACAGATGTGGGATCGTGTCAACGCCAGGGTCCGTTCGTGTATCTTTCTCAACTGCACACCATAGGTAATCAATCATGTAAAGCATATGACGCTGGCCAGAGGTATATGGCAGCATTTGGCCTCACTTTACAACAGGGTATCGCCCATGAAGAGGATTTCCTTGGAAGTACAGATGCGGGTTATGAACCCTGCAAAGTCGTCGACGATGCGGGAGCATATTAACAAGCTGCAGGCTCTTCAGCAGGAAGTTCTTCAGGCTGGGAAGGAGATATCGTCAGAGGACATGGCCATCACGTTGCTGTCACATTTGCCCTCTTCGTACTCAGCATTTTACTCGTCTTTGATTACCAGTGGCAGGCTTAGCACCATCACGTGGGAGGAGCTTGTGCCCATGGTCCTGGACCAGGAGGAACGATTCACGAACCCTCCTCAGGGTGGAGGTTCGGAGGCCTTAACTGGCCAACGGTCGAAAGGCCGTAACTCGGGCAAAGGGAAGGCTTCATCGGAGAAGTCTTTTGAGAAGAAGTCCGACGCTGACCGCGAGAAACTGAAGGCAGAGAGAACCTGTAATGATTGTGGCGAGAAAGGCCACTATTGGAGGCAGTGTCCCAAGCGGAAGACCGAGAAGGGTGAAGATTCCTCAGTAGCAATCATGAAGACTCCGGCTATTGTGCACCTGGAGGTGGACACCGATGTTTCATTTTCTTCAGGCAGGGAGGAGATTGGAGGACTCTCCGCAACGGATACTCGGGAGTGGATTCTCGATAGTGGTGCTTCCAGGCACATGACTCCTTCCCGTTCCGGTTTACAGGATCTCTGCAGGCTTTCTGGTCATATTCTTACTGGGGATACATCCACTATCCCAGTTCACAGTGAGGGCAGGATGGAGATAGTTCCCGATGGCAGAGGGGGGAAGCATTCCTCCCAGGTGTTGTATGTTCCGGCACTTGGTTTTCATCTGTTGTCAGTGCATCAGGTTTGCAAGACTGGCATACGAGTGGAGTTTGATGAGCATTTTGTTGCTCTCCGGGACAAAGCAACAGGCCACGTAGTTTGGGAAGGCGGAGTGGAGAATGGAGTTTACAAGCTTTCGCCAGTTCGCTGCCCCCTTCCCCAGTTCGCCACTTTGCCCGCCTCCCCCTTCCCCAGTTCGCCAGTTCGCTGCCCCCTCCAGTTCACCACTTTTCCCCCAGTTCGCTGGTCCCCTTTTCCAGTTCGCTGCTCGCTGCCCCCTTCCCCAGTTCGCCAGTTCGCTGCCCCCTCCAGTTCGCCACTTTTCCCCCAGTTCGCTGGTCGCTGCCCCCTTCCCCAGTTCGCTGCCCCCTTCCCCAGTTCGCCACTTTGCCCGCCTCCCCCTTCCCCAGTTCGCCACTTTTCCCCCAGTTCGCTGGTCCCCTTTTCCAGTTCGCTGCTCGCTGCCCCCTTCCCCAGTTCGCCAGTTCGCTGCCCCCTCCAGTTCGCCACTTTTCCCCCAGTTCGCTGGTCGCTGCCCCCTTCCCCAGTTCGCCAGTTCGCTGCCCCCTTCCCCAGTTCGCCACTTTGCCCGCCTCCCCCTTCCCCAGTTCGCCAGTTCGCTGCCCCCTCCAGTTCACCACTTTTCCCCCAGTTCGCTGGTCCCCTTTTCCAGTTCGCTGCTCGCTGCCCCCTTCCCCAGTTCGCCAGTTCGCTGCCCCCTCCAGTTCGCCACTTTTCCCCCAGTTCGCTGGTCCCCTTTTCCAGTTCGCTGCTCGCTGCCCCCCCAACGTTTCCCCACCCACCCTTGCTCAGGCCCCCAAGGCAGCAACATAACTCTCTCTCTCTCTCTCTCTCCTCCCTGCCTGTGGGAAGGACTGCAGAGTGATTTGGAGGAATGGCCCCGAGTCTCCAAGAGAAACTCGAGGCCCTAGAGATGGCAATGAAGGCATTAATCAAGGAGAACAAGAAGACATCCGATTCCAACCTCAATGAGGTGGAAAACAAACTACACAAGCACATCATAGCTCTCGAAGCACGGGTCACGAACCTCGAACAAGAGAACACGGCACTCAAGGAGGAGGTGAGTGCATTGAAAGTGGAAATGGTAGCCATCAAGAATGCTGAGAAGGAAGAAGGGGAGATCAATGACAACACTCTCACGGCCATCAAAGAAGAGATCTCCAAGGAGATCACAAAGGACATGGAGGGAAAGCTCGAAGCCAAGCAGTCAGGATGGGTCGAGGTGGTGAAGAAGAACATCCGTAAAGAAGTGAGGGAGGAGACTCAAAGGGAAGAAAACCAAATCATCCACACCACCATTGAGGAGGAGAAGATGAGGCATGCCCGCCGCCTCAACATTCGAGTCACAGGTATAGCCGAGACACCCGACTCCACTCCCGAGAAAGATGGACAGCTTCTATGCATGAAGCTCGGCTACAAGGAAGAGCACCCTCTCCCCTTCACCAAAGCATGGAGAGCCGGGAAAGACTCAACACGCAAGCGAGCCCTCATCCTACAGTTTGCAGGAGAGACGGAGAGGGTCACCTTCATGAGGAAGAGGGTCATACTACGGGGTTTAGAGGGAGCTCCTATTTTCTTGGATGATGATCTCACGAGGATGCAACTTGAGCATAGGAGAACTTGCATGCCACGAGTCTTACACGCGAGGAGAGAAGGCAAGAAGGCCTTCTATCGAGATGGTCGGGTCATCATTGATGGCCGGCCCATGGATTAGCGGTTTGGGGCCTATGAGACACAGACCAGGCCACTGACAGAGATACACATAGCAGTATGGAACTGTAATGGTTCACTATGGGTGCAGCCTGGACGACTGGAGCATGTTATGGTGGGGAGAGACATCATACTTCTGACAGAGACACATCAGAGCCCAGAGAGAGGGCTACCTCGAGTAGAGGGATTCCAGTGGGAGTCAGCATACAGGAGGACCACACGCCAGGGTACCTCGAGAGGGTCGGGGGGAGTAGCAGTCCTATTCAGACGGGAGCTACAGGGGAGACTGAGAGTGGTAGCACAGGATCCAGAGGCCAGATACATGTGGATCAGCTTACAGCTCTCACAGGACAGGGTTATATACATAGCTCTATGTTACTTTTCTCCATCAGGATCCTCCTACGTCATTACAGAGGACATGCCACAGGAGGAGGAGATAGGAGCCTCGCCATACACTTGTCTGTCAGAGGAGATTATGCATTATTCTACACTAGGGGAAGTATTTCTTACGGGCGACTTCAATGCCCACACACAGAGCAGACAGTGTGAGGTGTATGACTATGATGACATGGAGATCCTCCACCCTGTGGATCCAGAGGAGATAGGGGCTAGTCGGGCATCAGAGGACACTGGACCAGACAGAGGGCATTATGGGGACCACTTACTAGAGTTGGGAGCCAGGCATCGTCTCGTTATTTATAACGGGATGCTACAGTGGCCGGGATCAGGAGGGCTGACATGCTTCCCACATGGGGGTCATACACGGACCGGAGGCACGGTGGTAGACTACATTATGGGGTCTTTGGAGGCATCACAGCTTGTCACATCATTCTCCATTCCACCTCGTCCTATTGGGGCAGATCATACATACTTGGCATTTTCACTAGCCGGATCACCAGTATCACCAGCCCCCCATATACCGACGCCACACACTACCATCTACTTCACACATGACATGGCAGACATATACACTGGCAGAGTAGAGGATGGGCTCCTACTCATGGATCCCCTGGCATCTATGGATACCATTACAGCCCAGCTCGCATCACTCCTACACACGGCTGCATTACAGAGCTTCCCACATCGTGTACACTCAGGAGAGCCTGCGAGACCTGGGACTATGCCCCAGAACAGATGGTATGATGACGAGTGCAGAGCCCTATACTCACGACTCCGCATACAGAGAGCCTTGGGAGCCATCACAGAGCAGGAGTCGAGGAGAGAGATGAGGAGACTTACTCGCCGCAAAAGGCGGGCCTTTGCAGAGATACAGGAGCTAGAGATCTTTCATTTCTTCATGAGTAGAGATAGCCCTGTCTCATGGCGGCACTTCAGAGAGCCCCGGACCCCGACACCTATTGCAGACCCACAGACATGGCACACATATGCAGAGGGTCTATACCATGTCCCACAGCAGCCACCTATACCTCAGCCACAGGAGCCTCGACCTACCACAGCTAGCTTCTTTACCCACTCGATGGTACAGGAAGCTATCCGCCGCCTACAGCATGGACGGGCCGCCGACCATATGGGCCTGCAGGGTGAGCATCTCATATATGCAGTAGATTCTTTAGCTCCTTTTCTTGCACACCTGTTTAACAGGGCACTAGCAGAGGGTTTGCCTGCGGAGTGGACGATGCACACCATTGTGCCGATTCACAAAACAGGGGATATGCTCGATCCGAGCAACTACAGGACGGTTATGGTTGGCCACGTGCTAGCCAAACTCTATGGTGCAGTGCTGGAGCAGGAGCTTAGCTTATATGCTGAGCGAGCAGGTTTACGCTCATCAGGGCAGGCAGGCTTCAGGAGAGCTTTCTCTACCACTGACCATGTATTCACTTTGACATGTATGATTGATCAGGCCAGAGTGAGGAAGAGAAAGCTCTATTGCTGCTTTGTGGATTTCCGCAAGGCATTTGACACAGTACCACGAGAGAGGCTCTTTCAGCGCCTACAGTCTCTTGGCATACCAGCAGATATGACATGGGGCATCTATGCATTATATGAGCAGGTTTTTGGGCGAGTCAGATGTCCAGGAGGTATGTCCGAGACTATTGCTAGCACCATTGGTGTGAAGCAAGGATGCCCACTTTCCCCCACGCTATTTGGGTTATACATTGATGAGGTGGCTGACTTCATTACACGGGGAGGCGGAGATGGAGTTGATTTAGCAGGTACCTCAGTACATATTATGCTCTATGCTGATGATATTGTATTGGTGTCTGAGTCCCCAGGTGGTCTCCAGCAGCATCTACATGCACTCCATGATTTCTGCACACAGAGGGGTCTTACTGTGAACCTTGGGAAAACCAAGGTTATGGTCTTTCATACATCGAGACAGGGCAGGAGTCAGCTGACATTCACTCTCGCAGGATGCCAGGTGGAGGTGGTGACATCATACGTGTACCTAGGGGTTACCTTCTCTGCAGCAGCCACACGCTTTACCATGGGTTCAGCAGCCAGAGCTAGATTGACACGGGGATATGCAGCATTGGCTATGCTAGAGAGACAGTGCCACCAGGCGCATTTTCAGGAGCCCCGGACGAAGGGGTGGCTATTTGACACATTAGTCACACCGGCATTGATGTATGGAGCAGCAGTATGGGCGCCAGGCCTTGCTACTCATTGGTGGACACAGATAGAGAGACCACAGGCCCTCATGATGGCACGCATGATACGCAGCAAACCGTCAGTACCTCATGACATTATCCGAGCAGAGTTTGCTGCGCCTCCTATGATGGTAGAGGCCATATTTCAGACTATATGCTTGCTAGACAGATTCAGAGAGATGCCACAGGACAGATTATCATACAGAGCTTTTCAGGCATCTAGACAGTTGGCTGAGGCAGGAGACAGAGGATCATGGTATGCACAGGTCACACATTGGTTCTCACAGCATGGCCTAGACATGGATCATCTACCACCATTCCAGTATGACAGGGATGCACCACATATCCGTCTCTCTCATAGTGAGAGGAACAGAGTATTGAGACAGGATCTATGGCAGCTCTATACACGAGAGACATGGATATCGCCTACACAGCCTCTTCCACCGAAGATGCTATACTACAGAGATCACTTCATGAGTATCACTGATGATGGATTTATAGAGAGGCCTAGATACATGGAGGGCTTTTTACCACACGGCTCCCGAGTGGCTATTGGTCAGCTCAGAGTTTCATCACACCGATTGGAGATTGAGACTGGCAGAGCAGCACGGATCCCCCGAGAGGAGAGGGTATGCAGATTGTGCAGAGAAGAGGTGGAGAGTGAGGAGCATTATGTATGCAGATGCAGAGCATATACAGCCATCAGAGAGAGATATCCCATTTTATTCAGAGAGCCACATTCCCTACGCCAGATCTTTGAGACAGCAGACCAGCGCATACTGGGGAGATACATTCTAGACATACAGCGCCACAGAGAGACATTATTACAGGCTCAGACAGCTCCAGAGGGGGGGCGACAGACACAGATTACTACATTTTTTCAGAGATCCATACCCCTCCCAGCCCCTACACGGCAGGGAATTACTCTCCAGAGAGCAGAGACACTTAGAGCCCGCAGGAGACAGAGGACACCTGGCTTTCGGACACCACGCCTATACCAGAGAGAGATGACAGAGATCAGAGCTCAGTTTCACAGAGAGGGTGCGGAGCGACTGGCTCGCTTCAGAGCACACCCAGGCATGTTCTTCAGGGAGCTGTGGACACCCCCTTCACTGATGTATACCATTTTATACCCCCAGTATGGTACAGGATGGAGCTAGCTAGGTTGCATATCATGATTGTATACTCCATGCATATAGCTTTGCATTCTCCTAGTAATAGAGCTCCATCCCCTGCACACCCAGATTCAGCTTTTTTATTCAGTACTTTTTCATTTTGTTGGGATGACAGAGGATACCCCATACAGGTCCTCCGATTTGTCTCATAGGCCGAGTTCGGTCTTTTGGAAGACGTTAATAAAATCTTTCTTTCTTTCTTTCTTTCTCTCCCAGGTCCTCAGGTTTGTGATGAGTGGCAGTCTAGTAATGGCCACTTAAGTGTGGATACGCTGCAGGTGCAGGCTTTCCGGGACCAGATGATGGATAGCTTGCCAGTAGATGGCAGCAGTTGGCAGGAACTTTCCAGTACTGATGTTGGTAGTTCTTGTGTTCGTCAGTCAGAGGAAGCTGAACAGGTCACTTATGCTCTGATGTCTCGTGGTATTCGGGACAAAGAACCTCCAGTAGCTGAGGATGTTCTTTCCACGGGGACCTTTCGGACAGCCAGGCAGGTGGCAGGTGCTTACTTGCAGAAGGAGGTGGTTTCTCCAGGCTTTGTGGTTCCGGATTCAGAGGGGGTGGTTGACAGGTTTCATCAGGTTTCCAGGACTTGTGTGTGCACCGTAACAGGTGTTGATCCTTGTGAGCAGTGTGATGCCTCTTTTACTCAGAAGCTGTATGGTTCATTGATCTGGTTGATGGACACCAGATTGGACGGGAGCTTCCTGATGAGGCTGTTGAGCTCATGGTTGTGGATGACTCTTTGGGAGGCAGGATTGCGTTTCCTGTGGTTTCTGCGACATGCGAAAGATCATGGACTCTTGTACACAGGAGGGGGATTGTTGGATGGAGTCCGACTCCACGGATGGTTGGGAAGGAGATCCGGACACGTGGAGATCTACTTCAGGCCCAGGAGCAGTTTTATGGAGCAGTAAGAAGCAGTCATCTTTTGCCTTGTCGAGCACAGAGGCAGAGTACCGGGCTGTTTGTGATGCTGCTTATGAGGTGGTGAGGATGCAGAGGTTGCATGGCAGGTTTGGGCTTCCACTGGAGGAACCCATGGTCATCCAAAGGCACTTTGTTCATGAACAGATCGTTGCTGATGACATCTTGCTAGAGTTCTGTTCGACGGAGGACAGTCGGTGGACCTCTTCACGAAGTCGCTCTCTCAGGATTTGCTTAGGCGGCACCCCAGCTCCCAGTGGTTGGTTTCACAACCAAGAGCTGAGAGGGGGTGTTAGAAGTCATCTCCTGTCTAGATTTATACACCAGGGCCTTTGTTGTGGGTGTGCCCACCCTTATCAGGTGTTTTATCATTTTTCCTCACTCCCCGCATTTTTCCCCTATTTTTCCCATTTTTCTGTGGCTTGGGAGACAGCCCTGAGTTGGCAGGAGGATCCATTTGCTGGCCGACTACATCAGATGTGTGTACTGGAGCTGGCCAACTGTACTTGATGCAGTCGTGGACCCTCAGAGCTGGCCGACTGGCTGCATGCTGCTGGCCGACTGTAGATGCGGTCGTGGAGCCTTTTTCAGCAGGCTGACTGCACATGTGGGGGCATATAAATAGGCCCCCACCCCCATACCACTCATTGTATCATATTCGGGATATTCTTGTGTATATCAGAGTAGAGTTACACGCCTACATCTCTCTCTCTCTTGTGCTGTTTTTCTGCATGCGTTTTTTGCTCTTGTGTTCCCAGATCTGGTTATCATCTCCGCTGTGTATTCTGACAGAAGCGGTATGGCTCGACAAAGAGTTTTGCGAAGACTTTCCGGCGTTATTGACGGATTATTTGGAGGCTATGCAGCTTCCGTCAAGTTAAGCAGAAGGGGATGTCACGTGCATCCCGCACTTGGATGCCACGTAGACATTTCTGTACAGAAGGTGCAGGACCTGGGATGGTGAACTGGTCCCATGTGAGCCCAGTCCGGGATGAGTCAACCAGGGATCCATCTCAGTTGTACGAGGTCAAGTGTGCATTGTCCTACACAGGAGTCTAAGGTCAGGAGTGCACTGTCCTGCACGTGAAACAGTGCGAGTCCGTGCTGTGAGTCTCCCTCTGGAATGATGTCAGTGCCTCTGTGTATCTGGTATGGTACTAGATGCCAGATCACTGAGGAGTTAGTGTTTAGAGCAAGGGGCGCTACCCCGGGTCTTTGTGTGGGCATGGGGATGGTGTGAAATCACCATAGTTACCACGGAACGTCGTTCCGCCTTCCTGTAACGCCGGAACGCCGTTCCGGGCGAAGGCACGTTCCCTGAACGTCCCGAAATGTTCCGATTTTTTTTTTTTTTTTTTTTTTGCTTGCAGAAATGTATGTTCATGTCTTGGGGGAGCAAATATTATGAAGCATATTTGGCTATCCGTATACAAAAAGTTACATTTTTTTGTGTCATATGCTGACATGTCATATGACGTGGCGTTCCGCGACGTTCCCGATCCGCTCCCGTTCTAGAATCCGACGTTCCCGGAACGTTCCCGTTCCGCGGTAACTATGGAAATCACCCCCATGAGGGCCAAGAAGGCCCAAGCTGAACCCACCAGCCATGGAGGGGCTGTAGGACAGCCCTAGGACAAGCTAAAGGCAGATTCCAGGAGTATAGAGCCTTTGCAGGGCTGTAGGGCAAGTATGGGGCAGCCCATACAGGCTGCCCAGCCCTAAGGATGATTGCAAAAGCCTTGTCCAGCCCATCAGAAACAGGCGCATCACTTTCAGCCTGTTAGGAAGAAAAACGCAACATTTAATGTGATTTATTTCAGCATTTTATGCTGAATTTCCAGTCGTGGGAGCATTAAATGCTGGCCACCTGCAGTAGAACTGGCCGACTGCTCATACTTGAGTAGTATAAATAGAGATGGCCACAATCCCATTCATTCATCTCATTCTCCACCAAGAGCTCAAGCATAAGAGGCTAGACAAAGCCAAGGGAATTGCTAAGCAAAGGGGTGGAGTACCGCAGGTCAAGGGTAGAGTTTTCTCAGCCAAGAAAGGTCCAGAATTCTGTATTTTCTTTTCAGATTCACATCATTCTAATAAAGCAAATACACCATCCGTGGTGGGGGCCCTACAGAGGGTAATTGGGACCCAATACTGTGTCCTCTCCATCTCTCCCTCTCTCTCTCTATTTTCTGCACATCTTTTTTCAGTTGTGCGTTAATTTCCGTCGCGAAAAGAGTACTGAATTCCGAGTATTGAAGTTACCGATTCTTCTCCGAAGCTTCTGCATGTTACAACTAGTCATCAACATGCTTTCTGCATAATATTGATGCTCAGATCTGTAATAGAATAACATGCTATATATCTTCTTGATGGCAATGTGTTAAGATGCTGTAAACCAAGGTATGTGCTTGTAAACAGTATTTTCTCAACACTTTTCTTGCTTCCTTTATTTCTAATACATCAAGATTTATACTAATATGTGTAGATTGTGCTACTCCAACAGATTTGTAATCTCTGTTTAGCTTCTTTGCAAGAAAGTATCAAGATCAGAAAGATTTGATCAAGAATCACTTACTGTTTTATTTCTGTGTCAAGATTTGATTTCAACACAACAAACTTTGCATAATTTGTAAATTGCTCTGTTTTGCACTATAGATTTGCACCAATCCTTGAAAATATGTATCAACTACACATAATCTTGAAATCTGCACCAAGATTTTACACACTTTCTTGAAACTATATCAAATTTATGCACAGCAATCTTGATTTCTACACAGCAAACTGTACTCTGCATAAACTCTGCAATCTGAATACTTTGCATAGTTTGCACCAGTCTTTGAAAACTGTAATGAAATTTCTGCACAACTGCTTCAGCAACCAAACTTCTTGTAAATCTACTCCAAGAACTCCAAGATTTTAAAAAATAGGATAGAAATAGAGACTTAATGGATTAATAATTAGTACTGTAAGCTCTCTAAGCAAGATAATGTAAGAAAATCCTTCAATATTGGTTGCTAAAATCTCTATAAACCCTAATCGAAAATCAAGAAAATCAAAATCAAGAAGATCAAGAAATCAATCAGTAAAGTGGATTAGGGTTTTGAAAACAGTGTTTAATGCAATTCAAAAATGACTAACAGAAATTTCATTGCTAATCTTGTCAACAAGAAATTAGCAAATATGAAAACTGTGTAAAAATCAATTTCGAAAATGATTAACACTAATCAAGATTAAGAAATTAAATTTCAAAAAACTGAGTTAACAGTAATCCGAAAATGATTATCATTAATCAAGATCAAGAAAATGCATTCTGAAAACTAGATTAGGTGTAATCTGAAAATGATTATCACTAATCCTTCCTAAGCAAGGATCTAAGCCAAGGGCTCTGATTCCAATGCAATGAAGGAAACCTAAGGATTCCACTCATTAGCATGGAGTACACACATATCCCACTCATCATAGGGAGTAGCACCTATTACTCATAATGGAGTACACACATAGCTTCTCAAGAGGGAAAAGTCCACCATGGAAGCTTAGAGCTCCAAAGAGTAAGAGTACTCATGAAAGTATAATGATCAAAAAGGATACAATGTCCATGAGCCCTATGCCTTATATAGGGGCTCCCTAAAAGTACACATGTAAATGTCCCTAAGCCCAAGTGCCTAGGCCCCATTCCCCATGTGCATGTGCACCCAAACCTACTTCATTACATTTGTTTTAGTCAAAAGATAAGGTTGTAAACCTACAAGAAGGCATGTACTTAGTATATCAATCAAATCCTGATCATCGAGTCGAAGGGGTGGCTATTTGACACATTAGTCACACCGGCATTGATGTATGGAGGAGCAGCGGTATGGGCGCCAGGCCTTGCTACCCATTGGTGGACACAGATAGAGAGACCACAGGCCCTCATGATGGCACGCATGATACGCAACAAACCGTCGGTACCTCATGACATTATCCGAGCAGAGTTTGCTGCGCCTCCTATGATGGTAGAGGCCATATTTCAGACTATATGCCTGCTAGACAGATTCAGAGAGATGCCACAGGACAGATTGTCATACAGAGCTTTTGAGGCATCTAGACAGATGGCTGAGGCAGGAGACAAAGGATCATGGTATGCACAGGTCACACATTGGTTCTCACAGCATGGACTAGACATAGATCATCTACCACTATTCCAGTATGATAGGGATCCATCCTCTTCCACCGAAGATGCTATACTACAGAGATCACTTCATGAGTATCACTGATGATGGATTTATAGAGAGGCCTAGATACATGGAGGGCTTTTTACCACACGGCTCCTGAGTGGCTATTGGTCAGCTTAGAGTCTCATCACACCGATTGGAGATTGAGACTAGCAGAGCAGCACGGATCCCCCGAGAGGAGAGGGTATGCAGATTGTGCAGAGAGGAGGTGGAGAGTGAGGAGCATTATGTATGCAGATGCAGAGCATATACAGCCATCAGAGAGAGATATCCCATTTTATTCAGAGAGCCACATTCCCTACGCCAGATCTTTGAGGCAGCAGACCCGCGCATACTGGGGAGAATCATTCTAGACATACAGCGCCACAGAGAGACATCATTACAGGCTCAGATAGCTCCAGAGGGGGGACGACAGACACAGATTACTACATTTTTTCAGAGATCCATCCCACTCCCAGCCCCTACACGGCAGGGAATTACTCTCCAGAGAGCAGAGACACTCAGAGCCCGCAGGAGACAGAGGACACCTGGCTTTCGCACACCACGCCTATACCAAAGAGAGATGACAGAGATCAGAGCTCAGTTTCATAGAGAGGGTCATGAGCGACTAGCTCGCTTCAGAGCACACCCAGGCATGTTCTTCAGGGAGCTGTGGACACCCCCTTCATTGATGTATACCATTTTATACCCCCAGTATGGTACAGGATAGAGCTAGCTAGGTTGCATATCCATGCATATAGCTTTGTATTCTCCTAGTAGTAGAGCTCCATCCCCTTCACCACTCATTGTACTTATTGCACACTCAGATTCAGCTTTTTAGTTCAATACTTTTTCATTTTGTTGGGATGACAGAGGATACTCCATACAGGTACACCGATTTGTCTCATAGGCCGAGTTCGGTCTTTTGGAAGACGTTAATAAAATCTCGATGACACCAATTGGCCGACCATTTGGTCCATCTCCAGATTTTGTGTCTCGTTCACTTGAGGCCAGACAGGTGTCTCATGTGAAGAGGCCAGTATTTTGCTGACATGGACGGGAGCCAGACTGGTGCCACCCGTGTGTTAGCAGGATGGCGTCGTATGGACGGGAGCCAGACCAGTGCCACCCGTGTATGACCTGGACTGTGTTCGACCCATGGGACTGTCACGCCATGGAAGAGCCAGTATTCGTGCCGTGTTTTGCCTATGGGACTGTCACACCATAGGGAGACTCGTGCCTGGAACTGTGTCTTACCTATGGGACTGTCACTCCATAGGAAGACCAGGTTTTTATGTTTTATGTCGTGCCAGTTTTGTGCCGACAGATATTTTGTACTTGTTCCATGAACGGGAGATATGTCAATGTTACTATTTGCACATGCACACATGATTTGCATGTTTGAAAATGTTTTCGCATGACATGTATTTGTGTGTTTGCCTGCTTGACGTGTTACTTACTGAGCGGGGACGCCTGCCAGTGAGTCGTGAAGTCTGCTCTGTATTTTGACGAGTTTTGGTGCATGTGAACAGGTGGTAAGTATGTCGCACATATTGTTTTAATGTTTCATATTCTAACCTTTTATTTTATAAGGTTAGGTGTTCACATTTATTTAAAAGTGGGCACCCACTTAGGGGCCAAGGTGGGGAGCCCCACTTTAAGTGAGTGTGGGGGTGGGCATGGTCACCTACCCACACTAATCACCCACATGCAAGCGTGGAAATAACTAAAGTTAAACCCCACTTTAATTTTATAAAAAAAAGGGCTTTCACCTTCTTACGTAGACAACCGGCGACCATCTCTTCGCAAGCTTTAGGAGGCGGCTGTTTTCGAAGGCGGCTGTTGAATTGCTGCATACTCAACTATGCGACTCAACTAGACGACTGTCTGCAGCAACCAGCAAGCAACCAGACAGCTGAACCTCTGACTGTGGCTGTGCGCTTCCAGACAGGCAGCCCTGTGCGCCTGTTTCCAGCCAGCAGTACCCTACAGGCTGCGCTTCATTCACAGCAGGCACCTGTCCTTCCCAGCTGACGGTTGTTTTCTCCTTCCAATGGGCGGCTGCCTTTTCCTCTGCAGGCGGCCATAACAAGCAGGTTGTGCACGCTTCCTCCTTCTCAGGCTGCGCATACACTCTAGAGGGTTGTGGAACCTCTCCTTCTCCTCCTCTGCACAGTAGCTACCATCAACAGAAGGATACAAACGGCTGCACCTCCACACCATCTTCTTTCCTCCACGCTGCAGCCAGGCCTCTCCTCCCTTGCAAGTGGATGCTTCTTCTCTCACAGCAGGTGGCTGTGCCCTTTGTGGTGGTACTTGTTTTGGTGGTTCACCACGAGGCAACTGTTTCTTCAACAAGGGTGGCTACATCTTCTCCACTGGTGTTCTACAAGGGGATTTTGCATCTCCTGGGTGGCTTCATCATACCACGAGTATTGGTTCTCTATCAGCTATCCACAAGTAAGTGAATTTCAGATTTAAGTAAAGTATTTTGTGTTTAAATCTGGTAAGGGATTCCCGACTCCCTATACGGCCAACACCCGTTCGGTGCCGGGTTGTCCAAGCTCTATTGGAGAACCACGGTCCAAAGGTGCTGAGATGGGGAGAGCCAGGCGTTAGTACGAGAGCGCCTGTTTGTGCGTGGTCTCGGAACACCAGTGAGGCGCTCTCCGCTCCAGTGAAAGCACGGGACCGTAGAGATTGGACCACATTAGTGGTCATTCTGCTTCGAGCTTCTACATCGAAATTCGACTTCGAGCCTATTTGTTTGGTACTGTTTTCATATGTACATGGACATCATCTGGTTCTTGGAACCCATGGAGCATTGTATTCATTAAATACTCCCAATAAATATATCATATATTGAGGGGGGGGTCGGCCCGTTCCGGCCCCAGTGCTGGTGTCCATCTTTCCATTTCATTTCATTTAAATTTCAAGTTGTATTAAGTTGTCCATTTCAAATTTGTGGTTTTAAAGTTGTGCTATTAAGCGTGTGGGTGTCCAACGGAGTCTTTCCCACTTGACAGGATCGGTTTCATTGGTATCAGAGCACGGTTGTTTCCCTCTTCCTAGTGGGAAAACGAACCTGTGTACTGGACATCCCGCTTTTAGCAAACTTAAAACACCCTTTGGAAGTGCCTAATTCGAGGGGTCCATCTAGTGCCTCTCGTGGGTCTGATGCCCTGCGAGGTAGACACAGGCCCCTTGAAAGGGTTATTGATAGTGAATCCAAGGGTCAACTGTCTCCAGGAAAGACAGTTATGCTTGAACAAGAGCCCGATGCTATGAGGGCTGAAATGGAACATATGAGAAAACTTTTGCAGGCTCAAGAGCAAGAGTTAAAGTTTTTGCATGAAGATCCCCATCTGCAAAGTGCTATTGAAGCCAGGAAGGCTGATGCTATGGTAGATGTAACTTTTGAATCAATGGCTCGTGAAGTGGGCAAGAAACCAAGGGAGTTGGCACTTGCCTATCTCCTTCGCAAAGGTGATATCAAAGAGGGGGATGACGGAGAGCTGAAATTCAGAAGTCCACCTCGTTTGAAGCATGGAGATCCCGCGTCTCAAAGGCTGAAATCTTTTATGCAAAAGGAAGAGGTGACAGTCACCTCTCGACATGCATCTTCTCCCCAAGGCACTAAGCCTGACAGATATATGTATGCCAGTGCTCATGGAGGGCATGAAAGTCACATGCATGCAAGACATGTATCTCATGGTGACAAGTCTACTTCCAGAAAAATTTTGCCTTCTGAGTTGTCTCATGGAGAGAAAATGCCATATGCAGGTAAGTCACATGCATCTGAGTTTCGAGTTCGTGGAGCACATGCCACCGTGCCCCATGAAACTTCTATGACAGCCCATGGAGCCCATGCAGATAGGGCTACCCCGTTGGATAAGGGGAAAAGAAAAAGAGAAGACCATGAGCCTCATGCCAGAAAGCTCAAGGAATTCAAAGCAGGTGACAAATCTGCTAAATTTGATATTTTTCATGGTGAACATGATGCTTCTAAGGTGTTAGCATTTGTGGCACAGTTCGACATTGCTTTTAGCGATGAGGATTTCACAGAAAAATCAAAGGTGCGCCATGCTAGCATGTTTTTGAAAGGGACTGCTGCTCATTGGTGGATCACTGAAAAGATCACCAAGGATCCCATCTCCAGTTGGAAGGAATTCAAAGATAGATTTTATGCTCAGTTCTTGCCACCCAATGCGGAGCAAACTCTCACTCAAAAGTGGGACAGGCTGGAACAAAGAGACAATGAAAGCGTGCAACAGTATGTTAACAAATTCTGGAAAGTGTTGCTGGAAGTGACTCCCTTCATGCAAATCACTGAAGACGAAAGAAAGAGGAAGTTTCGTTCTGGACTACAACCAGCATATAGATCGGGCATTGAATTGCACCCGAAACATACGTTGCAACAACTCACAGCTTCTGCTCTTGCTACGGAGCAATTGGTGCTCAAGATTAAGCAGGATCAAGGAGGTTCCAAGGGAAAGGACAAGGCTGTCCCAAATCAGCAAAAGGGTGGACAGCCACCTAAAAAGAACTTCCGGGAGCCTTACAAGGGTGGTAAAGCTGAAAATAACACATCTAAAGAACAGGGCCCAAGAAAGAACAAATTCGGCTTAACCCCGGAGCAAAGAGAGCAATATACCAAGGATGGAAAATGCTTTTCTTGTGGTAGCAAAGACCACATGTTTCGGCAATGCCCAGATCGCAAATCAAAGCACGAGGATAAGCACACCAAAGCTAATGTACATGCAGTTCCTGATGTGCAAGGAAATACAGGTCATGATGCAAAAGAGCGAATCGTTTGCAAGGCTTGGGGGCAAATCAAGGATCAGCCCGCACTCTTTATGTTTGATGACTGTGCAACTGACAATTTCATCTCTATGCAAATGGCAGCTGCATTGGGTATTGAGGTTGAAAACATGGGACCTCAGATTGAAGCCGAAGCTGCATTTATTGGTAAAGAGGTGCAGGTTACCCCTTTGATAGGGAAGTTTCGCATCCATATCCAGGGCTACCTTGATAATGAGCATTTCTTAGTTGCTCCACTGAATGGATGTGATGTATTGTTGGGCAAGCCGTGGCACCATAGGCTTGAGCCCCGCAAAGACTACAAGTCTAATATGATTTCTTTTATGCATAAAGGCCGCATGCATTTTATTGATGCTGGCAAAGAAGGAGATTCCATCCCACTTGTATCACACATCCAAATTAATAAAGCAATGAAAAAGAGTCTTTCAGCGTACTCGGTTTTTGTGCGTGATAGTCTTGTGCCAAATCATCAAAATGTGGATGCTATGTCTAATGATAGGCTGAATTTTCTTAATGCATTCAACGACTGTTTTGCTGACTCGTTGCCAGGTGAATTACCTCCCCAAAGGCCCGAAGATCACCGCATAGATCTTGTGCCAGGTAGTTCTCCACCTAACAAACCCGCATACCGAGTGAGTGCTGCACAACAAGAAGAAATAATGAAGCAGGTAAACGAGCTTTTAGAGAAAGGTTTGGTTCAGCCCAGTTCCTCACCTTACTGCTCTCCTGTGCTTCTTGTTCAAAAGAAGGACGGATCATTCCGTATGTGTGTGGACTATAGAGCTTTGAACAAGCTTACCATCAAGAACAGATTTCCAATTCCACGTATTGATGATATCTTGGATAAGCTTGATGGTTCGGCTTGCTTTAGCAGACTTGATTTGAAGAGTGGTTATCACTAGATACGCGTGGTGCCACAAGCTGTCCATAAGACTGCATTCAGGACAGCCTTCGGATTATATGAATTCTTGGTAATGCCTTTTGGTCTCACCAATGCTCCTGCTACTTTTAATCGTATGATGGATAGGATATTCCGACCCCATCGCAAGTTTACAGGAGTCTTCTTTGATGATATCTTGGTTTTCTCCAAGAATGAGCAGGAACACAGAACTCATTTGGTCACAGTGTTCGAAGAGTTGCGGAAGCATAAACTTTTCGTCAATGCCAAGAAAAGTGAGTTTTTCCTTTCAGAGATTCATTATCTGGGACATATTGTATCCAAGGATGGAGTTACAATGGATCCTGCAAAGATAGAGACTATTCGGAATTGGCCCGAATTGCAAAACGTACATCAAGTACGTAGTTTTCTGGGATTATGTTCGTACTACAGGCGTTTCATAAGGCATTTTGCTATGATTGCCACTCCTCTACATGATCTCACGAAGAAGAAAACTGCTTTCAAATGGACTTCAAAGCAACAGGATGCTTTCTTGCAGCTCAAGCATGCGATCATATGTGGTCAAGTATTGATTGTTCCTGACTTGCACAAGTCATTCGTGGTTGAATGTGATGCTTGTGGTGATTGCATAGGAGCTGTCCTAAATCAAGAAGGGCATGCAGTTGCATACGAGAGCCGTCGTTTACATGATGCTGAGCTTCATATGGATATCTATGAGAAAGAGCTCTTGGCTGTAATTCACGCCTTAAAGATATGGAAACATTACCTTCTTGGGGCTGAATTTGTAGTCAAGACAGATCATCAAAGCTTGAGATACTTTCTATCTCAAACCAAGCTTTCAGAGAAGCAGATGAGAATGGCAAACTTTCTTTCCATGTTTCATTTTCAGATTGTGCATACTCCAAGAAAGAAAAATGTGGTGGCCGATGCACTATCTAGGAGGCCTTATGTTGCTGCAGTCTCAGTGGCCTCTCATGGAGATCTATCTGCTATGAGAGATTTGTATCATTTGGATGCTGATTTTTGCCATATATGGACTGATTTGATGGCTGGTCATTCACATGCCTCTTATGTTATCAACGAGGATTATCTCATGAAGGATAATTGCCTATGTGTAGTAAAGGATTTGCGTCCAAAGGTTATGGACGAATGTCACGCTCCACCTTAGGTATTATGCCTACTACTCGCATGATTCAGAGGTATTTCTTTTGGCCAAGCATGCGTAAAGACATTGAGGCTTATGTGCGTGCATGTATTACTTGCCAAAAGGTGAAATTTGATAGACAAAAGCCTCCAGGTTTGCTTCAGCCATTGCCTATTCCCTCGCAACCTTGGGAAAGTATCACGATGGATTTTATTATGGATTTGCCTAGATCCCAGCATGGGAATGATGCTATTTGGACTATTGTGGACAGATTTAGCAAGCAAGCTCACTTCTTGCCCGTCAAGAAAACCATCAAAGCTGATCATATGGTAAAGCTTTTTCTTGCAAATATTTTTAAGCATCATGGTATGCCTAAATCCATTGTTGGGGATAGAGATCCCAAGACTACAAGCCTATTTTGGAGGGCTTTATTTGATAATATGGGTACTAAGCTTGAGTTTTCATCAGCTTATCATCCCCAAACGGATGGCCAAAGTGAAGCTGCAAATTCAGCTGTGTTGGATTTATTGAAATGTTATGTGGCAGATCAAAAGACTGCATGGGAGAAGTATCTTCCACTTGTTGAGTTTGCCTACAACAATACGATCCATGCTTCCACAGAAAGGCTCCGTTTGAGATTATTTATGGCAGAGTGGTCTTGCCACCCATCCTTCGTACTAAGGATGAGATTTTTGCAGCTGATGAATATGTTCGTGACTTGGATGTTGCCTTTGGTCAGGTGCGGACAGCCATTGCAAGATCTCAGGATAAGCATAAAATGGCTGCTGACAAGCATAGAAGGGACATGGAAGTCAAAGAAGGTGATTGGGTATTGCTGAAATTTGAGAAGGCTAGGCTTCGGAAGAGGCCAGGACGAGAAGGATCATATCCTAAGCTTTCTCCTCACTATTATGGACCCTTCAAGGTGATTCACAAAATCAATGAAGTGTCCTACAGGCTTGCTTTACCTAGTCATTGGAAGATTCACAATGCTTTTCATGTGAGTCTATTTCGGAAATATGTGGGGCCAGATCCTGATGAGCCTGTCACAGAAGATCCGCCAGAAATTGAAGAGCTTGAGGAGATCCTCCAGCCAGAACAGATTGTTTTTCACAAGGAGAGAGAGCTACCTGCAGGAAAGCTTTCCAGGAGATACCTTGTGAAGTTTAAGAATTATTTGCCTATTGATGCCAAGTGGGTAAATGAGGATTATTTTGCAGATTATCCGCAATTGTTGCAGGCATATCTTGAGGCTTTTCAGTTGAGGTCAACTCTTTAGAAGCCCGGGGGGATGTCACCAATTGGCCGACCATTTGGTCCATCTCCAGATTTTGTGTCTCGTTCACTTGAGGCCACGCAGGTGTCTCATGTGAAGAGGCCAGTATTTTGCTGACATGGACGGGAGCCAGACTGGTGCCACCCGTATGTTAGCAGGATGGCGTCGTATGGACGGGAGCCAGACCAGTGCCACCCGTGTATGACCCACAACCGGCGACCATCTCTTCGCAAGCTTTAGGAGGCGGCTGTTTTGGAAGGCGGCTGTTGAATTGCTGCATACTCAACTAGGCGACTCAACTAGGCGACTGTCTGCAGCAACCAGCAAGCAACCAGACAGCTGAACCTGACTGTGGCTGTGCGCTTCCAGACAGGCAACCCTGTGCGCCTGTTTCCAGCCAGCAGTACCCTACAGGCTGCACTTCATTCACAGCAGGCACCTGTCCTTCCCAGCTGACGGTTGTTTTCTCCTTCCAATGGGCGGCTGCCTTTTCCTCTGCAGGCGGCCATAACAAGCAAGTTGTGCACGCTTCCTCCTTCTCAAGCTGCGCATACACTCTACAGGGTTGTGCAACCTCTCCTTCTCCTCCTCTACACAGTAGCTACCATCAACAGAAGGATACAAACGGCTGCACCTCCACGCCATCTTCTTTCCTCCACGCTGCAGCCAAGCCTCTCCTCCCTTGCAAGTGGATGCTTCTTCTCTCACAGCAGGCGGCTGTGCCCTTTGTGGTGGTACTTGTTTTGGTGGTTCACCACGAGGCAACTGTTTCTTCAACAAGGGTGGCTACATCTTCTCCACTGGTGTTCTACAAGGGGATTTTGCATCTCCTGGGTGGCTTCATCATACCACGAGTATTGGTTCTCTATCAGCTATCCACAAGTAAGTGAATTTCAGATTTAAGTAAAGTATTTTGTGTTTAAATCTGGTAAGGGATTCCCGACTCCCTATACAGCCAACACCCGTTCGGTGCCGGGTTGTCCAAGCTCTATTGGAGAACCACGGTCCAAAGGTGCTGAGATCGGGAGAGCCAGGCGTTAGTACGAGAGCGCCTGTTTGTGCGTGGTCTCAAAACACCAGTGAGGCGCTCTCCGCGGAGTCCAATGAAAGCACGGGACCGTAGAGATTGGACCACATTAGTGGTCATTTTGCTTCGAACCCTTCACTCTCTCTCTCTCTCTCTCTCTCTCTCTCTCTCTCTCTCTCTCTCAAACCTTTGTTCTCTCTCTTCTCTCCCCCATGACTCACTACTTTTATCAAGGTGCACAATCGTGAAGGGTTTCTTGGTCTCTTAGGCCTTGGCCTTTGAGAATGATAGGTTGGGGTATACTACAGCAAAGGGGCAATTTCAAAATGGATAAGGGGTGTGTGTGTGTGGGGGGGGAGGGGGGGCACTTATTATGAGTTCAAACATACGTTTAATGATAAACCTAGAACTAACCTTAAAGTTTCCTTTACACCGGCACCCAAATACAAAAATCTAGATTCCAAGCGTTCCATTAAGGCGTCTCTCCCTTCAGGCTCATGTTCAAGCCTCTTGTGGGATCCGTCTCCTCGTGTGACGGACTTTAGCAAGGGGCTTAAAAAGCTGCCAAACCAAGTTAAATAAAAAGTCACTTCAACCAACCACAAGTGCTTTACCAATGCAAAACTATCATTCCACACAACATTACATAAGAATTCAAATGCCAAATAACTATAAGACCCACCTATGACCATATAAAACATTTGATAACTCGTAGAGCTCAGCATCACTTGCCAATTCAAGTACAGCACGGAGATCTCGATCTGATGATGCTACACCCACCCTCAATCCCCAAACCAAAACTTGATAAGAAGCTTTCAAGCCTCTCTCTCTCTCTCTATCTCTCTCTCTCTCTCCTACATTGGGTACCATGATGCAATGCCTTGTGCAGGATATTTTAGGGTGATGTGAGAGCTTGAAACTCTTTGTATTGGGATCGGCTTTGGCATTTCAGCTCTTGTTCCTTTCTTTTATTTTTAGTACCCATGATGTATTCCATGGACATGATGTAATCTTTTGGTCTCATAGGTCATTTTGGCCTTTTGTAGACGTTAATTTAACTTTGTCTCTTTCTTTCTCTCTCATCGGGTTCCAGATCTAAGACATGCTCCATCACCATCAAGCTACCTTTCCTCGAGACGTAGCTGAGGGAGACCTCTCGGCCATCTCATTAGCCCCATGCTTGATATTTTGGAGAGTGGTGTACCATCTATTGGGATCAGATGCATAGAGATATTTATTTATTTAACACACACGTGTGCGTGTGCGTGTGCGTGTGCGTGTGCGCGCACGCGCACGCGCACACGATAAGATTGGGGTCCTAAAACAATTGAACAAATTGAAGGGTACACTCAAACGGAGTTAGCCAAGATCATAGCAGCTCGGAAAGAAGGCAAGTGGACAATCTATCGTGAAGATAGAGCAATCATCGAGGATTCTGAAAACGCAAAGAGAACTCCAAGCCAAAACATTTACCATGTGAATTCTAGTGGAGGTGATTGTAATTTATACTTGACGTTGCAGATTTACTAGTAGATTAGTAGAATGTTTTTCATGTATGTTTTTCTTCTCTGGACTATAGATTTAGCTCAAGACCGTCATGGTCTTTCAATTATGTACTTGTCTCGTGTAGATAAAGCAAACCGTATCTACTGAAATTTGTGTGTGAAAAATTGAGCACGCTGAAGTGAATTCGACACGAATAAACCCTGTCATGCAAGCTAAAGAAGAACTTATAGAAAGACAATGAGCAGAAGTAACCTGTGACAATCATGGGATTCCGCCGATGGATGCATTTGGATGCTCTTTGGCATGTACCCAAGAACCTGGTGGTAAAGCTACTAACCAGTCGCGCTTTGCCAGACTGAGGACGCGACGGTGCAAGACGAAGAAGTGTGCAAGGGCTGCGAGCAGACAGCTGTGGAAGGGCCTCCATAGAACCCCCAACCAGGTCCAGCTTTCATACCATTGCAGGTGTCTGAGGAGTGCCACACGAACCCATGCCCACCCTTAGTGCCTATCGCCTTTTTTTTTTGTGCGACTTTGGGTATGGAGGCATTTTTTAGTTAACTCTAGAATTCAGGAAAACATCAAAAGAAATCTCAATACCCTTATCGTAGCAACGTGTTTAGAATAATGATAATTATTTTAATGGTCCTTGGATTCCTACTAAGGTTCTAGAGAGATGGACATGCACAGATCCCTCCCTCACTGCCATCATGGTAAAGGCAAACTCTAAAAGAATGAGTAACCATCTGGGGATGTGCGCCACGTGATGCAAGGCTTATTCACCAAATAAAGCAAGGCTTGATATGGTCAATAAAGAAACAAATTTTGTAGCATACACCATGGCTAAGGCCTCTCTCTCTCTCTCTAGTGGTATAATTGATTTCAACACATTAAGTTTATGACTGGAAAAGTTCATCGTCGGGAACTCCATGTCCTCGACTATGCTAAATGTTGAAGCATCAATATGCACATGGAAAATTAAATCCCAGTTAGGGGATCTTAAGATGGTGGGTGCACTTGTCAATATCACAAGGATCTTATTCTCATTATGGAAATGCCACTCTTGGAAACGATGTGTCCAAGAAAGACTCCCTGTTTAACCTAGAATTAGAACTTGAGTGGGTTCAATGAGTTGATGTGTCTAAGAAAGACTTCCTATTTAACCCAAAATTAGCATTTGAGTGGGTTTAATGAGATGTGGTAGAGTATGCATCTCTCAAAAACAAGTCTAAGATGAGTAAGATGCTCCTTCTACTTTGAGTACACACAAGGTCATCTATGAATATCTCTAGGATCTTCCAAAGCTATAAAGGTTATACACATCAAGTATTAGCAAGTGGCGAGTCAAGTTGAATGGCATAACATAATAAGCATAGATTCCTTCCCACTCAATAGCAAATGGTATTGGTTAACCGGATCGATCATAGCTAGAGAAGCCATCCAAGAAGCTGCTCTCTTTAACATGTGGTTAGTGTAAGGTAAGGGATAGTGATCAAGATGGCGACATTAACCTTTTCTGGTCATAGTGGCAACATTAACCTTTTTAAGGTTAACACTAAGCTTTTCATTCTTCTTGGGATGATCACTCTCGGGGACAACCACCCACTTGGTGTGCTCAATCTCATATATAAATCTCGTATCAATAAGGTTGTCTAGCTCTTCTTTGACTATTTGTCCATACTTGGGATTCATGGTAGGCTCTCTATTCTCATGGTTTTGCATCACCACTTCTAGGGAATTTTTCTTCATGTCAATGTACTTCTAGGCGAAACATCTTGGAGCTCTTTGAGCAAGGCTACCAACTCTCCTTCTTGCTCAAGAATGAGGTTTTTGGCAATTAATATTAGCTTAGGTTCTTCACCCATGACTAATGAGGATTTATTCCTTAACCTTGTTAAATTTGCAGCAATGTGATGAGCTATGGTGGATCAAATGCTAGAATCAACATCATTAGAAAAGAGATTAAATGATAATTAAGATATGATTAGTGAGTAATTAACTGATAGCTTAATGTAGGCATGGATAATCAAAAACCAGCAAATTCTCATTAGGCCAATGCCTTAATTTATAGGGTTTACATCCAAGCATCTAATCCCACTAATCTCTCACACCTCCTAAATCTCCTCATGCTACCCTTTATTCTCTCCCAATAGATACTTCTCACCTTTTCACAGCTTCTCTGACTAATGAGCTGTGTACATAAGGATTTGGCCATATATCTATATAGACCTATATATCCAAGCCGTCTCTAAACCATTTGGCCTCTTTGGACACCTTCTTGTGTGAATATGGGGATGTTAGGCAAGAGGGATGCTCAACCATGTCTACTCCTCATGATGGGGGCCATACAAACACGAGCTAGATGGGCAATACAATATGAGGGACAGTATAAGGGTGGAGCATTGATGTCCACCCTCCCCAACGCTTAGCACATGTGAAGCTCTTAAAAATTACAGATTCTCTTTTACATCCTCTTGCTAAGGGCTTGTTCCCGCACACACCCTATTCACTTGTATATTTTAACACCTCCCCTCTAGTGAATACTCCTAGCACACCTGGACCCTGTACCAAGTTTCCCTCTTACTTGATAGTCCGCGACTAGTGCCTCAAGTCTCTAAACTCATAGTCCTTGACACTCTCTCTCTCTCTATGTGTCCAAGGCTACTACAAGTGCTCGTGACCTTGACTAAAGTGCTCACACATACATCTACCACATGGCCTACATCATCGGTGGCTCTGTTGGGACAGGTTACATTGGGTTGTGGGGTCTCTCTCTCTCTCTCTCTCTCTCTCTCTCTCTCTCTCTCTCTCTCTCAGAAAAGATGATCTGACTCCACTTCCTTAGGAGCCTCCATGAAGTTTGCCGATGTCGTTCCTTCTCCACTGGGTTTGCTGTAACAGTCTCTTGCCATGTGTCCTGGCTTTCCATAGTTGTGGCAAGTGAAGGTCCTTCCTCCTACTCTGCCTCTTCCTCGTCCTCGTCCTCGAGAGAATCCTTCTCGGGTGAAGAATGCTTTTTCTTCTCCAGTTGTTGAGTCCAGCCAGTCTTTTCTTGACTCCGGTCTCTTGCTCTAGTAGAGCTCCTTCTATCTCGTGCAGCTTCAATTCAGGTACATTCTTTAATGTTGCTATAATGTTTTCATATTCACCTTTGTCCACACTCTTCAGAAGCACTGCTAGTGCCTCATCATCTTCTACCTTTTTGCCAATGGCTGAATGACAGTTGTTGCTTCATGCTTTTATATTTGTTCAAGTGTGTGATTAAAGGTTCACTTTCCTTCATATCCAGTTTGTAGAATTGCATTAACAGAAGTGAGCTAAATAACTCCTTGGCAAATTAAGCTCTTAACAAGCATCAAAATTGAGCTTCACACGCTCTTAACAAATAGCAAATGAGCTAAAGTGCATGTCAACTCCTTAGAAAATTAAGTAGAAGAAACATTATCTCCTTCTTCAAAACAAACATTTACGTCTTGGGTTTTCTTTTTTAGCTTCCTCAAGACAATGTCCAAAAACGTTAGTGAAAATTAGTATTAGCGAACCACACCCATAGCAAAATTAGTATCAGTGATAGCGAAATATTAACAAATTATCTTTTATGGGAAAGACAAAAGCTATTTTATACGTGTAATATCTTACATACAAAGCATAAGTAAAATCAAAGACTAGTGCACAATTCATATGAACAATGAATAATAATTCTAAACATTAAATTTAGGTATTATTTGCAAACAATTCAAATTGTTGAATTTAAATAATGTAACTTAGATCATATGCCTTAACACCATACTATTGCCTTGGAACTGATTCCAAGATTGTTGATCCGTTGAAAACACCACCTAAGTACTTCACATATTAGTCTCTATTGGTAGCAACCAATTACATAACTAAATGAGTAGTACTATTGCTCTAAGAAATAACAAGGTAAAGTTTATGGCTATATTCTTGTAGAATCTATCATCACTAGATATGGATATCCAATTGAATTGGTTAGTGAGGGACCAAGGTAAACATTCGTCAGTGACACATACATCATACAATGACACATACTTAACCCCATTGTTTGTACTTAGCCAACTTCCATGGATTGATTGTCCTAGGCATAAAGTAATGGTCATCAACCTCCATTCCCTACACAACAACAAATACTATTGTTAATAAAATACCAATGTGGTAAATCATAAAATAAGTTCAATCTAACCATTCTAAGGTGTTTGACCTTCAATATGTATATCCCCCCCAGTGGTAAACCCTGAATGCCACCAAATAATCTAAGTTTCAAGTATATGAATTTTGTCTTCAATTGCATGACCATTTTCTAACCATTCACACAATGATTTCAATTCATGTATAGCAATCGCTCTAGTTGGAGCATTTTTCTATTGTCTACATTTCATCTTGAACTCTTGCTACTTATGATGAGGAGTGATGCACTTCCTAGAATGCTTATCAAGGTTATCCTCCCACCAATGCCATAAATGACTACGCTCCTTTCTAGACATCAAATTATCAAGCCCCCCATAAAGACAGTCCTTACATCCTCCAATTGGTTTGTGTGAATCCATGAAATTCAGCTCCTTAAAAATCCCCTTTCTCCATGATTTTATTAAACAATGTAAAAAATTTTACTGGAGTCTCTATGTCCTCACCTTTGAGATCCCTAGTGGGGCTATTGTTTGTAGTTCTTGAAGGTGAGGGTTGTAAACATGTGTTAATCCAATTTTAGGGTTAACAAGATCTACCGCCACCATTATCTTACATCAAGGAGTCACGATAGATACACCAAAGGGTCATACATTCAAGATATGAAGCAATAGTGTGCAAAGCTACAACTTGGACAGGTGCCCGTAATGGTGCGATGGAGTATTTATGGCGATTCCCGCTTCCAGAGCATGTGGTAGCAAGTTAGGATGAAGTCCTAAGTGATGTACTTCATGAATATATTATAAAAGTAGTCATTGTAATAGCATTAGGCCTCTTGTGAACCTAAAGTGTCGGGCCAGCCACACAGTTTAAGTGAGTGTGAACACTTATGGCCATGTATAATAAGTGAATATCTCTCATAATACAACATACTCTCCCATTATGCAATTGAGTCTTGCTCTTGCTAATCCTCTTGCTAATCTCTCTCCCTAATGCATGCTAGTGAGTGTGTGTGAGTGAAGTGAGGTGAGAGGAGGGATGAGTACCCGTAGTGCAACGCGATGGTGTGACAACGCTCGCAGGCGGGAGGCATGCGGAATCACTTCTCAAGGAGTTGTAGACCTTGGAGACCTCAAGGGTTACAAGCTTGGCCATTGGAAAGATCCTTATTACGACAGTTGTGGTTCACTAGGTAATCTCTTGATTGGATGTGTTTCAAGAGGGGTTAGGGTGAGCCATAACATTTTTGGCTCCGCTGCCGAGAGGAACCATCCCTTGGCTTTTTCCATCGTTTTTCCTCTAATCTACGCATTACCCATTGTCCATTATCTTGATTAATGGTTTCCCATGAAAAAGATGTGGATTTAATGGTGATTTGGTGTAGAATAGCTCTCTTTTTTTTTGAAAAGAATGCTTTTTGCTTAATTTTTAGCTTAATTTATTGTTTTTGTGATTTTTCATGTTCTTAGGGCTTTCACATAGTTTGTATTAGGCTTAGCTTACATCCATTACATCAAACAATGCAATAGAATGCAATTTTTAGTGAATGTTAGCTCTCTTTGAGTCTAATTAATCTCCTATTTTAGATTAATTTACACATTTGTTGATGCACATAGATTAGCATTCCCTTGCTCTATCCAATGATGTGCTCAATTGTATGAATTAATAAGAGATTAGTGATTAATTAGAGTCTTTGATTTGATTAGTGTAAAAGAGAGAAAGATTAGTGAAAGGATTAATCTTTGATTAATTATTAATCACTTTTTTTACATAACTCATTAAAGCTAATAAGAATTTAATGAGTAGATGCTCATGAGTTGTCAAATTGTCTATTTTGGGGGTCATTTATGAAGGGTGTAAGGGGTGTCATAAAAAGGTTGACTTTTTTAATTCCCACTTATCTGTTTGGAAAAATGCCCATATCACTTCATTTTAAATTCAAAAAATATCTCTCCCAAAAAAGAAAATTTGCATTTTCCACTAGACTTAAAAAAAATATTGAAAAATGGTTCACGCTGTGAACCATTTTTGTAACTTCATGGCCTAAGGTTTCACATCCTAGGAAACCGTGTTGCTGAAAAAAAAAATTAAAATTGAATTTAACTTTTTCATGAAGTCCGGTTCACGGCGTGAAATGCTAAGGGTTCATGGTATGAAACCCTTCGTTCACGCGATAAAAAAATAATAATTTGAATTTAACTTTTTCGTGAAGTCTGGTTTATGGCATGAAACCCTTTGTTCACGCGGTAAAAAAAATAAATCGAATTTAACTTATTCTTGTAAAGTCCAGTTCACGGCGTGAAACCCTTTGTTCACGCAGTAAAAAATAAAATAAAATAAAAATTGATAAAATTCGTGAAATCCGCTTCACGCCGTGAACTGCACCCTGCTAGTTCACATCGTGAAAGGGGGTCTGTCAGCAAAAAAGAAAAAAACACCCCTGTTTGGAGGCATGTATCTCCTAAACCGTATATCCGATGAAGGCGCTCTAGGGCTCATCGAAAAGCTGACATATCGAGCCCTTCAACTTTGGCCATCCAAAGTCAAAATCGATTGTTTTGGCCTCCGACCAATAGCCTCACAATTCAACCCGAAAATCAAGGTAAAAACATTCCAAAAAGCATGAAAAATCGTAAAAACAGCGTGAAAACGACGTCATTCGGGCTACTTTTTGAGGGTCTAAAAAATGACAAAATCATGGACGACTTAGGGAAACAAAGTTGTAGTACTCCAAAAATACTCTCTCTCATACTACAGAGTTTTTCAAAATTCCTTTTGGAACACCCTCAAAAACGTGGTACGAAACAGGGAAAAAATACTTGAATTTTTTTTTTTTGTCTTGAGATAGTGATGGAAAATAGGTTTTAGGAGCTCCTCTTCCATTTGGGAAGTTACTAGGATACACTTTTTTTAGAAAATTATCTCTAAGAGGTTGTTCACATGCGTATAGCACCTAAGCTATTTAGGGCAAATAGACACTCTTTTGACCCAACAAAGAGAACGAGGCTGGCTGTGAGAAAATATAAAAAGCAAAAAAAAAAAAACAACACCACGTGTACTTGCTCATTAAGGAGCATTTAGACAATCAGACATGGCAACGATAGAGGGATTGCCAGGGATTACACAAGGACTAAACCCAATGGGCTGACATCTTCGAGCCATTGAGATCTATGCCCCAAATGTACCTCCCAATATCATTGGCCATGCCCATAGCAAGCGTGTCATCGAGTTTTACACCACTTGTCACTTCGATCCCACCGGGCTTTGGTCCCTTACCTAGCATTCCCACAAATCCTATAGATACCAACCCTTTCTTGGATGCCCACACCTTGGACATATTTACTAGTCTAGTAAGGGGGGTAGCCTAAGGACTCAGTGAGTCTCTCCCAACAAGAGCACTCACATATACGGCCTCAGTAACTCATATAAAAATACGACCGTGCAGATTTCCAAAATTATGGGCAAATACGATGGAACAACATACCCCATTCAATTCATTCAAATGTTTGAACAGAGACATGAAGCCTTTGGAAATCCCAATTGTCCCACCAAGGTACATGCGCTGAACCTATGCTTAGAGAGAAAAGCTAGTCGATGGTTCATCACATTGATGCCGGCAATCAAGACCAACTTCAGAACCTTGAAAACAGCCTTTATCCATGGCTTTCCCAGACAAGGTGATCGGTGGAGTGCAACAAAAGAACTCTATTCAATTGAGCATCAACCAAATGAATCCATTAGAGACTTTATTCTTTGGATAAAACTCTTGGACTCACAATGTGAGTCATGGGAAAAATTAAACGATTTTCAATTGAAGAGATGTTTCATGATGGGCTTAAAGAAAAATAGCTTACACAACTTGATCATTATATCCAACCCAGAAACATTCGATCAATGTTGTAAAGAAGCAATACGTTTAGATGACAACATGCTGGAAGATGATCATGCTACGAGTTGTTTCTCATCTAAAACAAATGAAGCAATGGCTAAAGAATGATCGGTCTTGGAATTGTCATTCCTTGAATTCTATGTAGCCTTGCTTAAAAGCTTTCGATTGACATCTCTAAAAGAAAATGAGCTCCTTCAAAACCAAACATTCTTAATGCCTCTACAAGTGAGGAACAAAATGCCTTATGTTGAGTGCAATCACTATGATCATTCCAATCCCCATTATGCATACAAGGCACCTATTTTTCTATACTGCATGTATTGTAAAACCTTTGATCATGATACCAAAAAATATCCCACTTCATCCACAATTGACTCAAAACCTCCATCTCCCGTGCACTAAATAGAAACAATCCAAAGGGTAGAAACTGCTCAAGAAACGGTTAATGGAACACTTCAGTGTTTCTATTGCCGTGGACCTCACAAGGTGGCAGACTACACAATTTGGAATACTTCCATGCCCATAGTCACTGACACTTTGCAACCCATGTGTGAACGATGTGGCATTGATCACATGTTCCAATATTTCCCAAGACGAGTTGCTTCAACTTGTCTCACAAATAATATAGCATACTCTCCCATTGTGCAATTGAGTCTTGCTCTTGCTAATCTCTCTCCCTAATGCATGTGTGTAATTGAAGTGAGGTGAGAGGAGGGACGAGTACCTGTAGTGCAACGCAATGGTGTGACAACACTCGCTTCTGAGGCACGATGGAATTGCTTCTCAAGAAGTCGTAGAGCTTGGAGACCTCAAGGCTTACGAGCTCGGCCATTGGAAAGGTCCTCACGACAGTTGTGGTTCACCAGGTGATCTCTTGATTGGATGTGTTTCAAGGAGGGTTAGGGTGATCCATAACATGGCATGCAATGGTTGACCAATCATGCACCCTCTTCACGTAATCAAGGCAAACCCAACACTGTTCAAGCTCTCCATCAGGGTGTATCTTATTTACCAGATCGACTCCTAAACTTGGACCCTTTGTAGACGACTTGATAATGTGGCATCTATTAAATGTTGAAAGTGTTAATTGCCCAGGAAAATTCTTTGATAAAATCAAATCTACTATTGGACTTCAAATTGTAGAAGATTCTTGAAGCTCTATTCACCATCACCTCTCCCTTCCTTTGCTTCTTTCTTCCATCTAGAAATCCTATAGACACAAACATCACCAACAATTAACATAGAGCACACAAAACATTTAAGAAGTAGATTATGCTAGAAAATGATTATCACATCACCTCTTGTTTTCAAACAAGGGTTCTAATTTTTGGAGAAGGGCATCCATCTCAATGTTAGTTACATTGAAGGATTTCTCATTGTTTAGAAGGATGCTCGGAAGGACATCTTCTTGCACCATATCTTTAGTTAACATCTTATGTAGTGCCTTCGGCCTCAAGGCATGTTTACTTCTACCATTTTAAACACCTTTCCTCTTAACTCCTCCAACTCTCTTTTCGATGTCCCCTATGTCCCCTTTGCTACCACATGCATATGGAAGAGATATGGAAACCAACATGAATAGCACACCATATCTTTAGTTAACATCTTATGTAGTGCCTTCGGCCTCAAGGCATGTTTACTTCTACCATTTTAAACACCTTTCCTCTTAACTCCTCCAACTCTCTTTTCGATGTCCCCTATGTCCCCTTTGCTACCACATGCATATGGAAGAGATATGGAAACCAACATGAATAGCACACCAAGGGATTGGATGTTCAAGAGTGTCCCTTTGGAAGACATATATATGACTTACAAGTGTAAGTTGCAATGCACAATGGACTACTCTTATAAGTGATAGCATTTGAGTGAACCACTTGTTAATTGGCCATTACTAGGAACCCTTGATAGGAATCCCTTCCATTAGCTTTGGTTCTTTACACCTAATATGAGAAAGTAGGGTCATAATAGATTTACATTGCAGGTGTCCCCCATTTTTCCTTAATCTAAAGTCCCATTAAAATTGGTAATGTTTGTTGTAACATTCTCACTCCACACATGCCCATCAAACTTAATCTCCATGCCTATAGTCTCCAGCTCTTGTGTAGCTGGTAGTAGTTCAAGCATAATATTTTCATCATACAAGTTAGGGAGCTTCATGACAAATTTGATCGAGGACATTTGGTAGGAAATGCTTAGAGAATTTGAAGTAAGCAATATGTTGTCCCACCACACAATTGACCTATCTAGATCTCTTTATGGTAATGGCCCATATTTAAAAGTTTATCTCCATACACAATAAACTTGTTTCCAAATTGTCTAAGGTATAAAGTCTCTCATCACCTCCAATTGTAAACAACACTTCACACATGATCTTTTTCTATGACCCATCTATACACTAATGAATCTTGATGCTTGTAGGCTTGAAATTGAAATATGAAACTAGCTCCTTGTTCTCAACTAGACACACACCATTGTGTGTAACCTTTTTTAGCATCAATAAACCATTCTCTTCATGAAGTATAGCAATAACCCCTGTATCCATGAGATATCAAAACCACATAAATTTCAAAAACATATCTCTATATCCCTATACATCCCAATATAGATTCAAAACCTCTTAGAAATTCTAGGAAGTAGTTACAATACATAGGAAATCTAAGAAAGTAGCTAAGTAACTCTACAAACTCAATTTTTTTTCCTAGAAAATGTTCTTTATTTTATGTAAACTTTGCTTAACTGCTACAACTACAAATAAAACTCCTAATGTAATCATTTCCAAGGAATAAAATCAAGGTGGGAATCGTGACACTAAATCTCCCTAACATTGGGCCCAAGGTATAAATATTGCATTTAAATGTATTGATGGCCCTATGTCATAGGGCCTCTCCACCCTATTTTGTTGGCAGAATAGGGGTAGGTAAGTTCACATGTTAGTGAACAAGCCCCACCACCAATGTAACGATGGCCAATAGTGTGGGTCAGTGTGACAATGGCTTAATCATTCTTGAGACCGTTCTTTCTTCTCTTTGATTTTGATTGCCACCTTGATTAATTATACAAATTATAATTTAAAATATATGACGATAAGAGTTATAAGAATTATAGATAGTTTCTTTAAATGAAAAATGATATTAAAAAACATAAATTTAGAGGCTAATCATCATCCATTGCCAAAGGAAAAAACACTTTATTGTTGAGTACATAAAATTTAAATAAAATATAATATAAAAAATAAAATATAGAAACAAGTTGGAGTCTCTCTCTTTCTCTCTCGTTTCTTCTCTCCTATGACCTTAAGGGGGGAATAATGCACCAAGACTTGGGAAACAAGCCTTAACTCGGTGCTAAGAGAAGGACATGAGTGTGAGCTTGAGCCTCCACAAGGGTATTCCACTGGTAGAATAGCTTATGGGGCTTTCTTTTGCATGCAAATCCATTGTTAGAGGTCATGTTATAGATTAGCCGTGCAAGCCTTCTAAGAAAGGTGTTTGCTAAAGATGGGTCATGCAAGCCGTGCATCAGCTTTAAAATGTCGTGCAAACCTGATGTTCATCACTTGCTTTTCATGAGGAGGCATTGTCCATGGTAGGTAGATATAAGAAGTGGAAAGTGTTTGGAGGAGGAGATTGTGATGTTCGAGAGGTAGTTGCTTTCCAAATTGATCTTTTTGAATTGTCACATGTCATTTAATCTTTCTTATATGTCCCATGGATTTTGCATTATTTGAAGGGTGAATGTAAATCAGATTCGGGATCCTTGGGGGGGGGGGTACTTTTAGGAAGACCTACATACATGTGCATTGAAAGGGTATTAAAAAATACCCTATTATGTGAATTTTGACTTAATAAAATGACCCCTTCTTCTTTATGAACTTATGGTTTTTTTTTTCGAAATGCCATTTAAAACTCCCTAATGTAAGTAGATTTTTGTAAATTTTTCTCAAAATCTTGGTTTAAAAACGCCTCCTAATGATATATTTTTTTTTCAAAATCTTGTTTTCAACTTGTTAAGTTGAGCATCTTAAAAAATTAGAATCTAACTCTTGTTTTGTGGAGCAGTCTTCTTTTTTTCATGTTTTGGCTATGAGGAGGATAGGATAGGGGGCCACCTTTTCCATGCATCTAGGCAAGGGTGTGGCTATGAGGAGGATAGGATGGAGAACCACTTTTTCCATGCATCCAGCCAAGGGTGTGGCAACATGCTACCACATTAGTTGCCTAGTGTCTACTACCATACCAAAGCATGAAGACATGGGAGGAGCATGCCATGGATCTCTTGAGAGGAGCCCTTCATTTTTATTGACGTTCATGGAAATGTTTTTCCCTCCATGTGATTCCATTCTAGAGTTGGGGCAGGGACATGGCTAGGTATGAAAGTGGCAATCCACTTGGTCGTCGTTCTTGCCTAGTAGTAGAGATGGATAGGGAGATATGTATTGGACCCTTGCAGGTGGGTGTTGTGGACGCTATTTATATAGGTGAGTAACCAACCTTCTACAAAACAATAGACATAGATAATAATGAGGGAGAAATCAATGTAGAAATGATGGGAATTATAATTGAGTTTCTATGTTTCATGTTGAAGTGCCTTGCCTTGCCTTGATATGCAAAGACTATGGGCAGATTCATGGAGATGAATCACACCTTATATAATGATAAGAAGAGGGAGAATTGGAAAGGTTGTCTTCTTTACATAGATAACTCCATCGAGGAGACTTAATTTATAGGAATGCTATATTTGTTAGTGGATATATGATATTTTACTAGGTGTCATAGGAATGCTATATTTGTTAGTGGATATATGATATTTTTCTAGGTGTCACCTAGAAATTTTGGCTTGTTTTGTGGATGTTGGTGCTATATTGGATATGGGCCATGCATTTTGGATTTCACACTTTTGTTTGTGGATATTGGTGCTATCGTGGATACGGTCCAAGAATTTTGGATTTCAAACTCTTGTTTGTTACATTTTGGTACTACCATAGATATGAGATAGGATAGTTATTTCTTGGATGTGAGGTAGGAATTTTGGATTTCATACTCTTGTTATGAGTAGCTTTAATTGTGAAACTCATTCCATGTTGTTTCATGCTCTTAGATATGTGGATGTTGGATTTCATACTCTTAGATATGTGGATGTTGGCTTTCATTCTAAATGTTAGTACTATCATGGATATGAGCATGATATTTTGGATTTCATGACTTGTTATCAATTGCTTCAAATATTTCAAGATACTTCAAAAATTAAATATGTGAGAGAAAAAAGGTAAAATTGTCAATATCAAAACAAGATGACACCATTAAAACAAGATTTCATAAGATCTTCGGAGTTACAAAAATAGACTTCCAAGTAACATGCCACACACTTGAAATCAATATCACATTTCGTTTATGTTAGATAAAAAATAAACTTAAAAACTAAAAACATAAAAAATAGTATACTCATATGATTAAGTAAGATCTTAAATGTTTGGAGTTGACACAATCTAATCCAACAACTCATGCTTGACCCACCATGTTTATGGTCTTTTCTTCTTCCTCATAGTAGGAGTGGTGATGTGGGTAAAAGTTTCCCAACTCTCTTGGGAGCACATAGGCTACTATGACTTTACAATAGAGTATGCTTAGAGTAATCTAAGTTTCCCAACTCTCTTGGGAACCCATAGGCTACTATGACTTTTATAGTAGAGAATGCTTAGAGTACTTTCTTTTGGGTACACCTTCCTGGCTCTCACAAACTTGTTGGTTTGAGGTCCTTAGGGGATTAGGAGCTTCTATAGAGGGGTTAGTTGTGTTGAGGAAAATGTTAGTAGTGTGTAGGTGGCGAGGGTAATTGATCATGGGGAATAGCAAAGGTGAGGCAACCACCTACTTTGGAGAGGCTGTCATAGGAGTAGGGTGCCTTAATTTTGTCTTAAGTTGAAGCATATGTCCTTTCTTGAGAGGCATAGTTGAAGTCATGAAGTTTCCTAAGGGGGGGTGCCCCCATTAGTGATGTATGCCTCTTCTTGAGAGGCATGGTTGATTGTGAGGTTTCCTTAGGTGTGATACCCACACTAGTGTGATGTCCTTCTCCTTTTCTTCTCAAGAAATGGAGAAGGATGCCTCTTCTTGAGTGGCATGGGTGACTGTGAGGTTTCCTTAGGGGGGATACCCCCATTAGTGGTGTCCTTCTCAAGTTTTTGGGTTCCTCGTCTATCATGAGCACAATTACCTTCTACACGGAGGCAAGTTGGGGAATTGTTGTTCTTGAAGCCCAATTGATTTGACATCTATTGTTGTACTTATCCTTTTCTTGTGTTCTCAAGGTTTCGTGTTCCTCATTTATCATGAGCATAGTTACCTATGCGGAGGCAAGTTGGAGCATTATTGTTCCATCCCCCTACCGATTTTCAATGTAAAATACAACTTAAAATGATCCAAGACATATGAACTCAAATGAATCTATGGTTTTGATCTTTGTTTGACTAGGAGTTAGTGTCATGGGGTGACCTAGCACTAGATCTCATGAGAAATGAGGCTATGGCTAGCTCCCGCGCCAACTAGAGCTAGATTTTCTTCAATTCCAATGTCCATGATCATGCTAAGCAAAAGTTTGGTTGGATTTACTTCCCAATCTTATTCATCTAAATCAACAACTTGGGCCATATTGATGGTGTTTCTCCTCTCTAGATTTGGCTTCTTGTTTTCTCTCTCTTCTTATCTTTCTTGTTTTGATGAATGGCCCTAAGGGCATTTTTGGTCAAGGGCCCATAGTAGAGTTCAAGTTGCTACCATCCCTTTATGTGGGGTTAAACCTTGTGGGGTCATCTCACAAACTAGGAATGTTTATCTCACAAACTAGGAATGGTCCCATTCCTATGTACTTAAGCTTATGCTTTTGATCCTTCATGCTATACATATGTACTGTACGTATGAGGACTCATGATGACCATATTGCCAAACCTTAATATCTTTTTCTTTGAGCTTATCGTTAAACCACACTACTTACACAGTAGTTTTGGTACCATAGCTTATCGTTAAACCACACTACTTACACTACTTATTGTTAAACCACACTACTTACACTGTAGTTTTGGTACCATAGCTTTGGCCTCTTATAATCTTTCAAACTCAAAGAGACAATCAGTGAGAACATTGACAGTTAACCTTTACTTAAGAGTAATTCTTAGGTTTGATACCAAGAATTCTATTAGCATGACGGAATTGGTTCCATAGGTTAGGTTGGTGGTGGTAGCACCTTGTGGGTGGTTCTATTAGCCCATATAATTCCATTAGCAACTTCCATTCCTAGTCATTATCTTCAACCTCTATTATCATAGTTAGGATAGTGTAAATGATCTTGTTAATGCTTTGAGCCTAGCCATTTGCTTGAGGGTAATAGTGTGAGGACTTGCGATGTGCACAACTATAAATTTATTCAGTAGGAAACTTATAACTTTATTAATGAAGTGTGCTCCTACTCAGAAGAGCCTTGACCAATTTGGTGCAATACTCTATGGCTACTATGATGTATCGAACCTATGTGTGTAGACTAGTTGTGGATACTAAAAAACAATGGCAATTGGTAGAAGGCTATGAGAATGCTTAAGCTATGGAAAGAAAGACTCTCATTGCTACCAAGAATGGACAATCGTGGAGATACTCTGTGTGTGTGTGTGTGTGTGTGAGAGAGAGAGAGAGAGAGAGAGAGAGAGAGAGAGAGAGAGAGAGAGAGAGAGAGAAGGGGTTGTAACCTCCTTCACCACGTCCGAATCACACGACCTTTCCAACCACCTTTTATTATTCTTTTATAAACCTTTTTTATTACGTTGGCTTTTCACCTTTGAGGTGAAGCCTTATTCAAATGGAACCTAAAACTAAAGCTCTTAGAACTTTTGCCAAAGTATAGAAGCATAAGGAAATGTGATTAGCATTTAACATTTTGTGTCCCACTATTTTATGTCAACACTTACAAGTTGTAAAAAGATGAAAGGCGTAAATGTCAATTAATTGACATAAAATATTAATTTTGTCAATGTAGAACCATGTCTTCTTAGCCTTTTTGGTGCCAAAATTAGAGGTTATCATTCTTCCCACACTTGCATTGTGAGCTCCCACGAACAACATGCCGATGAAGAACTTCCATTGAAAGCACACCTACTCTTCTTATCACACTTCTGCCAACTAACTATAGTACTCCAAAGTGGCTGTCACACAGCATGTCATCCATTGGTGGCATATCGACCATAATCTCACCAACCATGCCAGTGGCATAAATGCGGAAGCTGTCAGCCACCCAGGAGGGTCATCAATGTCCACCGTAGTACTAGTTGAGGTCGATATCTCAACACCCCCTCAAGCTCAACTCCACACACTGCACTTCAAGTAAGTTCCTAAACCTGTGGAGCTTCTTTGTGCCCAATTCCTTCATGAAGATGTTAGCCACATGATCCTCTATGCTGACATATACTAGATCTATATCACCTGCTAGAACCTTCTTCCTCACAAAGTGATAGTGCACATCAATGTGCTTCATTCTAGCATGGTATACTGGGTTACTGGGGCCAATTGTATGCTACTTATGTTGTCACAATAAATGACACAACTGCCCTATCTATGGGCTCACCCATATCACCAAGTATCTTCTGGAAACCAAGCTACCTCACAAGCTACCATAGCAACACCCCTGTACTTTGTCTCTGTACTCGACAAGGCAACTATTGGTTGCTTCTACTGAATATTCTCTCTCTAGGTTAAAACAGTTAGAATATAAGATCTTTTATATTTCTGAAGAGGGGATTGATTACAGGGGAAGATGCTGGATATCTTGAGAGGCTGGGGAGGAATCTTACACTACCAAAGATAATGTTGCTGATTTGTTTACTAAGCCTCTTCCTCGACCTACCTTGGATTATCTTCTTCAGCGCGTTGGCGTTGGTCCTCCCATCTGGACCTGAAGAGGAGGTGTTGGATAGGTGTCATCTCCAGATGGTGTCACGCTAGTGGCACACTCTTTAGCCTCTAGGCATTTTTGGGATTTATAGCATTCATTTCTATTTTTTACTATTTACACACATTTTTGGGTGGAGGAAAGGGTGAAGGAACTTTCCTATATATATGAGGCATTGTAGTTCATTTCTAATCAAGTTGGCTAGTGGTTCATTTATGAGTTCTTGAGTTCTTGAGTACATTGTCTCTTCTCTCATCTCTTCTTTCTCACACATTGAGTGGGCAGTTTGATATGAAAGACTTGGGTTCTTGGGATTGAAGTGATCAAAGACCATGCAGGGACATGGTTAGTGCAACACCAATATGCATTGGATATGTTGGAAAAATATGGGATGACAGGGTGTAAGCCAATGAGTACACCTTTGGAGTATAATGTAAAGCTGCAGGCTGATTTTGGTGAAGAGTTGGATGATCCATCTATGTATAGAAAGATGGTTGGCAATCTTATTTACATGACTATCACACGCCCGGATCTCAGTTACGCTGTGGGACTAGTAAGCCAATTTATGCAAAGCCCCAAAAAACCTCATTTGGATGCAGCGAGATGCATTATGCGATATGTAAAGACCACTGCACATTATGGTCTTCTTTATGAGCATGGTAAAGGCTTGGATGTACACGGCTACACAGACGCAGATTGGGCAAGTAGCTCGTATGACAGGAGGTCTACTAATGGTTATGCCTTTACATTTGGAAGTGCAGTGGGGTGAGTTGGAGTAGTAAGAAGCAACCTACTGTTGCTTTATCTAGTACAGAGACTGAATACAGGGGTGCAGCCATTGCTACATGTGAAGGAGTATGGTTAAAGAGTCTCTTGGTTGATTTGGGTGAGTCTATTGATGGCAAGGTTGTCATTCATTGTGACAACATGAGCAGCATACAGTTGGCCAAGAATCCAATTTTTCATGCGCGGACCAAACACATAGAGGTCCACTATCATTTTGTCAGAGAGAAAGTGTTGGATGGTACAGTGGATCTGCAGTATGTGAAGACTGAAGAGCAGGTGGCTGACATCTTTACAAAGCCACTTAGCAGGGAGAAGTTTGAGTACTTCCATACTATGTTGGGAGTACATGGGATGAGCTTGAGGGGGAGTGTTGAGAGCTTTGATAGCCCAAGCTCATCTACATCTTAATCTATGGTAGTACATCATGAGCTTGAGAGGGACTGTTGAGATTCAAGCTCGATGTCAGCTTGTGCCAGTTGCACTATGTGCTGGCATGTTAGGTAGTAACATGTGTGAGACATAAATGACCGCGTCCAGCTGGTCATAGTGTGTGGACATTAGCTAGGGTTAGCAGTGTGTGGACACAACACAAGTAGTGTGTTGTAGATTATGGATTATGGCTTTATGCATTGTGTGTGAAGGGAGATGGCTTCCCTCTATGATTAGGGTTTGTATAATACATTAGGGTTTGCTCCTGTGTGTATGTCTCATCTCCCTCTACTTGTTTTTCATCATTACAAACACAAGCAAACAAAGAAAAAAGATGCTTACTTGGATATAGGCATGGTGTCGTATCATCCTAGACCCAGCAATAGTGGCCAATGTTAGATTCTTAAAATTGCTTGTGGTCCTAATTGATCAGCCCAAGGAATCATATGATGGATATGAAGCTGAACAACTGCAATTCAACATGAATCAAGGTCCATCTAACAGGGGCATGACACTGTACTATCATCGCTAAGGTGTCTTCCTACCTACATGCATGTCACATTTGAGGACATGGTGGACACAGGGTTCTAGAGATGACACTCAGCATTTAGAAGAACCCTCAAAAAGCTTTAATCACGCTGAAACTTTTACTATCAATGAGTTCGGTGACCAGGTCTTTCAGTAACAGGTTCTGAGGACAGAACCTGCATCAAGTAGGGGGGGATGTTAATCCCATTTTGGATTAACAAGTATGCTCCTCCAATTGAGGACATTAATAAGTATCATGAAAAGGCACTATAAAAGTTGTACATTATGAGATATTGGCCACCCAAGGCCTTAGTTAAGTAAGTTTTGGGCGCCCAAGTGTGAATAAGGGCCAAATGTATATAAGGCATTTTCTCATAATGAATAGATACAATCCCCCTTTGTGCTATTGAGAGCTCTTCTTTGTGTCTTGAGAGACATTGAGAGAGAGCATTCTAGCATTTGTGCCTCTTCTATGCTTGTATGTTTCATGCTTGTGTGCGAGAGTGAGAGAGAGTGATTGCCTTATGCGACGATGTGAGCGGTGACAGTGTGGAGGTGGATCTTGGAGGTTTGGAGCTTAACAAGTGAGCTTGGAGGCCTCAAGGGACTCAAGTTCAAAGCATTGACAAGTGCCCTACAACAGTTGTGTTCCATTGCTCTTCCTTTATGTGAATGCATTGAGTTCCCTCTTGGAAGTGTGGTAGCCCATAATAGTACATTCGGTAACTCAAAAGCCACCTTGCCTTTATGGATTTTAGGAATCTCTTATACCTTCTCAATATGCATGCTTTCTAATAACATTCTACGAAGAACACCTGCATGAGATTTCTCAAACAATAAGTATTTGACCACACTCTCCTAAAGTGGTGTACCTGTGGGAGAATCTTCTATTGTAAGAGCAATAATGACTTGCTTTGATGTGCCTGGCTGTAGTGTTGCTTGACTCTCCTTTTATTAGAACAACTAGGTATTCTGTTGTTATATCTTCATCAAATATATAACATGGTTCCTCTCCAGTGAGTCTAGCTGATTTGATAGAGATATAAGATGATATACACCATCATCTTGTTGTTTCATTGCAAAAACTTTCATTCGAGAATGTGGATATAACATTCCATCAAAATCATTATGTTTAGTAATATAAAAACATCCCTGCACAGTTTTAAGAATAGGATCATTCTCCAAACCTCCTACAAAAATGTGAAAAGTTATGTTCTCCATGTCAACAATGAATTAAAAAACACACTAAAAGAAGATAGGAGAGAAAAAGATCTCTATTTGCCAAGCACTATATCTCACAAAATCAACTCACAAACACACAACAAACTAATGAAAACGAATTCGAATTTTAAATACTAAATCTAAACATATTAGAATAAATTATATATATATTTATTTATTTAAAAATATTATTTCTAACAACCATAAAAATATTCTTCAAGCATTATAAATAGTGTCATCAATGTGCAAAATCTAAAATCTGTTTTTAATAATTATATTTAATAATAAATGCTTACATAACTAACTCTCCATTAATAATTATTTTTTTAACTACCTTAAGTTTTTATGAATACATGTAATTTATATGTAATGGTCATATTGTTGTGATTAAAATCATAATTTTGAATAGCTATTCTATTTACTATATAAAATTTTAAATAATAACACCTCCTTTTTTTAGAGAGAGAAAGAGAGATAGTCTGGAGAGAGACAGAGACAGAGAGAGTGGTGGTGAGAGACAGAGACAGAGAGAGTGGTGGTGAGAGAGAGAGAGAAAAAAAAAGAGAAAGAAAGAGATAGTCTGGAGAGAGAGAGAGAGAGAGAGAGAGAGAGAGAGAGAGGTGGTTTGTCGAGAGAGAGAGAGAGAGAGAGAGAGAGAGAGAGAGAGAGAGAGAGAGAGAGAGAGAGAGAGAAATGTGGTCGCCCTAAGTGAGGGAAGGGTCCCCTCACTAAGGGGGTGAAGTTGCCCTTAGTGGGGGGACCCTAACCTCACTAAGGGCGACGTCACCCTTAGTGAGGTTTCCCCCCACTAAGGGCGCCCTCTCTCTCTCTCTCTCTCTCACACACACACACACACACTGTGTGGACTATGACCACCCCTCTCTCTCGCTTGCTCACTCGACCTCTCTCTCTCTCTCTCTCTCTCTCTCAGACATCTCTCTTTCTTTTTGTTCCTTCCCTCTCTCTAACCCTAAAATTTTTCAAACCCTAAAATAATTTATTTTTTATATTTTTTTTCTCTATTTTTAACTTTCTCTCTATTTATAGCTCTCTTTCTATTTAAGCTGTCTCTCTATTTATATCTCTTCTTCCTTTGTTTATATCTTCTTGGTTTCTTTCTTTTTTGTTCACTTTGTTTGTTCGGTCTCTTTCTCTCCTCTTCAAATCTCCTTCCAAGCGGTCTTATTTTGCAAATTATCCTCTTCCGAGCTCCTCTTTTCTACATGGTGCCTTCCCCACTCAAACGAGGGACACAAGTGTTCTTGTGCCTCCGCGCACCGGGTTCCCGGTTGCTAGCAGTGGAAGTAGCTTCTTCTTGCACATGGCAGGGTTTCCCACTTGGGGACTCGCTCTCGAATGTCCGGACACGAGACTAATCTGGTGGTCATTCCGAAACCAAAACCGGGAAAATTTCCCCTGCCCAAAAAACGGGGACAATTCCACTTTTTTTGATTTCCTTAACAAATTTTCTAACGGGGTCAAGAGACTAAACTAACCTTCATCTGATTAAACCAGATAGAAGAAAAACTATTACAAACTTAACTTGAAGAAATCAACGCTTTTTTCCTATCTGAATCAGGCACAGCCGTCGTTGATCTTATCATTTGAGAAGTCTTCAGGTTTTTATTTAACTACCCGAGTTCTAAGTGTATTCCTATTATTCAATTTCATTATTAAAACTCCACTGATTCTAGCCTAACCCCATCCGGCCCATGGGTTACCAACCACTGCAATCGGTAGAACCAGACAATTACTCACCCACCTATAATCGAATGCCTTTCTTAACTTTTGCTTTTGAATACAATTACGCACACACTCCTCTTTAAAACTTAACTTATAAAACAATCCGTTGATAAACAGTTATTAGTTTTACAGATGTCATAACGCAAAATTTCCATCCAATCCTTGTTTCTAAAAAAAAAACAGTATCACTCTGGACTCTCCGTTGAGACCAAGCTGGTCAACAACAATGAGATCCAATAACAGATTACAATAATCATTGGTCCATTATACAAATCTTCCACGACATACGCATGGGTGTCCTAGGCACCGCGAGCCCGTGCATCGCCTGGTCAAAAACCTCTAGGATCCTCCTTAGGTGTCCTAGCACTTCACTCAAGGACTGCTTCGTCAGCCCTTCACTCAGGGACCGCTTCGTCGGCCCTTGTCCATCTTACCGAAAGCGCACCATTTTAACCGTATATCGAGGCTGGTCAAGACCTGAGGGGCTTTGCCGCGTGAGCTGTCCTTTGAACACTCCCCGGCCGCCGCCGCCGCGAGCTGTTGCAACCGAACTTCCCTTAGAAAACACACAATTTCCAATATGCATCTTTCCATGCATAGAAATTAAATTCAATGAAAATAACACTTTTATAATAAAAAAATTTCCATTATGCATCTTTCCATGCATAGAATTTAAATTCAATGAAAATAACACTTTTATAATTAAAAAAAATTCCAATATGTATCTTTCTATGCATAGAATTTAAATTCAATGAAAATAACACTTTTATAATAAAAATATTTTCAATATGCATCTTTCTATGCATAGAAATTAATTTCAATAATTAATATCAATGATATCCATGCATATTCATAGGTGAATATGTACATGGAATAAATAAAAATATTTCTTTTAGAATGCACAAATGGTTCACTTTAATCAACTAAAAAAAACAACAAAGAATCAGAAAATCATAGATTTGAAATTAAAAAGTAGAATTTTTAGCTTACATGGAGTTTTGTGAGCTTTCCTTTGGCTTGAGGGATTGAGGGTTCTACTCTCGTGGCCACCAATTTCTTTGGAGAGGATTTAGTAAAAAACAATTGAATTATCAAGAGAATTCAATGTACTTGGCTCTGGGTAGGAGTAGAGTAACAGTGCATAAACACTATTAAGCTTTTACAAAGGGGGAGGCTTCTATTTATAGGAAAAAGTGCAAACTGATTCTAGAATTTTCCAGATCAGTTTGTTCAATTTTTGACCATTTTTGGGTCAGTTTAGCTTACTTTTTGCAACTAGACTTGAAATAGGAGAGAGGAGAGATGAAATATCTCACTTAATTGATTTAAAATTGGGAAGCAATAATGAGAAAAAAGGTGCCTCCTTCATGAGGGGGAATCCCCACTCTGAGGTGTCAAAAATTTATTTTTTTAATGTTTTCTTTGGTCCTTAGTCCCCACTCTTCATCTTATGTGAGTATATACTCTCTTTTTTTGGGGGGGGGTTCTTTATTTCTTCAATTTATCTCCTCCCCCTACATTTGGATTAATCTGATTGGTCCCTCAGAACCTTAATCCAACATTTTCAAAAAATTTGGATCCTTAGGCTAAGGTCTTTTGAACAGATTATAATTTACTTCTAATGCACCTTCGGAAATTCTTTTTAAACTTCTATTTTGGGGGAATTTATTTTAATAAGAAAGGATATTTTTCCATCCAAAGATATCTAAAAACTGAGTTATCTCTCTCTAGAATATTTTTCTCTCTCTAAGCCAAAACAGATAGAAACAAGATCTTTTATTATTCTGAAAAGGGAATTGATTACAGGGGAAGATACTGGACATCTTGAGGGGCTGGGGAGGAATCTTACATTCTCTCCCACTTGAAAAATGCGAGATGTCCTCATCTCGTAAAAACTGGGGGTAATCCCGCATCAGTTCGGCTTCTTTCTCCCACGTGGCGTTGTAGTCAATGCTGTGCCTGGAAATGATGTAGAAGCATGTAAGAATGATATATGGTATGTTGATTCAGGTGCTTTGAACCACATGACAAGTCATGGGGTGAGTGGTTCAAGGAAATGAAGAGTCTTGAAAGACCAGGTTTTGTTGAAATAGGGGGGATGATACTGCTCATCCGATTTCCCATGTTGGAGATGTGCCATTGTCTATGTAGGATGGTAAGGTGAAGTACCTTGTAGATGTACTTCATGTGCTGAATATTACAAAGAATCTGGTTTTAGTTGGGCAGATGATTGAGCAAGGTTTACAAGTCCGATTTAACCTTGATAGCTATTATGTAGAAGACTTTAAAGATAAGTGTAGGTGTTGCAAAAGGCAACAGAGTGGGAAGAATGTTTATATTGAATGTAAATATGCCTGAAGTGAGTGAAATGGCTTTGGAGTTGTTGCAGAGGTATAGACATTTGGCATAAGAGAATTGGGCATGTAAATGTACAAAGAATGAAGTCTATGCAAACTAAAGAAATTGTGATAGGGCTGCCTAAGTTTAAGATTGAAGGTATGCAGAAAGTATGTGAAGCATGTCAATTTGGAAAGCAAACAAAGAATATATTTCCACATGACAGAAATGTGAGCAAGAATGTACTAGATGTTGTGCATTCAAATGTATAGGGTCCTACGAAGACTATGTCTATGGGGGGCTACAGCAGGTACTACATAACATTCATTGATGACCACACGAGGAAAGTGTGGGTATATTTCGTGAAGGAGAAGAGTGAAGTGTTCACTCATTTTCAGAATTTCAGAGTGATGGTTGAAAAACAAACAGGAAAGCATGTGAAGTGCCTAAGGTCAAATGGAGGGGAAGAATACTTCTCCAATGAGTTCTCTAAATTCTTGTAAAAGAATGGCATTCAGAGATAATTCTCATGTAGATACACTCCGCAGCAAAATGGAGTTGCTGAGCAAAAAAACAGGCACATTGTAGAGATAGTACGAGGATTGATGGCAGAAAAGAATATACCACATAGCTATTGGGCTGAGGCTGTGTCTACAGCTTTTATATCATGAACAAGACTCCTAATGCAGCCATACATGATGTAATGCCAGAGGAGAAGTTTATTGGCAAGAAACCTGATTTGTCTCACTTGAAAGTTTTTGGATGTACTGCATATGTGCATGTGCTAGATGAGTTGTGTACTAAGCTCGATCCAAAGACAGAAAATTGTGTGTTTATTGGGTATTCCCTTGAGCAAAAGGAATATAGATGCTATAATCCTGCTACACGTGAATTGAGAGCAAGCATGGATGTTGTATTTGATGAGATGAGTAGCTAGTATGCTACTGAAAAAGATGTTATTGGGGCTGATGTGTAAGTGGAAATGTGGTTGCACAGAATGCAAGTCAACAATCATAGTCATTGAGTGGACCAGGAGAGTCCTCATCCACAGCAGTTCTGTTTTGATAGACCATGGAGTGGCATGCTACATCATAATACCAGTACATCACATAAAGGTAAAGAGAAAGTGGTTTAGCCCCTTAGTATGCCTGATATTTCTGCAGGGCATTCTCTTGTTGGGAGAGTCTAGTGGCTCGGAGATGAGCCTTGATAAGGAGCTTAGGATTCCAGCAATGAGGACCCCTTGTGTGAAGAAGGCTACAGAAGCCATGAATGCAAAGCTATGAAGATCTGGAAGAGTCAAAAACCCTGTGCAGAGGTTGACTTATGATGGTTATGTGGCACATCACTATGCTTATATGGCTTATGATGGTTATGTGGCACATCACTATGCTTATATGGCAAAAGTTGTGTAAGTTATAGAACCCACCATGTTTTGATGAGGCTATTGGAAATGTATGTTGGGAGAAAGCTATGGAGGATGAGGAGATGGATGCATTGTATGGAAATGAGACTTGGGATTTGGTGCCATTGCTTGAAGACAATAAAACTATTGGTTATAAGTCAATGTATAGGAGAAACATAGCAGTGATGGTAGCATAAACAGGCACAAGGCTAGATTGGTAGCCAAAGGATATGTGTAGACGCATGGGATTCATTATGAGGAGACATTTGCCCCCAGTTGGCAAAGATGGCAATTGTGAGAGTTGTGATTGCGGTGGCTGCAGCTGAAGGTTGGTTTTTACATCAGATGGATGTAAAAAATGCGTTCTTGCATAGTGACTTGAAGAAGTATATATGGATCAGCCACCTGGTTTTGAGGATACAGGTCACCATGCATTCTTGCATGATGACTTGAAGAAGTGTATATGGATCAGCCACCTGGTTTTGAGGATACAGGTCACCCAGAGTATGTATGTAAGCTTCGTAAGGCATTATATGGACTGAAGCAAGCTCCACGAGCATGGCAAGACAAGATTGTTAGTATCTTGCCACTATTAGTTTTCATATGGTAGATGTAGATCACTCTTTGTATATGCATTGATTATGAGAAAAGAGTAAATTTTGGTAAATTTATTTTTATACAAAAGAGGAATTCCCATGATAATTGAGATCCAAGTAATTAAATGGTAAAAGAGGAATTTTTGGTAAATTTATTTTTATACAAAAGAGGAATTCCCATGATAATTAAGATCTAAGTAATTAAATGGTCAAAGAGGAAATTTTTTGGTAAATTTATTTTTATGCAAAAAGAGGAATTCCCGTGATATTTGAGATCCAAGTAATTAAATGGTAAAAGAGGAATTTTTGGCATAATTCAAATTATGAGTATTTATCAAAAGTGAAATTTTGAGCATTATTAAATTTAATATGGGTAGAATTTATTTTTGTAAATCCCATTAATCTTTTACTCAAAAAGAAGAATATTGAATATATTTCACTTGAAAAATTTGAGAAAGAATATGAAAATATCCATCGAGAAAAAGTACCTTTAACTAGGCCAAGAAATTGGCAGAAACTTAGAAAAAGTCCCATCGGTGTATCAAAAGTAAAAAATGATACTAATGAATGCGATGTGAATAGATGTGAATGCGATGTGAATGAGATGTGGATGGGATGTGATGTGATGTAAATGGATGTGGATGTGGATGTGATGAGATGTGGATGGGATGTGATGTGATATAAATGGGGATGTGGATGTGAATGTGATGAGATGTGAAGAAGATGTGATGATATGTGAAAGGATGTGATGTGATGTAAATGGATGTGGATCTGGATGTGATGAGATGTGGATTGGATGTGATGTAATGTAAATGGATGTGGATGTGGATGTGATGAGATGTGGATGGGATGTGATGTGATGTAAATGTGGATGTGAATGTGATGAGATGTGAATACGATATGACGATATGTGAAAGGATGTGATGTGATGTAAATGGATGTGGATGTGATGTAAATGGATGTGGATGGGATGTGATGTGATGTAAATAGATGTGGATGTGGATGTGATGAGATGTGGATGGGATGTGATGTGATGTAAATGGATGTGAATGTGGATGTGATGAGATGTGGATGGGATGTGATGTGATGTAAATGGATGTGGATGTGAATGTGATGAGATGTGAATAAGATGTGACGATATGTGAAAGGACGTGATGTGATGTAAATGGATGAGAATGAGATGTGATGTGATAGATATACATGTGAATGAATGAATGGAAGTGGATAGATATGAATGTAAATGAACGAATGGATGTGGATGAATGTGATGAGCTATGAAAATGGATGTGGAGTGATATGGATAGATGTGGATGTGATGTAATGTGGATGGAATGAACGAGATGTGATGTGGATGGATGTGAACGAGATGTGATAAGATGAGGATGGATGTGATGAGATGTGAATGAATGTGGATGGGAATGGGTGTGATGGATGAGAATGGATGTGATGAGATGTGAGTGGATGTGGTGAGATATGGTGAGATGTGAATGTGGTGTAATGAGATGTGAATGGATGTGATGAGATGTGGATTTGGTTAGATTTTAATGAATGAGATATGATGTGGATAGATGAGATGGATGTGGTGTAATGAGATGTGAATGGATGTGATGAGATGTGGATCTAGTTAGATTTTAATGGATGAGATATGATGTGGATAGATGAGATGGATGTGATGTGGACTTGGGTAGATGTGATGGATGTGAAGTGATGTAAGTAGATGTGAATGTGATGTGATGATATGTGGATGAGATGTGGATCTGAATGAATGTAGATGGATGTGATGTGATATGAATGGATGAGATGTGATGTGGATATGTTGTGATGTGATGTGATGAGAATAGATGTGGATAGATGTGATGAGATGTAATATGATGTGATTGGATGAGAATGGATGAGAATGGATAGATGTGATTGGATGAGAATGGATGAAGGACGATGGGAATACATATGACTGGATGTGGAATAAGTAACGTGAATCGATGTAGAAGAATGTGGAATAACGAGAAATGATGTGGAACAATGTGGAAAGATGAGAGTTTGTTAGAAATTGTATTTATGAAACCTGTTTGTAAATGATTGTTTTATGTCAAGAATGCTGGGGAAGCATTTTGACCATCTTGTGAATGAGGTCGTGGAGACCTAAGTGATAAAGTTGCAACAGCTACCGGAGAGTCAATGGAGGATGTCTCATAGCAAGGTTCGGTCGAGGTCTTGACCACTACAGTGGATGAGGGACCAAGGAAGTGACCTATGAGTGAAGTGCTAGGTGACCTACGAAGGAGCCTAGAGGGTGCTAACCATACGGTGCTCAGGCTCTGGGTCGTCGAAGATACCCACACGTGCATCAGGGAAGAAAATGGAATAAGGAGTTAGAGTTGTTTTTTGAACTCGAGTATGGATCTGGTTGATTGGCCTTGCTGGTCCTCAACGGATGAGTCCACGACTCTTTTATATGGATCTATTGGTTGATCTTGCTAATCTTCAACGAAGAGTCCATTTGGATTTTTCTTAAGTGATTATATTTTCGGGTACTATAAGCTAGGAACTATTGAAAAGGCTCGTGAGTGAATAGGTGGTAAGCGTTCTGGTTGCCAATGATGCTATAGGTACACCGATGAAGGAATGATTGAAAATTAGAATTCAAGCTAGATATTTTGGAGGATTATGATCAGTGATACTATGGTTTTATTAAAAGATTGTTTTAAAGACAGTGGAATCTGTGAAACATGCAATTTCGTATTGGGTGTGTAAGTGGTGTGACTATCTTGAAGCTTGCTTCAAGCGCCGGTGGCGGCTAGGGGACCTAGGAACTCTTTTCCCTTGTACCCGGGGCAAAACATAACCGAATTCCTAAATGGATCCTATTACTACAGTGGTTGGGGCAGTTGGCTAACCCATGGGATTGATGGGGTTAGGCTGGACTGATGGATCCCTAAAGTGAGACTCAATTCTGTTATGTTACGATCGATGAAGTAAATCCCAAATAGTCCTTATTCTATGGAAAAGAATCAACAACTATGCCTCTTGAGACGAGGAAAAAAGTGTTGGTCTCTATGATCCAAGTGCAAGTCTCTTCCTTAATCTGACCATGAGACTTGCGGGTTTAGTCAGATCAGTTTGGTTAGTGAAGACCTTAACTACGTTAGAATAAAATATCCTGGAGGAATTGCCTATGTCTACTGGGCAAGGGAAGTTTTTCTGGGTTCGGCGATTTTGGAAGAATCGAGGGATTAGTCTCTTGTCTGGATATCCATGGGTGAGGCACTGAGTGAGAGGCTATGCTATGCACAAGAAGTGCTACTTCCGCTCTGCTAGCACCCCTAAATTCGTTGTGTAGAGGGGGCAGGGATCTATCAGCTGGTATCTTCGCCATTCTATAGCTGGACTACACTGACTAGTCCACACCTACCCACTCCACTTAGCGTGTTCACATTATGGACCGCTTGTATATACTCTATTATGTGTGTTAGTCACTTTATCTTCTTAGTAGACCTCTTTTGTTGTTTGAAGAAGAAGAATTTTCAACGTCTCACCTTGTGTGTTCTCTTCTAGGGTTTGTGTGAGTGTGTGTGATTGCAAGATCTCAAGCTCTCTTCTTCCCTACATCTTTTCACTTACAAGAAAATATTTGATTGGTACCTCATCAACCACTTTTAGGCTCTGGTCAGTGATCTGGATGTGAATTCAATTATCTAAATCCAGATGATTCTAGATCTTGGTCATCGATGATCCAGAAATTCCAAAGAGCAGAAAACATAAATTTTTGAGGATTTTTGTGTTTTGAGGGTTTCTCTTAATGTTTTTTGAATTTTTTGACATGATAAAGTTGCTACTCCAATGTCATGATTTTTCACTCAATTTTACAAAAAAACAACAACTACAAAGATTAATACAACTAACGTATCGAGCTTCTAGGTGAGCTCGAGCAGGGCGACCCTCATACCATGGATGATTACAAAAATTTTCCTGTTTTGAGCACATATGCTCGTGGACGATTTGTCCATCATCATTTTTGGGTGAAACCAATAAAAAATTACAAGGCCTTTTTTTTTTTGGCCAAAGCCGAGCAGCGGACCATTTATCTTCAATTTGTGTGTGTGAATAAGCCCTTTACAATGGCTTCTTCATAGGTTTCAACTAATAAAGGTGTGTGTGAATAAGCCCTTTACAATGGCTAAGGTTTTTTTTTAAAAAAAATATTCAAATTAAGGTATGCAGCCTGCCACTCTGACATCTGCACACGGCGGCCACAGCTTTGTATTGAACGCCCGCCAGTCTTCTCCTTCGTCTCGACTGCTTCTCTCCTCGGCTATGGCGGTCTCCTGTTTTGCTGCGCTCCTGTTGCTGTGCTTGTACACTTCTAATATGTTGTTCGCTGCTCTTCTCTCCAGCTTGTTTCTTCCTGCGCTGCTTTGTCTTGCTGCGCTTCAAGCTCGTGCTGATGAGATTCCATGGCTTGCTTTTCACAGCTATTGTGCTACCGCTTCTTTGCAGTCATTGCCACTGGGATTGCTACCCGTTGCCCAGCATTGCTTATGCTTTCAGTGCCAACCCTATCCTCTTCTTTCCTTGCATGCGCCCTTTTGCTACCTGTGCAGCGCTGCAATTGTCTTCTTTCCTTGCATGCTGCTAAGGCTTTTCAAGCCCTTCCATTTGCTGCAATTTTGTCAACATATCTTCTTCATTTGCATATTCTTTTGCCTCTCCAAGACCTCCGAGGTAAGATCTTCAATAAGACCATCAATATGGCCATTGAGCTCTTCATAAGCTCCATTTTCAAGCTACCTTTCCATGAAAAATAGGCATCTTCAAGGAGTGCTCTTCCTTTTCATGCAACCATTCAAGTTTTAGTCTCTTTGCCTCTTCTAAACCTCTCTCATTGAGGTTTTTCCCATAGCCATAAACATGGCCTTGCAAGTTCCCAAATGAACTTGTACTCTCTATGCTTTTTCTTGCATACAAACTTCAAGGGTGCTTCTTCACATGGTCTCTCAAACGAAACCATAGGTGCAAACCAATGTGAAAACTCCAAAAGCTTCCACCAAACATTGCCCATCTTCTATGAGCAAAACCATGAGCATCACTCTTTCCAATGTGCTCAACCATGGACTTCTTCCAAGCCCATAACCGCTTGTCCCTTCTTAGACAAGCATTGCACCTCTTACACTCTTTGCCCAAGTGCAAAGAACCATGGGATCCACAAATCCCACACATAGCAACCCTTCTCAAATATGAACATTCTTCCATGCTCAAATACCAAATTAGAGGCAAAAACACCAAAATACATTCACAAATCTACTTGGTAGCTTCTCCTTGATGAAACCGAAGACTCCATAGTCTTCACACTTGCTAAAATCTCTATTTTCAGCTTCCATGATGATGAGCAAGCTCTCCATGTTGCAAAACTCCATTTGCAACTCTCTTGGGCAGCTTCTATGCAATCTCCTTGTTGCAAATCTCCTCTCAATCTTCTCACAAATGCAAATCCAAATGATAATATGAGTGTGCATAAATTTTTTCATAATAAGCTGAAAATAATGCTTAATCAAACAAACACACAACCAAACTAATATACATAATAATCACCCATGACCAAGAGCCCATTTGGCTCTGATACCATGTTAAGATTCTAGAAATGGGATTGGTCATGGTGAAGGACATAGATTAAGCATAAGATTAAGGTGGATTAAACCACACTAAAAACTCCATGACTAGAGAGAGAGAGATTGCACACTCAACACTATTCCCTTGTATTGCATATCACAATGAACCATACAATGATATAGGCTCTCTAGCCTTATCCCACTTTACACATCATCATCACGATTACATCTCTCAACAACAAACAAGCTTTGGTTTATCTTTATTGTGACATTCATTCTTGGTATGACCAAGTTTTCCGTAGTGATAGCATGTTGGAAGTTGAGATGTTGATTGATTTGTCCTTTGAAATCTCCCACCCTTTGTATAGAATACTTGCTCACTTGAATGTGATTTTAATGATTCCTTATCCTTGAATTTTGATTCATGTTCAAGCAAAGATAATTATATATCTTGAATTTTAGTGTTGGGCACATTTTTGAGTGTAGCAACAAGTGATTCATATGGTTCTTTGTCTACACTCTTTAACAACACAGCAATAGATTCATCTTCTTTAATAACTTTCTTTAATGCACTAAGTTGTTGCTTGATACCTTTGAATTTGTTGATGTGTTGTGCCATGATCTTAATATCCTTCTTGTCGAGTTTGTAAAACTACATAAGAAGGTTGATCTTTGAGCTCTTTGAGTCGGTGTTAAAAATCTTGTTAAGCTCCCACCATGCCAACTTAGCATCCTTGATGCCAGCAATGTGACTAATCACGTCACTCATCACTGAGGTTTTGAGTGATAAGGCCCAATGCTTTGTTGTTTTGAAGTGGCTCAACCATCCTCGATTAGGTGTCAAAGCTCCTTATGCATAAGTACATGGTCTTGCTTTGCCATGTGTAAAACCCATCACCATTAAGTCTTAAAATGACTTCTACATGTTCTATGATAAGAAGGTCTTGCTAAAACAAGCTTTTGTTTTACTTTATTAGAAGTGTCTAATCTGATACAAAATTGGCAATCAAGAACTTTTGATTTTCTTACAACTATCGCTACAAAGCATATGCAATGGATGAGCAGACAATCGAGCCCAAGGCTCTAAGAAAAGGCAAGAGGGAATCTCTTATGATGGACCCACTTAAGTCAAGGAAGTGGCCTTGGGTGAACCTAGAGAGAATCCCACACCAGTGTTCATTGCTAAAGACCTAATCCTTGAAGAAGAATAGGAATTGGTAGAGCTGCTAAAAGAATTTAAGAATTGTTTTGTTTGAAAATATACAGACATGAAAGGTGTCCCATAGAGGTGATACAACACACAATTCCTATCATTGAGGGATCAAGGCCAACCATGCAAAGGCCTTATCAAATGATCCCCAATCAAATAAAAGGAAATTGGAAAAAAAATATTGCCAACAAGGTTCATTTATGAAATTGAGCACACTCATTGGGTATCATCATCATCATCATTGTGCCAAAGAAAAATAGAAAGCTACGTGTGTGTAGACTTGAAAAGCATCAATACATTCACACAAAAAGATCACTACCCACTACCATATACCAAACATGTGTTCAAAAGAGTAGCTGGCAAAGAAGCCTAAAACTTCTTAGATGGCTTCTTTGGATATAACCAAGTGTATATTGCACCACCCAAGGACCAGCACAAGACTGCATTCACAATGATGGGAGGTATATTTGCCTATTAAGTTATGCCTTTTGGACTAACCAATGTCCTTGCAACATTCCAATGGCTAATGTGCACAGCTTTCAAGGATTATCTGTAGAAGTGGTTGGAAGACTTCATTGGCAACCTTTGTGTTCACTCTAAGTAGAAGGACCACCTAGCTTGCTTGAGAAAAGTATTTCAAATATGTCGATTGTATTGAATATCTTTGAACCCGTTGAAATGCCAATTTTGGGATATGTCAAGTACTATAGAAGGTTCATAATAGTTTATACCAAGATTGCATGGCCATTATATCCATTACTTGTAGTCTTTGAATGGACCAAGGAATATCAACAAGCATATGATAAACTTAAGAAGGCTCTGGCAAGTGCACTAATTTTGGGGCATAATCTTCCATGTGCAAATTGATGCATCAAACTTTGCCATTGGATGTGTGATAGTGCAACCATGTTTGTTTTGCGAGTAGTAGGCAACTCAATGAGGTGGAAATAAATTACACTACACATAAAGAGAAAGGTTAGCCATGGTATATGCCATGAAAAAAATACATACACTATCTTTTGGCCAACAAATTTGTATTCTTTGTGGACTAAGAAGCCTTATTATATCTTGTCAATAAGTGCTATAACATGGGAAAGATTACAATATTGTTGCTTCTACCCTTGGAATTTAACTTTATGATCGCAAATTTAATCAAATCTATAGTCTTGCCGACCAAAATTATGCCTTAAATTGCTCTCTGATATTTTGTAATCGCTCGTGATCTTGCAACTATCTAATTCTACATTCATGAAGCTATTTAATCGATTCAATTGCCACTTTCATCGATGCCTCCAATTGCCAACTATGTCTCCAATCAGCACAATCATTCAATTTGTCGATTAGAGTTCAAATCAATAAATTGTCAATTACAGTTCAAATCACCAGTTATGCTTCTAATCATGCGATTGCACTCATGAATCAGTGACCAAATTAATAAAATGACATTAAAAGTGAAAAGTTGCAGTAAGGCAACTATGCATCATCTAGTAAATAGAAAGGTGATGACAAAAGTGAGCAGCTATTTGTGATGACAGAAGTGAGCAGCTATTTGTGATGTAGCACATACTCGGTTCCATAATAAGAGATGTGTCAGGATCTCAAGATACATGGTATGTGGATTCTGGCACCTCTAACCACTTGACCAGTCATGTTGAGAGATTTAGAGACATGTAGAAAATGAAAAAATAGGTTATGTAGAAACAAGTGATAATACTGCACATCCCATTGCGTATGTTGGTAAAGTGCCATTATCTATGCAGGATGGCAAAATGAAGTACTTGGCAGATGTACTTTATATTACAAAGAACTTGGTTTCTATTGGACATATGGTTGAGCAAGGTCTACAAGTGAGGTTTAACCCTCAAGGATGTTTTGTGGAAGACTTCAAAAGTCAGTGTCGCTTGGTTGCAAAGGGTAACAGAAATGGTAGGATGTTTACTTTGGATGTGAAAATGCCTGAAGTAAAGGCAGCCAGGTTTGCATATGGAACAAATGTCATTGTAGATAGTGACATATGGCACAAGCGCATTGGTCATGTGAATGTACAACCGACTGAAGTCTATGCAGGCACAAAATATTGTTGCAGGTTTGCCAAAGTTTAAGGTTGATGGTATGTATAAAGTATTTGAAGCATGCCAGCTTGGTAAGCAAGCCAAATATGCTTTCCCACATGAAAAGCATGTCAGTTCTAGGCCATTATATGTTATACATTCAGATGTAGGAGGACTAGCCAAGACTACAACAACTGCAGGTTGTAGGTATTATGTTACATTCATTGATGACCACACTAGGAAAGTGTGGGTTTACTTCATGAAAGAGAAAAGTGAGGTGTTTGCTCACTTTCAGAGATTTAAAGCCTTGGTTTAAAAGGAAAAAGGCATGCAAATAAAATTCCCGAGGAGATCAGATGGTGGGGGAGAATATTTCTTCGATGAGTTCAGTGATTTTCTGAGGAAGCAGAGAATCAAGAGACAGTTTACATGCAGGTACACTCCGCAACAAAATGGTGTTGTAGAAAGAAAAAGCAGGCACATTACAGAAGTGGCACATGCCTTGATGGCTGAAAAGAATATGCCACATTATTTTTGGGTAGAAGCAATAGCAATTGCTGTGTACATTATGAATAGGACACCCACTACAGCTATTCATTGTATGACGCGTGAACAGAAGTTTACAGGAATAAGACCAGATGTGTCTCACTTGAAAGTGTTTGGGTGTATTGCATATATGCATGTTCCTGATGAAGTGGGAATAAAGTTGGATCAAAAGGTAGAGAAATGCATCTTTATTGGTTATGTTATGGAACAAAAAGGTTATAGATGTTATAATCCTACCACTTGTGAGATGCAAGTAAGCAGAGATATTGCCTTTGACAAGATGAGTAAATAGTATGCACTAGTAATGAAAGCAATAGAAGATGCAGATGTAAGAACTACTGATACTGCACCACATGTAGAGCAAGAATCATAGGTGCTTAGTGGACCTCGAGAGTCCTCTAGCAGTGGATCTAGTGTTAGCCCATGGTAGGCAGGTTGAGAACAGATGCAGGTACACATGTATCATGCAGTGTATCTAATGTTAGCCCATGGTAGGCAGGTTGAGGACAGATGCAGGTACACATGTATCATGCAGAGGGAAGGAAAAGGTAGATCAACCTTTTGTGCCTGATCTGTCAATAGGTCACTCATATGTTGATGGTGACTCTAGTGACTCTGAGTAGAGCCTTGATGGGAGCTTGGCATTCCATCTATTATTACTCCTGGCTGGTGTAAGGAGAATGCAGGCTGTTTTGAGGACAATGATCCAGGTGTATGCACGTCTACGAGGGTTAGGTACCCTGTTACAAGTTGAGATATGATGGATATAAAACGCATCATTATGCTTACATGGTTAAAGCAATATAGGAATTAGAGCCCACTTGTTTTGAGTAGGCACTTGGAAATAAGAAATGGGAAGATGCCATGAATGAGGATATGGCAGCATTGGGGATACAAATGCAATATGGGAGTTAGTGCCTTAGGAAAAGAAGGCAATTGGATGTAAGTGGGTGTATAAAGTCAAGCATAACGCTGATGGTTCAGTGAGCAGGCAATATTGGTGGCCAAAGGCTATGCACCGACTTATGGCATTTACTATGAAGAGACATTCAGCTTGGTTGCAAGAATGGCAACCGTGAGAGCTGTCATTGCTATGGATGTAGCAAAGGGTTGGTCTTTAAATTAGATGGATGTAAAGAATGCCTTCTTGAATGGTGATTTACAAGAAGAAGTTTACATGATGTAGCCACCGAGTTATGAGAGTGATGCACACCCAGATTTTGTGTGCAGGTTACACAAAGACTTATATAGCTTGAAGCAGGCACCCAAAGCATAGTCAAACAAGATCAGGGAGTATCTTGTTACCATTGGATTTTAGATATCCAATGTAGATTCTTTCCTTTATGTGAAAAAGGCAGATAGAGGGATCATGCTATTAATCATCTATGTGGATGATTGACATCTATGTGAAAAAGACAGATAGAGGGATCATGCTATTAATCATCTATGTGGATGACTTGATTATCACTGGTGATAGTGATGTTGACATACATGATGTTAGGAGGCTTTTGAAAAAAAATTTTGAGATGAAGGATTTGGGTGAGCTATGATATTTTTTGGGCATAAAGGTGGTGAGATCATGTCATGGCATTTTGTTATTGCAGAGGCGATATGGCTTGAAAGAAGTGGTGCGGAGCACTCTGTTACCTTTTCCTTACCACGGTCTTGAATTGTCGTTGCGGTGGCAACAATTGGTTTGCAAGGTTTTACAGGTGATGTAGAGGGATTCAGCTTATGTTTAGGGACCCAAATCTGGTCATTCCCCTCGTAGTACCCTTACTAATAATTTTTTCGGGATCCATCGCGATGTTACATTGCCCTTTCTCGGGTGGGTAGCTGCTTTCTTCCTACGAGGCTTCTTGTCTAAACGAGATTGAGCAGGGGAAGTAGCTGTTAACAAAGCTTTTGGGACCCATTTGTATATACTCTTTGGCATAGTAAGCGGAACCTTAGAGACCACCTTGCCTGTTTCCACTCTTGGCGTTGAAGCGTTAGAGGGGTGGCAAACAATCAAAGATGGTTTTGCCACTGGACTTTGTGATTTTTCGTTATCCAGCATTTTGTCTAGAGTTGATGGCTTAGGAGCGGGATTTTGAGCGGTCAGACCTAGTGTTGGTTCTTGCATTGTGACTCGTCTAGTTGCCCAATCGATATTGCACTTGGTGGCCATCATCCATTTGAGCCCTAAGTTTACAGTGCCTTCCATAGTACCAGCAGGCATAACCAAAAAGCTTTGAATTACGGTCCCCTTATCATAGGCAACTGGAGTGTGCAGAATTCCTGAGACAGGGGTTTTCTTCTTGTTGATACCTTGAACTTGGATAGCACTCTTGGATAAAGGTGGTTTTCCAAGTTGACACCACACACCATATGATAGCAAATTGTGTTGAGCTCCTGTATCCAATAATGCATTATACAGCACCTCCCCGTAAGTACTCTGTAACTCAATTGGGTATCTTAGAGGCAGGTCAGATTCCAGTGCATCCTCCTCTGCTTCCTCGAAAAATACTTACGTAATTCCCAAGTTGGCTTCTCGTTGTCGCCTAGCACGCTGTGAACGTTCTTTGGCTTCGACTCTCGCTTGTATCTTTTTAAGCTCGGCTTGTTCTTTAGCTACATTCTTTTGATGGATTGCATGTAACTCTTCTTGGCTCAGGGGCTCATAGTATCTTTTGAATTTACTCCCATTAAGGAATCCAATGGTTTCAACTCCGTCGAGAGTCTCCACTCTGATGGTACCTTGCGGGGTAATTTCACATACTCTATACGGTCCCTTACCAGCATATTTGAGCTTCTTCTTTTCGTTTCGCACTCCATACATTAGGACTTTATCCCCAACCTTGATGTCCTTGTCCTTAAGGTGGCGATCAAACCGTTTTTTCCTTCTACCCTTCTCCACAAGGGCATTGTACATATCCAATTATCTTTCTTCGTTTAGCCGCTCAAGGATATACAGACGCTCTGCTAAGGGATTACCATCCCAACCCTCTTGAGTAGCAACACGAAGACTAAGAATGAAAAATTCCCACGGCATGACTGCTTCTTGGCCATATACCACTTTGAATGGTGTGCAATTAATAGCCACTTTGTACGCAGTACGATAGGCCCATAAAGCTGTCGTAAGCTTTAGATCCCAATCCGTGCGATGAGCTTCAACTGTCTTTGTCAAAACAGAGATTAATGTCTTGTTTGTACTCTCGGCTTGGCCATTCGCTTGCGGATAATAAGGAGTAGATTTATGATGGGATATCATGAAATTTATTGTGAGCTCCTTAATCACGTCATTTATAAAATGCGTACCATTGTCGCTCACAAGTTCAAAAGGACAACCGAACCGTGTGATTATATTTTCAAAGAGGAACTTGGCTGTTGTCCTCGCATCTGCCTTACGTGTCGCTTTCGCTTCAGCCCATTTGGTCATATAGTCAGTGGCCACAATAATATAGCGAGATTGTGTGTTTCGGGCCGCTGGGCTAATTAGACTACAAAGTCTAAACCCCACTTTTTAAATGGTTGGTTTACTTTGATTGGATGTAGGGGCATCTGATCTTTCCTCTGGGGTTTCTTGTATCGTTGGCATTCATCACAACCCTTCACAAAGAGTGATGCATCTTGGAACATAGTGGGCCACCAATACCCCGATTGTAAGATCTTTCGCGCAGTTAAGTCTCCTGAGAAGTGACCACCGGCTATGCCCATATGTGCCTCTTGCAAAATGTATAGATACTCATCCTCTCGGGCACAACGCCTAAGAACGTCATCCTTTCCTCTTTTATAAAGAGTCCCGGCTATCAGGCAATAGGGTTTGCATTGTTTGATTAGCTTTCGAGCTAGATCTTTACGAAGCTCCTTGGGTGGAAAGCCATTAACCAAAAAGTTAACAATCTTCTCACTCCATTCAGGCATTGTCTCCACCATGAACAGGGAAGTGTCCGGTAAGTCATCATCAACCCCCGTAGGAGCCTCACCATTAGGTATGCGAGACAAATGATTAGCCATAACATGTTTTTTGCCAGGTCTCACAACAATAGTGAAATCAAACTCAAGAAGAATCAATAGCCATCGTGTGATTCTTCCTGTGGAGCATGGTTTGTTTACCATATACAACAATGCTTGATGATCCACATAGAAAACAAACTTGGTGGCAAGGAGGTAATAACGAAATTTCCTTACTGCATATATCATTGCCAACCCTTCTCGCTCCGTAGTGGTGTAGTTCATCTCAGCATCGTTCAACTGGCGACGACTGGCAAAGCTAATGGGGTAGTCTAGCTTGTGTTCTCCAGGTTGAGTTAACACATACCCAATAGCAAAGTTTGATGCATCAATATGCACATGGAAGAGTAAATCCCAGTTAGGCATTCTCAAGATTGGAGCACTCGCCAAGGCCTTCTTTAATAGCTCATAGGCACGGTCACATTCTTCGGTCCAAATAAACTCGATGAGAAGCTTATACAATGGTCGAGCTATCTCGGCGAAGAAGAGAATAAACCTTCGATAATAACCAACGTGGCCCATAAACCGTTGGACTCCCTTGTAGTTGGTGGGTGGTGGCAATTCCAGAATGACCTTGATTTTACTCTCGTCCATGGAAATCCCATTTTTGGACACTATATGCCCTAAGATAACTCTGTGTTTAACCCAGAATTTGAAAGGATTCAAGGAGATGCGATATAATCTACACCTTTCAAATATTTTTCGTAAACATATCAAGTGCTCATCCCAAGAGGAATGAACACAAAGATCATCTAAGAAAGCTTCACAGAAGTCCCTTAGATATTCCTTAAAGGCCGTGTTTATCAATCGTTGGAATGTTGCAGGTGCATTGGTCAAGCCAAAAGCCATGACGCGAAAGGCAAACACTCCAAACTCCATGATAAATGCTGTTTTAGCTTGGTCCTCGACTGCAATTGTGATCTGATTGTAACCCGAGTACCCATCTAAAAAGCTATATGCCTCTTTGCCTGCCACTCTTTCAAGCACATGTTCAGAATATGGCAAGGGGTAATGATCCCTTCTGGTGGCTGCAATAACCTTTTTGAGATCAACGCACACTCTGAGTTTCCCATTTTTCTTTGGTACGATGACTATCGGAGAAACCCATTCTGAGTGCTCAATGGGATATATGAATCCACATTTTACAAGCTTTTCAATTTCCTCTTGTACAATCTTTGCGTACTTAGGATTCATTGGGTAGGGACGTTGCTGGACTGGTTTAGCAGTGCTAATCATTGGAATCGTGTGTTGCACCACCGAGGGTGGAACACCCTTCATATCATGATATGTCCAAGCAAATATGTCCTTGAATTCTTTAAGAAGCTTCGTAAGCGCAGCTTCTTCCGCCTTGGTGAGGTCTTGAGCAATAAAAACTAGTTTAGACTCCTCACTCGGATCTGCTAAGTCTATCTCCTTAACTACCGCAGGGCCATCGTAGACACCGCTACTCCCATTGGGTAGGCGTTCGTTGGGCTTTTGTGTAGACCACTTTACGTTCCCCTGTGGTGAATGATTTGAAATGCTCGGGTGCAGGGTGTAAGTCTACTAGTTCTTGTTGTGCCACGCTTTTTTCTTTCAATTCCGCCTCCTTTTGTTGCTGAGCTAACTCTTGGTTTTGTCGCCTTCTTGCAGTACGATTTAGTTTCGGCTTCTCTTCGATCTCTAATTGGGTGACGTCATGAGGTTGCGGAATACACCACATGACACTTTGGAGATATTGTCCCCAATTATCTGCTATCTTCCCATGAGCGTCAATGGCTCCTACATAACTAAGCCATTCTGCAGTGGATCTCTCTTTGTTTATTGCAGTTCGTACATTAGCTCGATAGCGTTGGCGCTTATGTCTCGTTTTCTTCTTACCAAGTTTTTGATTTTTGTTTCTATCAGATTCGGACTCACTTGGTCGATCTTCACTTTCGGATGAACTGCAGGAGGTCACTGTCCTAGGCCTTGAGCACCTTGCTTCCACATTTGGGTGAATATTTGATTCATCCCCCCCATCAGGCTCAGAGTAAGTTTCTTCTTGAGATTCATACTCAGAGTTGCACTAGTCTAAGTCTTCGCTACTTTCAGTGTCAGTGGAGTTTGCCACTTTCTCGCCATCAGGAGTCAAGTGCATAACACCTATCATGTTTATTGGCACTAACGGTGGCATATCTTGCCCCTCAGGTGTTACCCAACTTGTGCCTCTATTTCCCCATGTGTCTATGGTTGCCGCTAGGTGTACCCAATCCACGTTATCCGACTCAGTCATACCCGGTAGGACATCCATATAAGGAGAATCTTTCCCATCATCAGTCTCTTTTTTGCATGTATAGCAATATCTTAATGGGGCAGAGTGAACAGTGGTATCCGATCGATTATCGATAATAATCTTGCTTCCTAAAGGATGTGCACGACCATTCTCAAGATCAACTCGAATGATAGAGTCTTGGAATTGTAGGTAGACATGGTTTTTCGACCAATCATGCACCATTTGTGCTTCCCTCATGAAAGGACGTCCTAAGATCATTTGATATGACATAGGATGCTTGGAGAAATCCATTACAATGAAGGTATGTTTTACCTTGTATCCCAAGACCTTGATCTTAAGGTTCCTTAACATTCCAATAGGTTTAGCTATGGTTCCGTTTGCCATCTTAACCACTATGTTTGTGACTTCGAGGTGAGGTCTTCCCATGGATTCCCAACAATTTTTAGTCACAATGCTCACTCCAGCACCACCATCAAGGATTCCCTTTAGAGTTAATCCCTTGGTAGTAATGGGGAGGGTGGCATTAGATTCGTCACCTTCAAAGTACTGTCCCAACTTGTTAACAGGTATTTCCATGATCTGGTTTTTATCTAGGTTGGGTTGTAGATCCCAATGTTCCCCTTCATCTTGAAGCATGTCGGGTCTATCCATATTTGCAAATTGTGGTAGCCCCGCCTTTAGTTCTCCATTGAGAAATGCCCGAAGAGCTAAGAATAGCTCAGGATCTCCGTATAATTTGGATATGATCGTGGTTCTGATTTCAGAGGACATGAAATCCATTAGCTTGGACACATTCAATGGTACTTTTTGAGATATCGCTCCTTGACTAGGAACTGGTGAAGATGGAATCACTTCCTCTTCAATGGGGTCAGGCATTCCCTCACTAAACATCCTTTCCAGCAAGAAGGGTGGTTGCCCACTTCCTGATGTCCTATCCTCACTTTCTTCCCGAATGATACAAGGTATAGCTAATGGTTTATGGTTCCTGTGAGGCTGAACTTGCGTAGGAAACACTGTATCTGGAATTTTGACTTTTCTCGGGTTTGGTTCCAGTTCTCTTTGTGTTTCTTCCACCAAACCCCTTAAGTGTTGCACTTGTTCAATCTCCTCAACTGGGTTTGGGTAAGTTCCAATCTTTTTCTTGAGGGTTTTTGGCCCATGTGGCTTGTCTTGGGGAGTCTCAGTCAGTTTGGGTGGTCGAGAGGGCATTAACTGACTTGGTTGTTGGGCCGAGGAAGTTTCCTTCTGTTTCCCCTTATTTATGTACTCGCTTGATTCTACTTCGTTGAGCTCCCGAGTGGGTTCCTCCCTTGAGGTAGTGGCTTTGGTCCCCATGGTTTCTATTGAATCAGAATCATCTTCAGGATCATTCATATACACGGGGTCGTCTCCTATCCCTATGTTGGTCTTTGAACTGGGCTTGGAGCTCGTGGCATTAAGCGATCTCTTCTGCCGTGTTTTCTTTTTCTTTGCCTGAGCGATTGATGCAGTATCCCTCTCTTCAAGAATGTAGTTTTAATTTTGAAGCATTGACCGTGTAACTACATTTGCGGGTACAACGGCGGGTGTGGTTCCTCGTGCCTGGTTGGTGACCTCAACCAAATTCAATGGCGTAATCTTGGGTGCATTAGGATTATGTGGACATTGAGCGATCAAATGATCTATGCCACAACGATTACATGTAAGTACTGGCATTCCCGATGTGCTCCCTTGATTTGGTTGCATCTAAGTAGTGATCTTCTGTAGCCTATTAGGGCACTCCGCTACATGATGCGGTCCACCACAATCGTAGCATTGAAGAGGTGGTCTCCTCGCCAAGGTATTAAGGTTTTGCCCTCTTGTGGCGAGAGCAGCCGCTTGATATACAGGCTTGACTTGCCCGAAATGATCCTCCATGTAGTACTGGGGAATCATTTCAAACGTATCAATCCCATATGGAGCAGTGGGGTCTATCTCCTCTTCATAATCCCCACACGCACTATGTGACTCACAACCCATCTGGTTTATTGGGGTAATCCTTGGATGTGGAGGTTGTGGTCCTAGCACTGGCGGTGGTAATGGCACAGACTGGACTACATTCGGATTCCTTGGAACTATGTGCTGTGACGGTTGCTCGACAGGTTGTGCAGGCATTAGCGCGGGTACTTGAGGTGTGTTTGACCAGGATAGTGGTGCCTGATTTGCCAACATTCGCTTAAGTACTAGGCAATCCTTAGATTGATGGCCATACTTACCACATGCATTGCAATTCCCATTGAATTTGACTCTGAATGTGGGACATTCACTCGTGCTATGTGGTCCTAAGCACACCGAACACCATTGTTGCTCGCTTCTTGGGTACATATGGCTATTCTGAGGAGCTCGATTACCCCTAAAGTATTCTTGGAGAGCCTTAGTAAGGTCGGTCACAGACATTTCGGATATCTTGGGCTCCTTGGCAATAGGTTTTACTATCATTGGCTCGTGCCCAGATACTTGCGAACTAACGGATTTTGTTTCTGAAGACACCTTTTTACCTGCAATCATCAAGTTGTCTTCTAACTGGATTACATTGGCAGTGACTGCTTCCCACGTTGTAAGACCTCTAATGACTAGGCCATTGTAAATGTCCTCGTGGCACAATCCTCGGATGAATCTATCGAGCAGTTGGTTATTATTGAAGCGCTCATCGGGAGTGCAGCGAGAATTTAGATGCTTCAATCGACTTATAAAGTCTCTCACTGACTCCCCTTTCTCGCGTTCAGCTTTTTGGAGTTGAGATGCTACTCCCCAAAGCACACCCTCACGTATGTATTCTTTCAAGAACAATCTCTTGAGAGTGGGGTAGTGAGTGCACTCTTCAACCCTTAAGGTTCGATACCAATCTCCGGCCTTCCCACTCAAGGTTAAGCGTAAGGCTTTACACTTATGCAGCTCATTGTGCTCTTCCAAAGAATCACACACGTGTTCAAAGACTTCAATGTGCTTCCTACCATCCTCGTTACCACTGAAGTTTTGAGTGAGCTTAGCCACTTGTACTGCCTTGCTTCTAGGTTCTCTCTCAGGCATACCCCGCATGTTTTCCACAATAGATCGTCCGATCGTCTGAGCAAACGCTGCGAGATCACCTAGGTGAGCAGGCATAGCTGGTGGAGGCACTTCTGGGATAGCCTAGCTTATAGGAGTTGGCGTTGGTTTGAGTATGTTGGCAAACGACGTAGGATATGATATGTGACTAGGCCTAGCTCCCCTTGGATAATGGTTATGATAAGGTGGTCGTGGAGCATACGCCATTGGCATACCAACAGGCGTAGGAGCTACATGAGCATGAGTAGCAATAGGTACATAAGGCCGATAGGCACTGCCACGCACTGTTGTAGGTATTGTTCCACTAGGTAGCGGTGTCGTACTAACTACAGCGGTAACAGGTGCACTTTCAGCTATGCTCATCATTGGGGTAGGCATTGCGGATTCCCTAATGGAAAGTTGAGCCAAGGTTGGAAAGCTAAAGTTACTGCTCGTGGGCTCAACCTGTATTGAGACTCCATGCGAAACAACATACGAAGGGTCTATGGGACTCACCGAGGGAGTCTCCAATTGTGATAGGGTTGGTTGTTTGGCCTTTGCCCGTATCCAAAAACCTCATAGGGCCAGTGGAAACTAGGTTCACTCCCCTATTTTGCCTCTCAATTTGGATAATTCTATGAATAACCTCACATATCATTTGCTGTTGCTCTTCTAGATTAGTGGCGCTAGATGTAGATCGTAGGACTTCTAACCAACCTACATGGTATGTGTAACCCGTGTATAGGTCCGTTAGATGTAGATCGTAGGACTTCTAACCAACCTACATGGTATGTGTAACCTGTGTATAGGTCCGTTAGAGTCTCTGTGTGTAGATCATATTCCCAATTTTCATTGAGAAATATCCCATCCAGACTTGGTGAGCCAAACGGTTCTCTTGAAGTGGACGCAATGTCACTTCTTATGGATTGGCTTCTAGGGACCTCTATTTTAGGAGGCACGTTGGAAGGTGGTAGCTCAGTAGGGCCCTCATTAAACGAAGTGGGTAGAATATCCACATGGACACTCTTTGGGAGGGTAGGGTCTACATAAGATGTGAATGGTGAATCTACTACCCCTCCTTCTTCATTTACTTCGCTTGTCGCATGTTCAGAGCGTGTAGCTCTACTAAAGGTCTCTATTAGACGACTAAACATGCTAGATCCAGGTTGTGGGGCCCAAACTGGCATGTTTTGGCTTGTCTCCTCAGGGTTCTTGGTAGGGTGCCCTTCCATGGCTTCTGAGTCAGAGGACGAGTCACTATCCACTATTCGTGGATCTTGGGTTGCACTCCCTTGGGTTCCAACCAAAGGCCAAGATGCCAACGTGGAGGGATGATGTGAGCCTGCATAAACTGAAACACTTTCTAGTGGTCCAGGCTCTAGCACCCGACCAGAACGTAGATGCATGTGGGATACCCTACGTGCGTTGGTAACTAACCTTGAAACTCACACAAGTGGTTTCTTAGGTGTTTCGCACCCTGTTTTTACTTGTTTTTAGATTGTTTTTAGATTGTTTTTAACTCATTTTTGACCCCCTTACTTACGGTCAAACTTGGACTAGGACGTGTGATAGCTCGAAACGAGCGTATTGTTCAAAGGGTCCTAGTGTGCTTTACAGCACCGTGTTCGCCTATCTAGAGCTCCTGTAGTCCTCAAAACAGTCCGTTTTCCTTGGGGGGAAGGGGCGAAAGCCTATTTGCTTGTGGAGGAAAGGGTGAGGGCTTTATCCCACATGCTCACTTTACTCCTTGGGGAGTGGGCTACATATAGGGCACAACTTCCCATAAGCTCTCACTTGAAAGAAAGCTATGGAGACTCACTCTCCTATATATATATATCAAAAGACCGAGGCCGGGGTCATGGATCAATTGGGATTTTTTCTTTTCAAAATTTTTTTCTCCAATTAAAAAATCTTTCCTCTCCACACGTTTGGTTTTTTCTTTAAAAATAAAATTTAATTATTTATTATTTATTTTTTATTTTTTTAGATTTTAGATTTTAGATTTTTTATTTTTTGAGAAAAGTTTTCTAGGGTTTCTTTCTAGGTTTCAGCCTTGGCCGCGGCGCGGTTCGCACTGGGGATTCAGAAATCCCCCTCGCACACAGAAAACTAGATAACAGAACGCACGCCCACACGCGGAGCGAAAAAATAACAGAAATGCAGAAGACAAATTGCAGAAACAGATTGCAAAACACGAAAACACCTCAACAACAAACACACGGTCGCTTTCCAACACTGTAAATTAAACTTCACGCAGCAGCCCGAGCTGCAAACTGGAGCTTGGTGCAGGGCAACTCTCCGACAACAACGGCGCCAAAAATGTGCGCTTTTGCCGCACAGGTCGTAGCTGGGGACTTGCCGAACACCGTATACGAGCCATGAATGGCTGCAAGCGTACAACCAGGGAAGTAAGCTCAAATAGAATGCAAAGGTGTGTCACTCACCGCTCAACCGCCGCCTTGAAGGATTCCCGCATCGCAGCCGTGAAGGAGGAGCCGCCGTCGTCGCTCTACCGCCTCTCCGCCGCGGTGCCGCTACACAGTGCTCGATCGCTCTCTCGCTCTCACTCTCTCTCTCTCTCTCTCTCACACGCAGGAGAAGGAAACCAAGGAGATAAGGCAAGAGCACTCTTGTATTCACAACACATGAGAATGAGGATTTTAGGATTACATTTGACTCTTATAGGTGACTTGGCCGTTCACACTTGGGCGCCCATACATGGCCGGCCGACCCTAATCCTTATCCTACTGATATTCAAGGTGCGCCTCTCATCGGCGATCACCCAATCCCTTTATCCTTAACATATGGTGCCGACAAGCCCGGCCCATGACTCAGAATATTTAAATTAATGACGTAAAACATAGTACGTCTCAATGTCCGTCATAGGTTAACACTCACATAAGATGAAGAGTTGAATATGTACAAGGTTTATTAGTAAGAAACTATGAGCAATATTAAAAATATGAGATATTTTGGGTATAATGATTCCATTTTGACACATATGTAAGGAAGGGGAGGCCCTTCAATGAGGCACCTACTTCACATGCTTGAATGAGTTTTAAACTCATAAATAATGTGATATTTTATCTCTCCTCTCTCCTAATTCAAGTCTAGTTCCAAAAAGTTAGCTTAACTGACCTAAAAATGGTTAAAAATTGACCAAACTGATTTGGAAAATTCTAGAATCAGTTGCTTGGTTAGGAGCTCAATTTTTCCAATAAATAGAGGCCTTCCCCTTTGTTGAAACTCAATAGTGTTTTATGCACTGTTACTCTATTCCACCCAAGTCAAGAACTATGAATTTATTAATAATTCACTAGTTTTTGACATTTCCCTCTTCCAAAGATTGGTTGGCCACTCTTGTTCAAACAAGAGTTGAACCCTCAAACCATCAAGCCAAAGGAAAGCTTTCAAAGTCATTAGTAAGTTGGTGATTCTTCTTTTCACTTATTTTATGAGTTTTATGGCTTTAAATGGTTTTTATGCTTTATGTCTTCTCTAAAAATGTTATGCTTCATTACAAAAAGGCATTTCCCTCTCTTCTCTAACAAAACCAACCATTCTCTAATCCTAGGTGAATGGTTAATTGATTAATGTCAAGTTTTATAATGATTATTTTATTATAAGTGTTACTTTTAGCATAATTGAATTTCATGCATAGAGGTATGCATAAAAGATGAATATTTTATTATAAAAGTGTTACTTTTAGCATAATTGAATTTCATGCACAGAGGTATGCATAAAAGATGAATATTTTATTGTAAAAGTGTTACTTTTAGCATAATTGAATTTCATGCATAGAGGTATGCATGAAAGATGAATATTTTATTATAAAAGTGTTACTTTTAGCATAATTAAATTTCATGCATAGAGGTATGCATAAAAGATGAATATTTTATTGTAAAAGTGTTACTTTTAGCATAATTGAATTTCATGCATAGAGGTATGCATAAAAAAATGATTATTTTATTGTAAAAAGGTTACAAAAAAATGATCATTTTATTATAAAAATGTTACTTTTATCATATTGAATTTCATGCATAGAGGTATGAAAAAAAATTGGTTATTTTATTATAAAAATATTAAAAAATTTATTTTATTGTAAAAATGTTACTTTTATCATATTGAATTTCATGCATTTTGGTATGAAAAAAATGATTATTTTATTATAAAAATGTTACAAAAAAAATAATTATTTTATTGTAAAAATGTTACTTTTAGTATAATTGAATTTCATGCATAGAGGTATGCATAAAAGATGAATATTTTATTATAAAAGTGTTACTTTTAGCATAATTGAATTTCATGCATAGAGGTATGCATAAAAGATGAATATTTTATTGTAAAAGTGTTACTTTTAGCATAATTGAAATTCATGCATAGAGGTATGCATAAAGATGATTATTTTATTGTAAAAGTGTTACTTTTATCATATTTGAAATTCATGCATAGGGGTATGCATAAAAGACGATTATTTTATGTTACTTTTATCATAATTGGATTTCATCCTTAGAGGTATGCATAAAAGATATTTTTATACTAAAAGTGTGATTTTCATCCTAAATGACTTTTATGCATATATAAGATGCATAAGAGAAATTCTTTTATTCTAAAAGTGTAATTCCTACTAAATTGAATTTATGCATAAGAAGATGCATAAGAGAAATTCTTTTATTCTAAAAGTGTAATTCCTACTAAATTAAATTTATGCATAGGAAGATGCATAAAAGATTGATTCAAAAGTGTCATTCTCATTTAAAAGAAATTTATGCATAGGAAGATGCATAAAAGATTGATTTTTATTTCGAAAGTGTTATTCTCTTTAAAATGGAATTTATTCATAAATAGATGCGTAAAGAAATCTTATATCAAATATAAGAATTCTCTTGTATTCTATAAATAGATATTGAGAAGTGATAGGATGTGATAAGAAGTGTACGAGATGTGATAAGATGTATATGATAGGATGTGATAAGAGGTGTATGAGATGTGATAGGATGTGCTAAGATGAGTTAGGATGTGATAAGATGTGTATGGGATGAGGTAAGAAGTGTATCTAATGGGATAAGATGTATATGGGTTGTAATAGGGCGAGAATGGATGTGAATGTGGATGTGGATGTATGCATGTAGATGTAGATATATGGATGTGAATGTGAATGTGGATGTGGATGTATGCATGGAGATGTGGATGTATGGATGAGATATGGATGTGAATGTGAATATGGATGTGGATGTATGCATGTAGATGTAGATGTATGGATGTGAATGTGAATGTGGATGTGGATGTATGCATGGAGATGTGGATGTATGGATGAGATGTGGATGTGGATGTGAATGTGAATGGGGATGTGGATGTATGTATGGAGATGTGGATGTATGCATGTAGATGTAGATGTATGGATGTGAATGAGATGTGGATGTGGATGTGAATGTATGGATGTGAATGTGAATGGGGATGTGGATGTATGCATGGGGATGTGGATATATGCATGGAGATGTGGATGTATGCATGTAGATGTAGATGTATGGATGTGAATGTGAATGTGGATGTGGATGTATGCATGGAGATGTGGATGTATGGATGTAGATGTGGATGTGGATGTATGGATGTGGATATGGATGTGTATGTATGAATACGGATATGGGATTGGATGTATGATGTGGATGTACGAACATGGATGTGTATGTAGAATAATGAATGTGAAGGTGTATGTGAAATAATGTGTCGTCGATTTGAGTAAATGGATGAGAATGAGTACACATATGAATGGAATGTGGAATAAGTAATGTGGATTGAGGAGGGATAATGTGGAAAGATGAGAGTTCATTATAGAAATTATATTTGTAAACTGTTTGTAAATGACTGTTTTATGTCAAGAATGCTGGGGAAGCATTTTGACCGTCTTGTGGATTAAGGTCATGGAGACCTAACTGATAAAGTTACAACTACTGACGGAGAGTCAATGGAGGACGTCTCGCGTAGCAAGGTCGACTAAGGTCTTGACCAGCATCGGTTCGATTTAAATGGTGAGCTTCCGGTACGGTGGATGAGGGACCAAGGAAGCGGCCTATGAGTGAAGCGCTAGGTGACCTGCGAACCGAAGGATCCTAGAGGGTGCTGACCATACGGTGCTCGGGCTCTGGGTCGCCGAAGATACCCACACGTGCATCGTGGAAGATATTAGAACAAGGAGTAAGAGTTGTTTTTTGAAACCGGGCATGGATTTGGTTGATTGACCTTGCTGGTCCTCAACGGGTGAGTCCATGGCTCCTTTATATGGATTTGTTGATTGATCTTGCCGATCTTCAACAAGGATTCCATCTTGATTTTTATATGTGAAAATATTGTCGGTTATTATTGAAAAGGCCCCTGAGTGAACAGGTGGTGAGCGTTCTGGTTGTGCCTCTTGATCCGTAAATCGAGACTCATTTTCTGTTTTACGATAGATAAAGTAAATCCCGGATAGTAATTGTTCTATGGATAGGAATCAACGGCTGTGCCTCTTGATGGGGAAAAAAGCGTTGATCCCAATGATTCAAGTGCAAGTTTCTTCCTTGATTTGACTGAGTATCTTTATAGGTGCAATCGGATCAGCTTGATCAGTAATGGTCTTGACTACGTTAGAGTAAAAAGTTATCCTAGTGGAATCGCCCATGCTTTCCGGGTAAAGGAAGTTTTTTCCGGGTTCGGTTTTGGAAAAAACTGACGGATTAGTCTTTTGTCCGGATATCCGTGGACGAGGCCCCGAGTGTGGGACCCTGCCCCGTGCAAGAAGTGCTACTTCCGCTGCTAGTACCCTGAATCCATTGTGTGGTAGGGACAGGGATCTCACAGGTAGGACAATACTCAAGCTGAATGCGACCTTGAGAAATCCAATCATGAACAAAATGAAAAGGAACATCAATGTGTTTGGATCGTTCCTCGAATAACTGGATTTTTGGCTAAAGCAATAGCACTCTGTGAATCTGAGTAGATGAGTGTCGGAGTAGATGAACATCCAAGGTGATTCAGAATTTGAGAAAGAGTATCAGACTTCTAAGGTAAGAAATAAACCCATGATTTGCGAGAGGTCATCCACAAGAAGCATATAATACTTGGATCCACCAAGCGATTGTACTTCCATAGGTCCTGCAAGATCAGCATGAATAAGCTCAAGTATGCATGTGGCCCTATGAGTAGCCTCCTTTGGAAAAGAAGCCCGATGTTGCTTTCCTTGAGCACAAGAAGAACAAATGTGATGGCGAGGTTTCTGAAGCTTTGGTAGACCTGTAACCATGTCATGTGAGACAAGATGTTGCAAAGTAGCAAGAGGAACATGGCCAAAGCGGAAATGCCATAGATCACTATCTTCATTAGAAACAAGTGCTTTGGGAGAAGCAAATAATTGATGAAGATGAGACTCATGTAGTGGCAACTGTGCTGTAAAAGAGCTTATATGATAAAGCCCAGCATTTTGATAACCATGTGCCACACAAGAAAGTGACTGTCTATCAATGATTTCAATCACTTCATCATCAAAGTAAACCCCAAGACCTTTAGAAGTAGTCTTAGAGATAGAAAATAAGTTGGCAGACATCATAGGCACATGCAAAACATCATGTAAGATAGCATCTCTAAAAGAAACATCACCAATACCAATCACAGGGAGAGACGAAGCATCACCAATGTGTACTGATGAAGAGATAGACTTATAGTTTTCCAATAAGGAAGAACTATTCATCATGTGAGAGGTAGCACCACTGTCGGCAATCCACTCATCCGCAGTATGCGTATCAAGATCTTTGATTACCACAAGTGATGTGTCACATGTGGTAATCAAAGATCTTTGATTACCACAAGTGATGTGTCCATGAAGAAGTAGAAGACATAGCAACATATGCAATCTTGGCGTTACTGTCTTCCGTCTTGTCTTTGTTTTTGTCGTGAGAAGATGATGTAGAAGAACCCTTAGATTTGGATTCAAGTTCAGCTTTTACCTTCTTGGATGCTGCCTTCTTAGCAAAACAATGATCCTCCGTATGGCCACTACGACCACAGAAAGTACACTCCTTGGAAGAATCCTTTGATTTGTCCTTGTCGCCTTTGGTTGAAGAATCTTTAGCATTGGAACTAGAGCCTTTGCGTTGATCATTCCCCTTGCCTTTGCCTTTGCCCTTGCCTTGGCTTACAAAAGCCGAATCCTTTTTGTTTTGCTTGTGAGTAAGGCACTTATCATGAAGAAGACCCATAGTCTCTTCAAAGGAAGGGAAAGGAACTCGAAGAAAGATGTTATCTTTGAACGATTCAAAAGAAGAAGGCAATTTACTAAGTAGCTTGTGGACCGGATTGCTTACCAATGTACCAAACTCTTCAAGTTGCCGCTTGATTCGATTGAATTCTCCAAGCTTCTCCACTATGTTGTCGAATTCGGAGTCGGATTCGGAGATAGAAAGCTTATCCAAATCTTCTTACAACTTAGCCATCTTAAGAGTTGAAAGTCTTCCATATTGCATTTGTATAGTGTGCCATAATTGTTGAGCCGTACTCCTTGTAGAGAGAAATTGAGACACAACGTTGAGACACAACCGATGTAGACATGCCATGCACAAGTAAAGCTTTGGCCCGTGCATCCATATAGGTTTGATAGTGAGAAGGCACCATATGAGGAAAAGTGATGATAGACCACACCCCGGTGCTTTCCAAAAGAAGTTGCATAAACAAGGACCAAGTGTGGTAGTTGTTTGGGGTAAGCTTTGTGAATCGGAAAGACTTGGAAGGCTCAAAGATTGAGTGAATGGGTTAAAGGGCTGATATGATTGAGTGGGAAGAGGAGTAGTAGTGGAAGTAGTAGAAGGAGGAATCATAGTAGATGAAGTTGCCATAAAAGGCATAGATGATGTAGGGGGATATACCATAGAGGGCATAGAAGTATGTGGATAGGAAGGCATAAAGGACAAAGAAGAAAGAGAGAAAGGATCCGTAGAAGGTAATGGATATGACGGAAAAGAGAAAGTAGAAGCACCTATCGAAGAAGGAATTGCACCAACTTCCGTTGTAGTAGTTGCCGGTCCACCAATCGTCGTAGGAGATGTAGGATCCATAGTATCTTCAAGTTTGCCTTTGTCTTTTGGAGTAGAGGACTTCCGAGATCCCATAGGGAGAGGAGGGTAGAAAAACACAAGGGAAGAAGTGTCGTACCTCCAAAAACGCAGCCACCAATAGATGGGCTGTCCACCAAGGAAGTATCTCCAAAATATGCACAAAGATAGTGCAAAAACACAGCCACAAAACGCAGCCGATATATAAACCAATAGACTCCGTAGAAACCACCAAAAGAGGGCTAAGAATGTAGCCTTAGGTAGAAGGAGTATGGAGGAGTTGATTGTCCACAAAAACGCAAACACAAAGTGTGTAGCAAAGTGGAATTTTCAGCCGGTAGAAAGGCGTAGAAAAGAGGATGAATATGTACCTCAAAACACCATGAAGAGGGCTGAAGTTGATGATGAAAACGCAGCCAAGAAATCTCTCCACAAGAAGCCTCCAAAAAAATGCTACCGCATGTAGGAAAAACTAGTTGGCAATGTTTTCACCGCAAGTAGAGTTGTAGGACTCGGATTGAAGTGCTTTAAAAACACACTTGTAGAGGATGGTAAGGGGCTAGTTTGAAGCCTCTTGCATCATTGAATGAGTGCAAGGATGATGAGTAAGGGCTTCTGCAAAAAATGTAAGCAGAAATTCTGCATGCAAGCAGTCTGCGAAGAATAACTCAAAAACGGTGAGGAATTTGCGAAAACTCTCTTCTGCAAAGTTGTAGACCATGATGATTCCAATAGGTTCCGCAGGCACAATCCTCAAAAACCCATTTATTTAGCAGAAAATCAAAGAATGAAAAAAATGCAATTGAAAGCGGGGTTGTTGTGAAGAGGACTAGAGGTAGAGAGGAAGAAGGATAAGGAGGCTCTATGTGCGCCACCACCTTGCTCTGATACCATGTGAGAAAGAAGAGATGAGAAAAGAGACAATGTACTCAAAAACTCATCAATGAACCACTAGCCAACTTGATTAGAAATGAACTACAATGCCTCATATATATAGGAAAGTTCCTCCACCCAAAAATGTGTGTAAATAGGAAAAAATGGAAATGAATGCTATAAATCCCAAAAATGCCTAGAGGCTAAAGAGTGTGCCACTAGCGTGACACCATCTGGAGATGACACCTATCTAACACAATGCCTTCTTGACATGCATAACATCTGTAGCATGATCTCCCTTGTGACAATCAAGTCATCCACATAGATGACAAGTAAGACAATCCCATGATTTGTTTTCTTCACATAGAGTGAAGAATCTACTGAAGAAACCTGAAATCCAAGGGAGATAAGATATCGGCTTATCTTATCACTCGAAGCACAAGGTGCTTGCTTCAAACCATATAATGCTTTCTTTAATCTACATAAACGAGTGGGGTACCTTGGGTGTACATATCCTTCTAGCTGTGCCATATAAACTTCCTCTTATAAATCACCATTTAGAAATGCATTTTTCACATCTATTTGATGCATTTCCCAACCATTTGCTGCAACCATAGCAATGAGACTGCTCTCAGTGTTCCCATCTTTGCAACTGGACTAAATGTTTCATCATAGTCCAAGCATTGGGTTTGTGCATAACCCTTATTAGTAGCTACCAACCGCACTTTATGGTGTTCAATGGAACCATCTGATTTGCATTTCACCTTATAAACCCATTTGCAACCAATGACATTTTTGCCTTGTGTAGTAAGGCAACCAAATCCCAAGTGTCATTTTGAACCAATGCGTCCATCTCAAAATCCATTGCCTTCTCCCATACATGCTTCCCAATAGCTTCTATATAGCATGTAGGTTCCACATACTTCACCAAAGAGGTAATATATGCGTAATGCATAGCAAAGTAATGATATGTCAACCTGTCAACTGGATACCTGGCCCTTTGGGACCTCCGCAATGCATGCGGATCACTTTGAACACCTGTCACTCTAGCATGTGGAGGCACATATCTATCCTGCCTTGCACATGGTGTGCGTAAAACTGGTATGCCAAGTTCCTCATCCAAACTTTCTAAACTTGACAACTCATAACCTGTAATGCCAATTCCTTCAACCTTCTTTTTCCCTTTATCCCCACAACACTACTCCCAGTGCTCACACTCTCATGTCTCAAGCATCCTGACCATGGACGTATAGTGCTATTCTCAAACTTTGCTGGCCTAGACATAGAAATAGAACTTGCTTGTGGCAAGTTCACATGCACATCAGCATCAACGAAATCAATGACACCCTCATCCTTTGCCTTGTACTACCAACTAGCAAGTTCATCAAACACCACATCTCGTGAGATAATCACTTGCCTAGTATGCGGATTGTAACATTTATATGCCTTGCGATCCTGTGCATACCCAACAAAACACACTTTTCTGCCTTAGGATCCAACTTCCTCCTTCTCTCATCAGCAGGCACATGCACATAAGCTATGCAACCGAACACTTTGAGGTGTCCAATGTCTGGCCTAAAACTTGTAAGCCATATCTCTAGCGGCATACTTCCATGTATGGTTGCTGTGGGTGTCTTATTAAGTACATACACCGCGGTGGCACATGCTTCTGCCCAATAATAGTCTGGCATGCTCTTTTCATTGAGCATTGCCCTGGCTACATAACAATGACTCTATTCTTCCTCTCAGCAACATCATTTTGCTGACGTGTATACCTACAAGTTAACTGCCTTCTTCTGCCATTCTTTCTCAAGAAATTCTCAAAAGCATGTGAGGTGTATTCACCACCTCCATCTGTCCTCAAACATTTTATCCAAGAGCCATATTGCTTCTTTGCAAAAGATTTGAAGTCCATAAACTTTCCCAACACTTCACTTTTCTCTCTGAGAAAGTAAATCCAAGTCATCTGCTGAAATCATCAATGAATGTCACACAATACAAGCTGCCTTTAATGGATGGGTTTTGTGCAGGATCCCATACATCACTATAAACTATCTCAAGTGGCCTGCTACTCATGTTGCCTTCTTTAAGAAATGGCAACCTTACTTGCTTTCCAAACTGGCAAGCATCATAGACATGCATATTCCCATCATACTTGAATCTAGGCAGCCCACTAACAATGCCTCTTGCCTGCATGTTCTTTAACCTTTGTATTGACTTGCGCCATTACCTCGGTGTGCAATCACCATTCTGTGCATCTCAACTTGATTGGTGCTAATGGTATCATTAAGGGCTCTCACCTTCTCTACATGTGCCTTGTTTGTGTCATGAGAATATATTTTAAGTCCTCTAGAAAAATATTATTTATCCCCTCTTGAGTAATTTGGGGACGCCTAGATTACTCTTGCGTCATGCCGGCTAGGTTAATATCGTGGGTGACACCACTATAAATATTAATACGTGCGGTATATGACGTATGTTTGAGGCCACCTATGATTATTTCAGTTAGGTTTGTATGGCAGGGTGATTCCTGGGGTACTTACGCCTGGTAGTCATGAGTTGGTGATGATTTGTGCCTGTTTAATATTTGTGGGATTAATTTAATAATTAATTGGGCTTATATTTTCAGGTGATGAAGACTATGGGAATTGAAGAGTTTACTTTGGAAGAAATGTCTTGGATCATCACATTTCATTTTTGGCAAGCATAGTAGCTTGTAATCTTATTAAATGATTTTTCCATTTTGAACTTTAGGAAAGATACATTTATTTTTTGTGGAATTTATTAAAGCCTATGGCTTTACCCTAGTCCCAATTTGACACTCTATTTTTGTTAAAGAAGAGTGCCGTGCTCTCTAAAAAGCACATCTTGTATTTTGGGGGCTATGGCCTAATTTTGGTAAAAAGGAAAGCTAATAAAGAAATACTCTTGTGTGGGGAGAGGCCACGCACAAGAGGGGGGAAGATTGCACCCAATATGGTCTTTTTGGAGCTAAGTATTTTTGTTTAAGTGTTTAATTTTTCAATTGCTTTGATTTAGTTGAAGCTAACAAGCAATGGTTTTTATGATTGAATTAATTCTCTATCTTTCCACAATCAATTCCTAGAATAAGATTCCGGTTGCAGTGGTATCAGAGCTTGGGCTAGGAGATTTGTGGAGAAGGTAGGAAAGGGCTTCAACTTCTCAAAAATCAAGAAAGTGCAGGAATTTATCCAGTGGACAGAAGGGTGTTTTGCAGGTCTTTACCCAAAGGTCAAAGATTCAAAACTAGATCTACTCTCAAACCCACTCACCACCCTGCAAAACCATCCCTCTTTATCAAAAAGCGGTTTTTCCAAATACTCTGTGAAATCAGAATCTGACCGTATGGATGAAATCCTCATAGCCAAAAACCTCACGGGTAACTCTCAGAAATCAAAAAGCTTCAAGGTTGAGCAAACCCATAATGGATGGAGCAGATTCAGCATGTAAAAGCCATTAAAAAAATTCTCCAAAAAGAAAAACGAAGAGGAAGCGCACGGCGCATCCTGCCGGCGCAAATCGGCGTGTGGAGAGGTTTAAAAAAATCATCATAAGCTTAATTACCATAAGCTTAATCACTTGGTTAATCTACTCTCACTTTTCCCAATCCCTATGCAAGTCACATCACTCCTTTTTCAACCTCTACTTTTTCCAATTTCCAAATTTGAGGAGAAATTCAAAGGTTTTCCAATTCTGAAAATTTCTGGCTGCAGAAAAGTGATTTACAGGTTTTAAAAAGCTTGGAAATTGCCTAGAAAAGGCTAGAAAATTCCGAAATCGCTTCTGAAAAATTCTGAAAATTTCAGAAAAATATTACAGAGTTTGGGCAAGGTTTACAGGACTGTTTCAGCAGGTTTCAAAGTGCAGAAAAATTATTTCATCAACAATTCGACTAGCCCAAGACTCTTGAATCACGCGGAATCGTTCGGGATTTGTTTGAGGCGACGAGAATTCAATTCAGCCATTGAACAACGTCTTGTTCAGCTTCAACCAAGATCGAATTGCGGGAGAAAAATAAGATAAGTACTCATTTTTGCTTTATTTATTTACATCAAATAAAGTAAAATTTTATTTATCTACATCATTTGCACAAGCACTATGGCCGATTTGCCTATCTCGCCATCAATTCAAGAGCAACTCCTTTCTTTACAACATCAAATTGTAGAAGAAAGAGAGAAGCGTATTGAATTGGAGAGACAGCTCTCAAATCGTAGACGCAAGCGTGACTCTTCGCTATCTTTTGATGACGAAGATCACACTATTCAAAGGGCTGTAAATGCTACATTGCAAGCACAAAGGTCACAAAAAGAATCCAAGATTAGTCGGAAAGCTTTCACATTTCAAAATTATGATGGAAAGAAGGATGCTAGGGTCATTTTAGCTTGGCTTAGTCAACTAGATGACTATTTTTCTGGAGAAAAATTTTCAGAGAAAGATAAGATTAAATGTGCAGTCAATCATATGGTAGACAGTGCAGCTTTATGGTGGAGTGTAGTTAAGCAAGGTCGTGACAAGCCAGATTCTTGGAAAAGATTTCAACGGCTGGTCAAAAAGCACTTTTTACCCTCACAATTCAAGTCCAAAGTTAGGCACCAATGGGACACTTTGCATCAATTGGAAAAGGAAACTATGTCACAGTATGTAGAAAAGTTTTGGAATACTTTATTACAGGTGCAGGTTGTGGATAAAGTTAGTGAAAAGGATCAAAAAAGGAAGTTCATATCGGGCCTTAGATCTACCATTAGGGCCGATGTGAATATGTTTCGACCTCATTCACTATCTTCTGCAATATCCTTGGCAACTAATTCAGAACGTAAAAATGGTTTTCCTAAAGAGAATAAAGCACATGAGGGTACTTCGTCTAAACCATTTACTAAATCTTTTTATGCTTCAAAGAAGATGTATAAACCAGGTTATGACAAAGGCAAGGACGAGGCTAAAGGCAACTTGAGTACCAATAAGAAAGTCAATGGTGGCAAACCGAAGACATCGCCTATCAAATGTTTCAAGTGCCACAAAGAAGGTCACATAGCACCGAATTGTCCGGAGCGTACCAAGAATTCAACCCCAGCAGCAGCAGCTCGAGTCAACATGATTGAAGAAGACGACAATGAAGAAGAATCATTCGAGCAAGAGGGTAATTCCGATCCAGATTATTCAGAACAAGAAGGTAAACCTCATGTTCATTCTTTGCTTAAAATAAAAGGAACGATAAATGGACATGAAGTTCTTATTTTGCATGATGATGGTAGTACACATGATTTCATTTCTGAAAAGGTACTTAGAGCATTAAATCTTCATTCTTTACCTACGCACTATAAAGTCAAAGCAGCATTTACTGGAACAAAGTACAATTGCATGCAAGTAGTGAAAGATTTGGATTTATGCATCAAACCTTTAACAGAAAAAAGGGATTTCTTAGTTGCACCTTTACAAGGGGTAGATATAATTTTGGGTATGCCTTGGAGACACAAATACAATCCTATTATAGACTATGACACTCATAGTATTTCTCTAAGGAAGGACAATGAAAATATTATCCTTCAGTGTCAAGTCAAAGGAGAAATGAGTCCTTTGTTGAGTCACACTCAAGCAAAGAGAGCTCTAAGAAAAAGAGACAAGACTTATATGGTATGGGTTAACCAGCTTGATGCTAAGTTGGACACATCCAAAAGACCAAAGTTTGATTCTTTTATCTCCAAATTTAGTGACTGTTTCATGGAAGATCTGCCTCTAGGATTACCTAAGTCTAGGCCTGAGGATCATAGCATTGATTTATTGCCTGGAAATTCCCCGCCTTGTAAAGCTCCCTATAGAGTTAACAATTTAGAGCAAAGAGAAATCCAAAGCCAAATAGAAGACTTGCTAGAGAGAGGCCTTATTCGACCTAGCAGTTCACCTTTTGGAGCTCCAGTACTTCTTGTTAAGAAGAAGAACGGAACTTACCGAATGTGTGTAGACTATCGTGCATTGAATAACATTACTGTCAAGAACAGATATCCTATTCCTAGGGTAGATGATCTTCTTGATAAGCTTAGAGGATCAAAGGTCTTTAGCAAGATTGACCTAAAGTCTGGGTATCATCAAGTCCGTATGACTCAATCTGACATATTCAAGACAGCTTTTAGAACCCAAACTGGTCATTACGAGTTTTTGGTTATGCCATTTGGTTTGACCAATGCTCCAGCTACTTTCAGCCGTATGATGAATCGTATATTCCTTAAGTTGGATGTCATGAGAATATATTTTAAGTCCTCTAGAAAAATATTATTTATCCCCTCTTGAGTAATTTGGGGACGCCTAGATTACTCTTGCGTCATGCTGGCTAGGTTAATATCGTGGGTGACACCACTATAAATATTAATACGTGCGGTATATGACGTATGTTTGAGGCCACCTATGATTATTTCAGTTAGGTTTGTATGGCAGGGTGATTCCTGGGGTACTTACGCCTGGTAGTCATGAGTTGGTGATGATTTGTGCCTGTTTAATATTTGTGGGATTAATTTAATAATTAATTGGGCTTATATTTTCAGGTGATGAAGACTATGGGAATTGAAGAGTTTACTTTGGAAGAAATGTCTTGGATCATCACATTTCATTTTTGGCAAGCATAGTAGCTTGTAATCTTATTAAATGATTTTTCCATTTTGAACTTTAGGAAAGATACATTTATTTTTTGTGGAATTTATTAAAGCCTATGGCTTTACCCTAGTCCCAATTTGACACTCTATTTTTGTTAAAGAAGAGTGCCGTGCTCTCTAAAAAGCACATCTTGTATTTTGGGGGCTATGGCCTAATTTTGGTAAAAAGGAAAGCTAATAAAGAAATACTCTTGTGTGGGGAGAGGCCACGCACAAGAGGGGGGAAGATTGCACCCAATATGGTCTTTTTGGAGCTAAGTATTTTTGTTTAAGTGTTTAATTTTTCAATTGCTTTGATTTAGTTGAAGCTAACAAGCAATGGTTTTTATGATTGAATTAATTCTCTATCTTTCCACAATCAATTCCTAGAATAAGATTCCGGTTGCAGTTTGTCTGTTTCCTTTCCTGTTGCAAGTGGGTAGCTCTGCTTTCTGCTTCCTTCAGACTTAAGGATAACATCTAGATCTGGCTTTGTAGCTCCTCTTCTTTGGCTAGGGACGCATGCTGGAGCTTATGTACCTGCTGGGCATGAATGGCTGCGAGCTTGTGGTTATGGGTAACTTCCTTTTGAAGTTGCTCTTTAGCCTGCTCCAGCTGCACCTTCCGAACCGTAGTCTCTTTTTCTTTGGACAATAGTTTGGCTGAGTACCAAATTATTGTTTTCCAACTTGGTACCTGGCCTCTTGCTCCTTGGTGGCCTTTAAACTCTTCATGATCACATCTTTATGTGTGGCCTCTATTGCTGTTAGGTGTAATTTTAAGGTCTGTACTTGGGTGTTGGACTCTTGAACTTTCTTCCAAAGTGTGGCATTATGATCATGAAGCACATGTGTTGTGAGGAGATGGCACCGGCATACTCGTTGCTCCTGCTCCCAAAGTGATGCACTTATGCATGCTGCCCCTTCCAGATTTACTAGCTCATCCAAGCCTTACATAGTTTCCTGCAAGAATTGTTCATAGTCTATATTCTGTAGGAATGACAGCTGTGGTATTCTTTCTTCGTCCTCCATACGCCTTATTTTGCTCAGATTGGGTGTATCTTCATCCCTTGGTCTTTTACTTGTATCCAGTGGCGCTGCTGGATCTTGCATTGGGGAATGATGTTGCTGCTTTGAGCTCTCGAGGTTCTTCACATGGCACTGCTTTTGCTACAGTCTCTGGCTCCATTCGTCTCGCAGGTGTGTCCATCATAGTAGAATTCTTGAGCGCGGAGAGGTTTTTGAATATTAGTTGAGCTGGGATTTGAGGGGGGAGTCATCTGCTGTGTTTCTTCTTGTGTGGCCCCACTGACAGTGGCTTCTTGCTGTTCAAGTACTTCCTGGTATGATTTGATCTCTTGTGTGAGCGCAGCCTCAATCCGTTGTATTTCCTCAACCACATCTGGAATGACGCCTCTCATCTTCCTTTTCGTCTTCTTTTTTCTTCCTTTCTAGATCTCCTTCATTATAACTTTTGTTTCCATGAGGATATCTTGCCCTTCTTGCATCTCTGCACAGCAGCAGTCAGCGCTGGTGGCTCTGGAAGGAGTGCTAGTTGCATTTGCTCTGCTGGTTTTGGTTCTGGTGGAAGGGTCCTCTCAGCCACATGGTTTAGGGCTTGTGTCATGAGGTATGGGTCGCATATCTTGGATTGATGGTGCATTGAGGTAATTCTCCATTTCTTGATGTATGTAGTATGCCCAGTCCTCCTCCTTTTCTTCATGGACTTTTGCGATTCTGTTCAGCGGTACCCTGTTGTATCGGTCCACTAGCTTCACCTACATGATTAAAGACATCGCCCTGCATGCATTCTCTATTGGTTCATCTCTGATGTTCTCATATTCAGCTCCATAAGAGTTGTAGGAGCTCTTCTTCAACATAGCATCCAGAGGCATCTTGTCAAAGGCATCGGCATGTATCTTGATTGGTGGTGGGAGCTGTAAAGCTTCATGAATTAGATCTTCAGTGATTAGGACGTGCTCTCTCGTGCCATCAACTTTTGTTACTGTGCCCCGATTGGTGGCTTTGTCATATGTCTTTATGTATTCGGCACAAAGCTTTGTGTTCTCTGTTGAGGCCCAGCTTCTCCAGCTTGTCCTTTACTTCTCCAGCTTGTCCTTTACTTCTGCCTCTTCCATAATTTGGAGGCACTCTAGGCTTGATCTTGCAGAGCCACCTTTCCATGTGCCGTATGGATCTCCTTGGCTGATGATGGCACCATGGAAGGCTTGGGCGTATGGACCCAAGTAGTTTGTCTTTGGTTCCCGTGTTGGCCTTTTCTTCTGGTTCACCAAGGAGCCCGTAGCACTGGCCTGTGTTACCGCAAGGGTCTTTCCGGCTTCTGGGTCTGAGGTCGACATCTGTACATGTGTAAAAAAGATCAGTCTATAGATTGGTGGGGCATGTACCACTCCCTCTTTCTTTATTTCTTTGTTCTTTCTTTCTTTTTTTGGTATAATGGCAAGAAGGTTAATTGTATAAATGGCAAGAAGGTTAATTATGATGAGAAGGGTGTTAGTGGTGTGAGCAATAAACAAGGTGTGTTAGTTGCAATATTGAAGAGGTCAAATTATGTAACGTGAAGGTGTAGGTGCTCAAACCATGAAAGTGCAGGTCGTGAGTGAGGGGTAATCGCGTGAATCGGGGAAAACCTGTGAGATGAATTTTCGTGAGAGTTAATAGCGTGAGACGCATTTTGTGAAGGAAATCCGTGAGACAGATTTTTGTGAAGGAAATCCGTGAGAGTTAAGTCCGTGAGATGGATTTCTGTGAGACGGAAATTCGTGAGAGTTATTTTTGTGAGAAGGATTTCCATGAGACAGAAATCCGTGAGATGGATTTCCATGAGAGTTATTTTTGTGGGAAGGATTTTCGTGAGATGGAAATCCGTGAGATGAATTTCCGTGAGACAGAAATCCGTGAGAGTTATTTTCGTGAGAAGGATTTCTGTGAGACGAAAATCTATGAGAGACGGAAATTCGTGAGAGTTATTTTTGTCAGAGTGCAGGTTTTTGAGCATTTCCGTGAAACTGTAGGTTTGGCCATGAAGGATTTATGTTTTGTTTTTCTTATAGATTTGATTAGTGCATGATTAGATGAGACCACCTACAGGAGTTTAGAATTGATCACATAGCAAATAATACTAAATCCTTTATTGAAAATGCAAGACGATTGTTTAACATGCAACGACTTTGTGTGTCCGAGGCATTTAATTGATTATGATCAAAGTTTGGAAAGATGAAAAGAAAAGAAAAACAAAGAAGGGCCCAAGCTCCCACCTCACTGCGTGAATGTCGAGTAGGATTCGAAGAAGCGAGGAGGGATGCGATGCAAGAAGATCGATTGCGTTTGAGCACATGATGGAAGACTATTGCAAAATGATAAAAAAAAAAGGAAAGATTTTCGAATTTATGGCAGATCCCTCGGACTGGGCGGCTGCCTTAATGAAGAATGCCACGTGTGATCTTGTGATTGGTTCATGAAAAGTGACCGTTTCACGTGTGATCTTGTGATTGGTTCGTGAAAAGTGACCGTTTCACGGTGGCGTGAAGCATTTTGGGCCAATTCACAGTTTCAGCTATTTTGCACCAGTTCACAGCGTGAACTGTTTTGGATTAGTCCATAGCGTGAACCTTTTATGATTGGTTCACGACGTGAACCTTTTTGTACCAGTTCACGGCGTGAACTTTTTCGGATCATGAGTGTGCAAGATTGATACCTTCTATTTTTCTTCATGCTCCGACATTCAAACATGCATATAAAGGAGTGAATGATACCCAGTTTTACCTTGTATCCATTTTGTGACTAATGGATACCTTCATCTTTTATTGCCATGGGAACCAAGGTGACACCTTGGCACTTTTGGGGTGGGTAGGTGTTGTTGCATGCGTTTTAGCTCCGTGTGGGAGTGTATTCTTCCCTCCAGCCAACTAAATAGTTTTTCTACTGAGTCTTGTGGATTGGGGCTTGTATCAATGTCCATTTGTTGAACTTCTTTTTTTCTCCCTTCAAGGTTCTTGTCCAGCTCCTTGATTGAGGTGGGTACTGGTATTGTTTTGGTTATATTTAGCCCATCTTATTGAGTTGGTGTCTTCCTCCACACCAGTTTTTGTGCATTTTGAGCATTGGTTTTAGTTGGGAGCTGGTTCCGCATGCTTTTACTACCCTTTCCTTTGTATTCAGAGGTGTTTGCAAACGGTGGCCACCACTGGGTGGGGTTTGGGCACCCATATTGTCATATTACCTTGGTAGTAACCATGTGCCATAAGCAAATCCTTTCGGACCCATTGCTTACGAATGCCTTGTGGAGTGTTGATTTGTCTAGAGTATCGCCAACCTGCTTGTGAAGGACATTTATGATCTTTGACTCCCTTTTGAACCCTTCTTGTTGTTTCCTTATTAAACTCCTTCTCCTCCTTCTAGGACTAGTTTCTAAGTTGAACCTTGGGGACCCATTGTTATGTACCCTTTGAATTAGGATATTTTTTGCGTAGGGATTACATAATTGCTGCCTTTTTTGCTTCATGAGTTGATGTCACCGTGCTTGGTGTTGCTATCTCCTCAATCATGGCCTGCTTCCTCCCTGTGTTTGTCAGGCTCCATAAGGGTACGGATATGACATTGTCACCCTCGTTCAGCAGTGCTGTCCTCTTCTCCCATTGGATATTACATTTGCTGGCATAAATCCAGGATTGTCCTAGGATCATTTCCTCTTCCATGGAACCTACAGGTATGACAAACACCTTCCCAACCAAGGAATTATTTCTGATGGAAATGTTAACACTTAAAAATCCCTCAGCCTTTATAGTTGTCAAGTGCACATTGTGTACTTTGTGTATTTGTGGTTTCAAGGTGCAGTTTATCTAAGGCTACCCATGTCTCATATGAGATCAGGTTATGACTTGATCTCGTATCTATTAATGCAATGCTTGTTGCGTGGCATTTAGCCGTACCCTGAGTCATGCTGGCTCAATGTTCAGTTTCTCTTCGTCCAGGAGAGTTAATGAAGCCATGTTCACGTGCAACATTCTCTTTTGGAGTAATTGTTTAGCGTTGGCCTCCCTTGCCTTAGCCTCTTCATGAGCTTGCTGGATTTTTCCTTTGCGAGCTGCTTTTGTTGTTTTAAGATATGTTCTTGCAAGATCATCTTGTGGGTCAGTGGTCCAAAATATTTTTTGAGTTTGCTCCCATTGACGTAGCCCTCCATCTGTATGGCCTCAATTTTCTCAGTTCTAACTGACCCCTGAGATGTGATCTCAAACACTCAGAAGGGGCCTACTTGAGTTTCTTTTTCTTGGTGGGCTTCCTACACCATACATGAGGAAAAGGTCCCCCATTTCCAGTTCTTTTGTTTCAAGGTTTTGTCGAACCAATGCTTTCTGCGTAGTTTCTTGACCATGAGTACATGCAATGCAATTAGTCTGGTCTCATCAAGCTTCTCTAAATTGATTAGCCTTTTAGCTAATGCATTCTTCGTCAGATGTTCTTGCACTGAAATCCTTAAGCTCAGAACTAGGTATTACATAAGCATTACTACCTCAACACCATAAGCATTACTACCTCAACACCATAAGCTAGACAGAAGGGAATGTATCACGTTACTACTTTATGCTACTTTATATGATGTTTGGTATGCCCATAAGGTTGCTATCAGCTTATGCTCCCAGTTCGTTGACTTGCTTCCAAAGTTTTCGTCAAGATAGTACACAAAATTTTGTTTGTACTCTCTGCTTGACCATTAGCCTGTGGATAATAAGGTGATGATGTCCGATGGACTACTAAGAATCTAGCAAGTAAATGATCAATCACCTCATTAATGAAACGTGAACCACGATCACTAACTAATTCTAATGTGGGCAGCCGAATCTCGAGATAATTTGCTCATATAAGAATTTTGCTATTGTTTGTACATCATCTCGCTTCGAAGCTATGGCTTCTGCCCATTTGGTGAAATAGTCCATGGCCATGATTACATATCAGGCTTGTGGATGGATGTGCTGCTAGACTAATAGGTCCAACAAAATTATCCCCCATTTCTCGAAGGGTTGTCTTACAAATAACAAGGGTGAGAGGCATCTTGTCCCTTTGGTGTGGGATAGCAAATCACTGACATTCCTCGCACCTTTTGACAAATTCTATGGCGTCCCCAAACAACGTAGGGCACCATAGTCTTGCTTGAAGTACCTTGCGAGCTGTAATCTCTCTAGCAAAATTCCCTCCTGAATGAGCTTCATCCAATATCATGAGGATGAACTCATCTTCTCTCACACATCTTCTTAGGATATTGTCCTTAGCTAGCTTATATAGTTCTCCCGTAATTAATTGATAAGGTGTAGCAAGCTTGATAAGCCGCTGCATTTTATCTTTGTTCAAGGGTGTTTCTTGTGGAAAACCATAAGCTAGATAATCTGGTATCTCCTTGCTCCATTCAGGCACCATGTCCAGTTTGAACAAACAAGCATCAGAGAGGTCATCATCAACACCAGTTGTTGGTTTCCCATTTGGAATTCTTGACATATGATCGGCCAACACATGTTGTGTCCCCTTTCTTACTGTAACTGTAAAGTCGAATTCCAATAGTAATAGCAACCAGCGTGTGATTCTTCCCATTGGTGCAAGGATTGTTTCTATGGTTTTATGGTTTCTTGCTTCTTTTAAATTGAAATTGGATGTTATGCCTTAATGGAAAGGCTTCCCCCTTCTCTTCATTGAATTCAGCCCTTCTTTATCCAAGATGTGTAATCAATTAAATAGAGTTAAACTTTTCATATAGTTTTCTCTTAAAAAAATGAGAATTGATTAGATTAGAGTGTTAAATTAATCTTGGGGTGAATTCTAAGTAGATTTAGAATGTAAAAATTGAAAAATAGTCAGCCATACAAAGGAGGTTATAGTAAAATTTTCTTAAATTTTGTAGAAATAAGTTTTATCTTTATGTTATTCAAAAAGAGTAAAAACCTCCGTTTCTGTATTCTAAAAGTGTTATTTTCATTCTATGCATAGAAAGATGCATATTGAAAATATTTTTATTATAAAAGCGTTATTTTCTTTAGAATTAATTTCTATGCATAGAAATATGCATATTGGACATTTATTATTATTATAAAAGTGTTACTTTCATCAATATTTATTTTTATGCATAAAGCGATGCATAAAAGAATTTTTTTTATCATAAAAGTGTTACTTTCATCAATATTGATTTTTATGCATGAAGTGATGCATAAATGATTTTTTTTAAAATCATAAAAGTGTTACTTTCATCAATATTGATTTTTATGCATAAAGTGATGCATAAAAGAAATTTTTTCTATTATAAAAGTGTTACTTTCATCAATATTAATTTTTATGCATAAAGTGATGCATAAAAGAATTTTTTTATCATAAAAGTGTTACTTTCATCAATATTGATTTTTATGCATAAAGTGATGCATAAAAGAATTTTTTCAAATCATAAAAGTGTTACTTCCATCAATATTGATTTTTATGCATAAAGTGATGCATAAAAGAAATTTTTTAATTATAAAAGTTTTACTTTCATCAATATTGATTTTTATGCATAAAGTGATGCATAAAAGAATTTTTTTTATCATAAAAGTGTTACTTTCATCAATATTGATTTTTATGCATAAAGTGATGCATAAAAGAATTGTTTTAATTATAAAAGTGTTACTTTCATCAAAATTGATTTTATGCATAAAATGATGCATAAAAGAATTTTTTTATTATTATAAAAGTGTTACTTTCACCCATATTGATTTTTATGCATAAAGTGATGCATAAATGATTTTTATATCAAAATTAGGGTTCTCTTTAATTCTATGTTTAATTTCCATGAATAATTGATAAGTGAATAAGTAAATACTCTGTGAGAGAAAATTCTATCGTTTCATATTCACTCGGACGGTAATGAGAAAATTTAGAAAATCTATCGAAGTCAGAAATTTAGATAAATTGATTAATTTATTCCTCATAGGAATTCGTGATTAGTTTAGAAATCACTTAAGTGAATATTCAATGAATGAAATTCAATAAAATAGTGATTGAAATATCACTCCCTTTTCCGAGAAAGATAGTTCAGGAAGAACCTTACCAGACTCGAACCCAGAATCAGACTTTGACCAAGACCAAACTCTTCGTGTCAGTTTCAATGAAAGACGATGTGACCAGTTCAGGAAAATACACTCAAATCATCCACCGAATCTGAAACTAAGTTGAGACCCTTTGAATTTGATCTGAGGATCAAGGTTACAAAATTTGAGGAATTCTGTTTGGAATTCAGACCTGCGATCTGGAAGTCTTGGATACGGATTTAAAATATACTCATTGTATTCAAAAGAAAATCAAAACTAAAAACTTGCATAGAAACCCTGTTTTCTTAAAGGACTGTCTTGTGCCGCCAGAATGCTAGAGGGAGCATTTGGTATATGTGTTTTTCTAAGGGAAGTTCTGTTGCAACAGCTGCGGCGGGGAGTGTTCAAAGGACGGCTCACGCGGCAAAAACCTGCCCAGGACTTGACCAGCCTTGGTATGGTGAAAAATGGTGTGCTTCCAGTACGATTGGCAAGTCCGACGAAGCGGTCCCTGAGTGAAGTGCCAGGACACCTAAGGAGGATCCTGGAGGGTTCTGACCAGGCGATGCACGAGCTCGCGGTGCTTAGGACACCCATGTGTATGTCATGGAAGATATATATGTATGATGACAAAAAATTATTGTAATGGATCTCGTTGACCAACTGGTCTCGACGGAGAGTCCAGAGTGATACCTGTTTTTGAGAAACAAGGAACTAGATGGAAATTTTGAGTTATGACATCTATAATCAATAACTATTTGTTCAATGGATCATTTTATAAGTTCAAGTTTAAAGAGGAGTGTGTGCGTATCTGTTTTCTAAAGCTAAAGTTAAGAAAGGCATTCAATTATGGGTGGGTGAGTACTTGTTTGGTTCTGCCAATGCTAACCCATGGGCGGTGGCTAACCCATGGATCGGATGGGGTTAGGCTGGAATCAGTAGAGTTTTAATAATAAAATTGTTTAATAGGAATACGCTTAGAACTTAAGTAGTTAAATAAAAGCCTAAAGACTTCTCAAATGAATAGATCAATGGCTGTGCCTGATTCAATTAGGAAAAAAGCGTTGATTTCTTCAAGTTAAGTTTGTAATAGTTTCCCTTCTATCTGGTTTAACCAGATGAAGGTTAGTATTAGTCTCTTGACCCCGTTAGAAAATTCATTAAGAAATTCAAAAAGGTAGAATCGTCCCCATTTTTTGGATGGGAAATTTTCCCGGTTTCGAATTTCGGAATGACCACTAGCTTAGTCTCGTGCCGCCTGGACATTCGAGGGCGAGGCCCCGAGTGGGAAACCTTGCCTGCGCAAGAGGGAGCTGCTTTCGCTACCAACAATCGGGAATCCGGTGCGCGGAGGGGGCAGTGGGATCTCACACATCTTGTGGTCTCTAAATCCTCTCCAGAAGCAAGGCAATAACTGATCGTCAGTTAGCCTCTCCCGTAGTTTGCACCTTGAATTTAAGTGCTTTAGTTGAGACATATAGTCTCTCATATCGAGTCCATTTCCTTTTGATTGATATTGTGTAGCTGTGCCACATGACTCCATTTGTCGCCACTTCTGGCAAAGCTGGGCATAAACACATTCTTGAGTCATGTGAAATTAACCTTATCCTTGGGTTAAGGGTCTGGAACCACTGATGCGCCTTCCCTTCTAGGGTCAATGAGAAAGCATGAATCCATGAATCATTATTACATCACTGATTGGCCCGCAGGTTTTGCATGTGGATTCAAAAATCTCTACATGTTGAGTAGGATCCCCATCCCGAGAGAATTTTTGGACGAGCTTGGAAATGATGTGTGGCTTCATTTGAGAGGGTCGGGATTCTAGAGCAGTGCCTAGTTCCCTGACCATTTCTCGACCCATTTTTATGGCCATATTTAACAGATATGTCCTTGTGGCTGCATTAAGATCGATGGTTGGATACACACTTAGTCTTTGAGGAATTTCTCCCCCCTACCTAAACCTCTTCCTCTTCCTATATTGGCTCTTCTAAGCATCTTCGGTCTATGGGATGGTCCTGCCACTTGATTTTGGAATGGCTCATCATTAGCCACTTCTGTACGCCTTTGTAGAATTAAGAGTTCCATGGCCTATAGGAACATAGGATGATTGATCATCTGCTCGATGTCCTTTTTGGTGTACATGTGGTCTTCCACTTTGCCCGCCGCTCTTGGTAGGTTATCCTCTTCTTCTAGGGTTACAAACCCTTCCTCCGCTTTGGGTGCTTCATTTATGGGGGGTTCTAAGTTTGGAATTTCTCCCTCACTTCTTTCCATGACTATTTTTGGCTCTTTACCCCGTGATTGGAGTAAGTTTACACTTCCCATCTCTTTTTGTTCGGCTCTCGCCCTTGAGTATCGAGCTCTTGTTTCCGTTCCATGTCGATCCTTTTCAGATCCAACTCTACTTCCTTTGAGGTGGTCAGGAAGAATACCTGACCCATCTTGGTCACACTTTCCATGTCTCTTCTTATTCGGGGGGTGCTAGTGTTTCACAGCCTCGAATTTGACATTTGGATGGGCACTTCTTGCCTTGGACCAAGTCCAGCGCTGGTTGACAGATCCATGTCCGCCCGTAGATTGCGCTTCTTTATCATTACTAGTTTGGAGACCAAAAAAATCCTCCGGTGATATCAATGATATCGCTGGATATGGTTGGGGAGGGTGGTTTCTCCTCTTCCCCAAACCTAGTGTATCGTAGCCCTTCTTCCATGGATTCTTCACTACTAGTTTCAACAGTGGTCAGATTCCTTAAGACACTCAATTGAGTGCTTACTATAAGTGGCCTGAACCTGCACTTTTTTGATAGGAAGATCCTAGGTGATTTGATGCACTATCGTCAGGACTAAGGTCATCTCCGATGAGCTTTCTAGACCTCAACTGCATGTATGTATGATTTGATAAGCTATTTTGTTGCCCCAACTAAATTTTGGTCAGATTCTATCAACTTGTTTCTCAGGCCGTGAGATTGCAAGAGAACAGTTCATGTGGCGTGAAGTGTCAGAAAACAGTTCACGTCCTGAATAATTTTTTGCACTTTCACATGTTTAAAATTTTTACTTTTGGACTCAGAATTCCACGTTACCTTGTTATGATTTTCAAAATTTTCAAGACTTCCTTAGCCTTAATCTGACTATACCAAGTTTGTGAGTTTGATTTGATCAAGGCGTGAAATTGTAGAAAAAGTTCACGCCGTGAAGAGATAAGGTTTCACGTTGTGAAAAGTAATTGGTTCACGTCGTGAACTAAAAATGGTTCATGCCATGAAGTGTTCTGAAATAGTTCACATCATGAACGATTTTTTGCACGTTCACAATTCTTGATTTTGTTAGACCTCATGTTGTCGAAGGTGTCAGGATAAGGCTACCTATTTTTGGCAAAGTAATCCCGTGAATTGTGACGTTAATTGTGGCATTGATTCCGGGAGTGATTCACGGCGTGAAGTTGCAGAAAATGGTTCATGTCGTGAACGATTTTCCTGCAATTTCACATGGAAACTTCTCGCGTTAACTAATGTGATTCTGGGTGCAAAATATTTATCCAACTGTTTCCAAAATGATTGTGCCATGCCCTAAGGAGTGTAATACAAGTTCAAGGCACAATTCAATGGCTCCTTATTTTTTCAATTTTTGTGAATCTTTGAAAAGAAGAAAAAACAGAACACCAACTTGCTCATTCATGTTGATGATTCTAGTGATGTAAACATCAAAATTAACTTAACTAGAAAAAACAATGAAGCTCTCTTCCAAGACCACTCCACCACACAAATACATAACAACCATAACCAATTTCTCACGATTTTTCACTTCCACACACAAATCTTATCCATTCATTTCTTACACAATGCACCACCAAAATGTAAAGGTAATCATGAATCTTATGCAATGGGAGCTGAAACTGTAAGAGGAAGGAAGAAATAAAGGTGTTTCCTCGGCAGAGCGGTGCCAAAAATGTTGTGGGCTACCACACCTCCAAAAGGGAACTCAATGCATTCACCTAAAGGAAGAGCAATAGAACACAACTGTCGTAGGGCACTCACCAATGCTTCGAACTTGAGTCCTTGGAGGCCTCCAACCTCACTTATTAAGCTCCACCTCCACGCTGTCACCGTAGAGTTGCTCGCACCGTTGCATAAGGTAATCACTCTCTCTCACTCTCCCACACAAGCATGAAACATACAAGCATAGAAGAGGCACAAATGCTAGAATGCTCTCTCTCAATCTCTCTCAAGACACAAAGAAGCTCTCAATAGCACAAAGGGGGATTGTATCTATTCATTATTATGAGATAATGCCTTATATACATTTGGCCCTTATTCACACTTGGGCGCCCAAAACTTACTTAACTAAGGCCTTGGGTGGCCAATATCTCATAATGTACAACTTTTATAGTGCCTTTTCATGACACTTATTCTCATCAACTTAAGTTTACACAGGTTGTTAAGTTCTCCAATTCAATGTCAAAGGTAATGCGTATTCCAGATTGATTTTTAATTTTTTGATTATTCTTATCAACTTAAGTTTATATAGTTTGTTAAGTTCTCCAATTCTCTTGTAGATTCAGGAGGATGGTACGTGCTTCTAGGATCAATGGTTTAGTGCAAGTAGCAGAGTCTAGTATCCTAGAATTGAAGAGACAATGCGCTTTTGAGTTGTTCTATGGTAGTCATTTTCCTGGGCAAGCTTTGGACGAGTTAGAGCAGTGTTACATGTTTAAAATGTCAACCACAAGGCCCACATCATCGGGTTTGGATATGGTGAACCATATGCGCCAAACAAAAGACATTGATTTGAGGAGGGCTTGGGTTTTTTACATAACATCAGACATGTGTAGGGATGGATAACAATGGCTGCACATGTATATGATCCAAGGTATAGTTTGGTGTTATCAAATTCTTAAAAATTTTGAACTTGTTTTTAGTTGCTTTCTAACTCTTATATGATGGCATGCAACCTACAAGAGCTCATGACAATTGTGACTTGCGAAATGAAGAGGAGGACACAGTGGCACAAGTACTTTTCTAGGAAATGATTAACAATGTTGTGGTGCAAAAAGGCTTTTCCAAACCAGATTTTTTTAGCTTCATGGGCTGATGAGGCTAGAGCCAACTAGAGGGAAGTCTATAATAATGGACCCGAGAATATAATGGACCAGAGAATATAATGGAAGGTCATGAGCATTCATGTCTTTTTCATGGGAACAAAGCTTGAACATCCATACATAACAATATGTAGTTAGAAATTTTCAAGAAGAGCATAAGCAATTATGCCATCAGAGTGGCATTGTGCATCGAGTAAAGAAGAGGCACTCTTGATATACAAACACATTAGATTGTGGTGGATGAATGGTAAAGTTGCTTGTAAGATTCCTCCCTCCATCTTTTGAGGTGTACAGGTGTAAGAACCTTCCCTTCTAAAAGAAAGATCCTGTTTTACCCTATTTTGACCTGGAGAGAGAAAATGTCTAGAGGGAGGTAATTCAAAATTGAGATATTTTTTGATATAAAAATCCTCCTAGTGTCTAAAATGGTTTCCCCTGAAACAGAAATTCAAAAAGAACTTTCCAATGTGCAATTAGAATTAATTGAAAATAGGTATAAAGGACCTTAGCCTAAGGGTCCAGATTTTCAGAAATTTTTGGATTATGGTCCAATTAAGGTTCTTATGGGCCAATAGGATCAATCCAAGTGTAGGGAGGAGATAAATTGAAGAATAAAAGAAAAACCCCCAAAAAATGAGTAAATGCTCACATAAGATGAAGAGTGGACTAAGGACCAAAGAAAAGAATTAAAAAACTAAATTTTGACACCTCAGTGTGGGGATCTCCCCTCATGAAGTAGGTGCCTTTTTCTCATCATTACCCCCAATTTTTAATCAATAAAATGAGATATTTTCATCTCTCCTCTCTCCTATTTCAGAACTAGATCCAAAAAGTAAGGTGAACTGACCCAAAAATGGTAAAAAATTGACCAAACTGATCTGGAAAATTTTATAATTAGTTTGCTTGGTTAGAGGCTCACTTTTTCCTATAAATAGAAGCCTCCCCCTTTGTAAAAGCTTAATGGTGTTTATGCACTGTTACTCTACTCCTGTCCTGAGCCATCTACATTGAATTTTTTAATAATTCAATTGTTTTTGGCCTAATCCTCTCCAAAGTGAATTTGGTGGCCACTATTGCTTCGAACAATAGTAGAACCCTCAATCCCTCAAGAAAAAGGAGAGCTTACAAGCTCCATGTAAGCTAATTTTCTTACTCGTTTTTTTAATGAAAAATCTATGGTTTTCTTTATTTTTATGTTTTGCAAATGATTGAATTAAATTCAAATGCTATGCCTTTGATGAAAAGGCCACCCCCTTCTCTTCTTTACATTCCAACCCTTCTTAATCCTAGAAAGATTAACTAAGTGATTAATTAAACTCTTCTTATTGTTTACTCTCTTGAATTTAGAAAATTGTATAGATTAGAGTTCTATAATTCTAAATTGGGTTAATTAAGTTAAATAAAGAAAGATAAAAATGAGAAATGGTCAGCCATACAAAGGAGGTTATGGCAAATTTTCCAGAATTTTGTGAAAAAGAAAGTTTGTTTTATGTTATTCCAAAAGAGTAATACCTACCATTTTTGCATCTAAAAGAAATATTCTAATTACTCCATGTACATATTCACCTATGAATATGCATGGATATCATTGATATTAATTATTAAATTTGATTTTTATGCATAGAAAGATGCATAACGAAATTTTTATTATTATAAAAGTGTTATTCTTATTAAATTTGATTTCTATGCATAGAAAGATGCATAATGGAATTTTTTTATTACAAAAGTGTTATTCTTATTAAATTTGATTTCTATGCATAGAAAGATGTATAATGGAATTTTTTTTACTTACAAAAGTGTTATTCTTATTAAATTTGATTTTTTATGCATAGGAAGATGCATAAAGGAATTTTTTTAATTATAAAAGTGTTATTCTTGTTAAATTTTGATATGCATAGAAAGATGCATAATGGAATTTTTTATTATAAAAGTGTTATTCTTATTAAATTTGATTTTTTATGCATAGAAAGATGCATAAAGGAATTTTTTTAATTATAAAAGTGTTATTCTTATTAAATTTGATTTCTATGCATAGAAAGATGCATAATGGAATTTGTTTATTACAAAAGTGTTATTCTTATTAAATTTGATTTTTTATGCATAGAAAGATGCATAAAGAATTTTTTTTATTATAAAAGTGTGATTCTTATTAAATTTGATTTCTATGCATAGAAAGATGCATAATGGAATGTTTTTTATTACAAAAGTGTTATTCTTATTAAAGTTGATTTTTATGCATAAATAGATGCATAAAGAAATTCTTTTTATTTTAAAAGTGTTATTTCTATTAAATTTGATTTTATGCATAAATAGATGCATAAAAGGATTTGTTTTAAAAGTGTTATTCCCATTAAAGTTGATTTTTATGCATAAATAGATGCATTAAGAATTTTTATATCAGAATTAGAATTCTCTTAAATTCTATGAGTATTTGATAAATGAATAATTAAATACTCTAAGAGAGAAATTTCTATCATTTTATATTCACACGGATTATAAAAAGAAAATTCAAGAAATCTATCGAGATCAAAATATTTAGATAAATGATTAATTTATTTCTCATTGGAATTTGTAACTAATTTAGAAATCAGTTAAGTGACTATTCAAAGAAAGAAATTCAGTAAAATAGTAACTGAATTATCAAACCTTTTCGAGGAAGATAGTTCAGGAAAAATCTTATCTGACTCGAACCTTGAATCAGACTATGACTAAGACCAAACTCTTTCGTCAATTTCGAGGAAAGAAGGTGTGACCAGTTTAGAAAAATACACTCAAAAACCCGCCAAATTTGAAACTAAGTTTGAGGCCCTTCGAATTGATCTGTGGATCAAGGTTATAGAATTCGAGGAATTCTGGTATGAAATTCAGAATTCCGATCATGAAGTTTTGGGGATACTGATTCAAGAAATACTCCTTATATTCAAAAGAAAATCAAACTGAAAACTTGCATAGAAACCCTGTTTTCTTAAAGAACTGTCTTACGCCAGAATGCTGGAGGGAGCATTTGGTATATGTTTTTCTAAGGGAAGTTCCAGTGCAATCAGCTGGTAGGGAGTGTTCAAAGGATGGCTCACGCAGTAACGCTTGCCCGTCTTGACCAACCTCGGTATGGTTGAAAAATGGTGCACTTCCAATACGATGGGCGAGGACCGATGAAGCAGTCCCTGAGTGAATAGATGTGATGTGAATCAGATAGATGTGAATGAATGGATGGATGGGATGTGATGTGAATAGATGTGATGAGATGTGAGGTGAATAGATGTGATGAGATGGGATGTGAATTAGATAGATGTGAATGAATGGATGGAAGGGATGTGATGTGAATACTTGCCCTTATTGGAGTTTGCCTATAACAGCTCCAAACACTCAGCGAGACTGGATTTACACCATTCATGTTAATGTGTGGATTCCAGCTGCCGAGATCTCCGATGGCTATAGGCCTAGAAAAGGAGAAGATTCAATCTGTCAAGGATTTCCTTGAAGATATAAATAATATGCTCAGAGCCGCACATGAGAGCATTCGTAGCGCTCAGGATCGCGCTAAAACTTATGCGGATAAAGGACGTAGAAAGGTAACCTTTTTGCAGAAGGTGACTTTGTATTCCTCAAGGTTCCTGCGAGGTTAGAAAACCATGAAAACAGGAAAGTGTGATAAAATTTCTCCGAGATATTGTGGTCCTTTTAAAATCCTTAAGAAGATTGGGGACATAGCATATAAACTTGAGTTATCGGAGAGTTCTCAAGTCCATCCTGTCTTCCATGTTAGTAAACTGAAGAAATCAGTTCACGGGTTAGAGAACGCAGTATCTCCAGAGATTTTGGTGGACTTGATAGAGCCACCAAAGATACCACATGAACCTGAAAAGATTCTAGGGTATCGTGACAAACAAACCTGACATAAAGGAGGTACTTCTTAAATGGACAGACAGGGATGAGGAGGCAGCTACTTGGGAACGCTGTAATGCAATTTTCAAGACGTTTCCCCAGTTTGTTTTCGAGGACAAAAACTCTTCTTAAGGGGGGAGTAATGTCACGTAGGCTGTAACGCCTGTGAGACCAACGGCAGACCGGATAGCCAGACGGGGCTTTAGCATCAACGCCTCGACCGGAGCACCGAGGACGTGGCCATCCGGGTTCAGTGGGAGAGGATGCCCATGTAGAGTCATGGGTGGCCATGCTAGTGTGGACGACAGGCCACACAATATAGCCTGGGGGATGAGGGGCAATCCTCATTCTTCCTCTGTGGTGGCTGGGTGGTGAGAGCCAGAGGCCGTCCCCTCCTGTGGTAGCACCCGTAGTGGCGCTACGGTGATCTAACAACTAGCTAATCAAAAGACAAGAAACATACAAGCACAAGCTCTCAACATGCACGCACACACACACACACACACACACATTTATACAAGCATGCAAGAAAGCTAACAAGACTCATAGCCATATACATGCAAGCTCTCAACATGCACGCACACACACACACACACACATTTATACAAGCATGCAAGAAAGCTAACAAGACTCATAGCCATATACATGCAAGATATGGAAACAATAAAGAGATAGGAAATCACAAGACAATGCAAGTAGAGAAGCTCTCCAAGCTAGAGCTCAATGTTGATTTTATTACACAAGAATGTCTTTACACACTCCCATTAGTCACTTATATACAATTGGGGATTTTCCCGCAGTCGCGCTGACACTTATGGGGGGTCCATAGCTAGTTCTCATCTATTTACAAGCCTTATATGGCCAGCTTCCATTACAAAGTGGGCTCCTGGCCATATATAGTGTGCATTTCCTAAGCTAGGGTGGGGATTACATCATAAGTATGAAAAATGATAACAATTGTGTGAGATTATTAGGGTAGGCATTGTGTCAAGTATCCCAAATAGTTCAAACTCTTGAATTAAATCTATTTCTATATAGTAATATAATCACTGATATGTCTTCCTTGAAATTGTCTATCATTCAAATCGTAATTGTGTTTGTGAAATTGGTCATTAGCTATGTTGATTAAGCTAGGTTGCTTATATAAATTTATTCATTAAAAATCGCTTTATGGTAGTCACACAATGCTGTATAGCAATGCTATGATAGTAGTAAGGTAACAATCATGATAGTGCTATATAGCACTTATTTATGAATAATAGGGGTGTAAAATACTCATGTGAAAAATAATGTATACATACAAAAATTATATATATATTTTTAAAAATTGTGTATATAAACCTATTCTTATGTACCCTTTGCATACACATTGTATGGGGGTTTTCTCTCGTGCCGGGGGGTGGGTCACTCTATTAACACTCTATGTAGAATTGCGTTCAAGGGGTATTTAGAAAACCCCCTACTTACATTTTTTAAAATTTTAAAAACACCCCTTCTATAACACCTTTTAAAGTAAAATTACCCCTTATATACCAAATTTTTTTCCATTTTATTTAAGAATCCCCTTATGTATGTAAATTTTGTGTAACTCCACAACATAAAAAAACCCCTTTTGTTGAACTCACGTGCTATCTTACATATTTTTGAGTGACCCCCCACAAGGGTTTTCTTAAGTTTGAGGCTACTTTAATTTTACAAAAATAAAACACTTATCTTATATACAAATTAATCAAAGTTAACTCATAATCTACTAACACTACAAGAGAAGGCAAGCATAGCTATGCCTAGAGGTGCACAAGAACAAAGGAAATTAAAAGTGTGAAATTGTGTGATGCTGCTATACATAGGGGCATGTAGCTATAGTAGCATGTATTGTTATATGTATAACCTCAGCTATAGCCATGTGTATAGCCTCATGTAGCCTTGTGTATAGCCACATGTATAGCCTTGTGTAGCCTTGTGCACTACAAACTAAAACAAACAAAATAGGAGCAAAATGGGAAAGATTTTAGCCCCCTTTTTTTAGTGTAATTAATACATAGAAGCATACACAAAAGCATTGGGTTTAGGTTTGAAACTTACCTCAAGAGCTAGCTAAAGAGTAGGGATGCTCTAAAGAGTGTATATGGCAAGTGAGAATAGAGATCACACAAGATAGGTTAAAGACCTAAACATAGAACAAAAAAACACAAAACCTAGAAGCATGCAACATAAGCATAAACATATAAGCATGTAACATAATCACAAACATAGAATAAAAAATCATAAAGGCATAAAACAAAAACTATAAAACCATGAAACATTGTGACGTCAAAAATATGATATTATCCAAAATTCACAAATGATGAGTTACAAAGTGGGGAAGAATAATATCAATTGTTAAGTATGATCATTATCTTCTAATTTTCTCTCCTCTCACACATTTTGGTCAACCCCTTGCAACTTCATCGTCGTCAACCCTCACATTTCTAATGTTTTGAGATTGGACATTTCCATTACTTTTCAATTGAAAATGGCCATGTGGTTTGTAATAACATGATCCTAAAACACAACAAAACTAACATAAGTGAAACACAGTTTAGAAAAACAAGGAGGTTACACATCTAGGACTACCATGCTTGCCAAGCTAGGTAGATATCTATAAATCATAATCCATCCTTCTTTGTGCATTTTAAGAGAGCTTCCAAACCTATAAATCATAATCCATCCTTCTTTGTGCATTTTAAGAGAGCTTCCAAACCTCGCTCTATAGTGCAAACTCATATTCATCTTATGTAGGGGGCTGGTCCACAACTTCAAGCTATATGCATACTCATCCTGTGTAGGGGGTTAGTCCATTCCTTCAAGATACAAGCATACATTTAAATAAACATTAATTTTAAGTTAAATGAACATTAATTTTAAGTTATTATATAAGATACTTTTTTTTTCTTAAAAGATAAAGTACATTCATACAAAGACCACAGGGATATCTAATCCTCCTTCACATGTAACATCTTATTGTAGGTTATTTGCCATCTATATCTCATGCATAAACATAAGGACCATGTGGAGAAGTAAGAGCTTCTTGACACTTTTGTACCATCTATCCATCTATCCAATAATGGGATGAACTTCTTGACAATTATATATAGGGAACTACATTACTCCACCCACTTTTGTTAAGCTAACAAAAGTGGGCAAAGTAGAGGATATCAATTTATGCATACATAAAACTACATATGTATGCATAGAGCTATGTATGCTCTATGTATGCATAAATGGAGCATGCATAGCTCTATGCATACATAAAAGTAGAGGATATCAATTTATGCATACATAAAACTACATATGTATGCATAGAGCTATGTATGCTCTATGTATGCATAAATGGAGCATGCATAGCTCTATGTTTATCATTAGAGCATACGTAGAGTTATGCATATCTCTATCATAAAAAAAAAGCATTAGGTTTAGGATTGGAGCTTACCTCAAGAGCTAGCTTAATAGTGGGGATGCCCTAAAGAGACTTTAACATTAACAAACACACAAAAAGGATGCCCTAGCTTAAGAGTGGGGATGCCCTAAAGAGACTTTACATTAACAAACACACAAAAAGGAATTTCATTTAGTTATTGTTTAGTGAAGCTAGCTCTCTTTATGCATAGCTCATAAGATCTTATGCAAGAGAGTGTATGCATAGTTCATGCATAGCTCATGAGAGCTTATATATTCAAGAGATATCACAAATAAAGCATGCTTATGCATTTCTCTCATACCTTATGCCAAAAGAAACAATAAACATGCTTATGGGCAAGTGAATACATGTCAATAAGAAGAAAAAGGTTACGTATAGGAGCTTCACTCAAGATATAAGATTTAAAGAATCTTCTCAACACACAAACAAACCTACAAAATAGGATAATGTTTACTTAAAATTTAAAGTTAGGTGAAGAGGTAAACTAGAAATAAAGTATCCCCAATATTAATGAAGAGGAGAAGAAGTGAGAAAAATAAGTGTGTGAAGAAGAAGAGAAGGAGCAAGAATATGGAGGTGAGTTTATTCATAACCCTATCTTTTGATTTCTTTCATATGTATGTTTCCCCTCATTAGATAGATGCATGTTTAATGATCATAAGTGAGGGGCTTATGCATAGAAGGATAATAATAGTGAGAATAGAGAAAGTGAGAGTAATAGAACAATATTAAATCAAAAGAGAGAGAGGGATTGGAGAGTAGTAATGGAGAAGAACATAGAAAAAAGAGACACCTGATTGAAAACATACAAGGGAGCAGAACACATACCTTTCATTGAGCATCATGCTTGTGGAAGAGAGCACCAGTATGCTTGTGGAAGAGAGCACTAGTATGCTTGTGGAAGAGAGCACCAGTATGCTTGTGGAAGAATAAGAAAGGAAGGAGACGAAGCACAGTAGAGCCAAGCAAGAACAAGATTGTTGTACTTTTGGTTCATGCAATGTGGCCCCAATGGAGGGTACTCATTTTTTTTCTAGTATGCGACTATCTCTGCATCAATAGATGTGCATATAACCGCACCAAATTCAATGCCTTTGCTCTCATTGTTGGCACCACTCTCTCACTACTTTCTCTCACTACTACATGCTTATGCCCTCATACTCTTATATTGTAACAATATCTAAAAGTAAAAACTAATAGAAATCAAGAATAATACCTGTTAAACAATAAAAAATCCTAGAATTAGAAGGCATATGCAAGCAACAACACCCAATTCAAAACCAAACATGATTCCATCTACGCTGCATGATGGTAGTCTCCATGTATTAAAAAAATGTAAACCATGGTTTATGAAGCTAAACAATTCTCCCCAGCAATGATGCCCAAAATGTTTAGCAAGGATCATTAAGAAACTTAGTGCAAAGCCAAACTTGTGAGTCCAAACCTGTGAGTCCAAACTTGTGAGTCCAAACCTTATATTAGTGAAAGCTTGCACCTCAAGTGGTTCTTTCACACATTGTCACACCATGGTGATAGTTCCTCATGTTGTGATTTGGTGAAGCTAGGGATTGTGCAACACCAAAAACCTTGTTCCATTGCCATGCAATGCTTAGATTGGCAAGAAGAGATAAAAAAGAGAAGAGATATGTATGATCCATGAAATGGCATCACCTTCCCAGAGACCATGAACAAGTCTACACACTTTACCTCTACATAGAGTTGTAAGGATGAAAGAGTAGAGAGACACTCAATTTATTGAATGAATGTGAAGATTGTTACTACATGAGGAAATCAACGTTTATACTTCATAAGTCCTTTTTCACTAGGTTGCTCATTGTCCCAAAGTGCCTAATCCTAGTTCTAGGACATTTACACGATTATCCTTATAAATACGCCTTTTCACATTACAAGAGTGATGCCCAAGTTGTGCACATAGTGAGAATGCAAACGTGGCAATTGCATCCATCATGAGTTGATTAATAGAGCACTCCATGTTAATTGAAAGGGCTAACAAAACTGTATTTTTTCTTTTTGTTGTTCATCTTAGTACTTAAACATAATTTAGTGTTTTTTTTTGTAAAACTAGCATCCCGATAACTATTATAAATACTTTTAATCAAAATTATTATATTTTTTTCTTATGTAAAACTAGCATGTCATAATAACTAATGTAAAATGATCTTTTATTTTATTGACTCTCCCTTGCTGAATGCTATTTTGTAAAATTTTGATTTGTTAAGTGTTCAAGAATACTTGTATATTTTTTCATCCTTGCTAAAGCAGTGTTTTTGGTACACTTTTTTTTGATGCAGTTTTGTATTTACTTTTACTATTTTATGATTATTGAGTGGACAACCCTTGGATAATAGTAATATCCCAAATATGTGTGAAAAGGGGAACATGTTTTTACCACCCAAAAGCGACAAGTGCTTACATTAATTGAGACCCTCCATACAAGTAGGATGATGAGAGAGCAAGATAATGTGGGTATTTTGTCTGTGAAGTTGCACTTAAAGAAGTATTAAAACCTAGGCTGTACATTAGGATAGGAATGAGTTACACATACCATTTAAATGACACATTGATATCGTAAATACTTATACTTTTAACATCTTTAATAGTTTAATTTGTCACTTGATTTTCAAAATATTTTCAGCTATTTAGAATTTGGACTTAAGTTTTTTTTTTGGGGTGATACCTTGATTATTTGGACTATGGACATGGTTGCAAAATTTACCGCCCGAGAGAGTATAAAGAAAAGGGTTTATGAGTAAAACTAGTAAAGTAAGGGCCTTCACGAAAATGTTGATGTTTACTCCTTATATAGTCAAGCTATTCATAATTTAGAATAAAGCTTTTTTTTGTGATACCCTAGCTCGGGGGGTGTACTTTTAGGAAGACCTATATACAACATGTGTTTAAAGGGTATTAAAAATACCTTTTTTAATGAATTTTGACTTAATAAAATGGCCCCTTTATCTTTATAAACTTATGGGTTTTTGTTTTCAAAATTCCATTTAAAATCCTCTTATTATGTAAGTAGATTTTTGTAAATTGTTCTCCAAATCTTGGGTTAAAAAACCCATCCTAATAATCTCTCGGAGTAGACTTGAATATTTTTAAGTGAACCCCTCGAGTACCCTACTTGGATTATGGATATGGTTGCAAAAGTTGGGTTTTTTTTTGTGATACCCTACTTGGACTATGGATATGGTTGTAAAAGTGGGGTTTTAGAACAAGATAGTTAAAGTTATATTTGATTTTAGAATTTCGCATTTTTTAATAGCCAAGGAGGGTTCTTATTAAGACTAGCTATGACGAAGAGTGGCATCGCACGGTGGCGAGAGGGACTTGGTCATGGGTGTATGAATACAATTTCTCTTTAAAAAAATGGAATTTCATTTGAGATTATTAAATACAGCTAGGTGAATTTGGGCTTGGACTAACCTAAACAGGTATGTAAAGAAATGGAGAAGTTAAAATTCTAAGGTTAGGGTGCATGAGTACATTTTCTCTTTTTAAAAAAGTAATTTTATTTGGGATTTTTAAGTACAACTAGGGGTGAGTTTGGGGTCAGGCTAACCTAAACATGTATATGAAGGAATGGAGAGATTAAAATTCTAAGGCTAGGGTGTTGGAATGCATGAAACCTACATACATGTGAACATGGGTTTGAGCTAGTTGGATAAAGCTAGGTGTATTTGGATGAGATGAGAGTGGTGTGTAATAGGTCTCCTCACCTATAAAGAGGAATGTAGCCTTGCGCTAAAGATAGAAGAGTACTTGGCAGCATAAGGTTGATATATCAATATATTTTTACATGTTGATATTAACTTAGTCGTGTGGCTCACCTTTTTCTCCTTCCTTTTTGGATAATCTCTCTCTCTCTCTCTCTCTCTCTCTCTCTCTCACGTGCGTGCGTAATCTTCTTGCACAACATAGTACTCTCTCTCTCTCTCTCTCTCTCTCTCTCTCTCTCTCTCTCTCTCTCTCTCTCTCTCACGCGCGTGTGTAATCTTCTTGCACAACATAGTAACTCACTCTCTCTCTCTCACACACACACATGCTTCCCTATGTTAAAATTACAGCAATGTGATGAGCTATGGTGGATCAAATGCTAGAATCAACATCATTAACAAAGAGATTAGATGATAATTAAGACGTGATTAGTGAGTAATTAATTGATAGCTTAATGTAGGCATGGATAATCAAAAACCAACAAATTCTCATTAGACCAATGCCTCAATTTATAGAGTTTACATCCAAGCATCCAATCCCACTGATTTCTCCTTGATTCACTCCACCTCTTTTGCTTGATTCTCTCCACCTCTCCACCTCTTTTGCTTGATTCTCTCCACCTCTCCCAGAATATCTCCACACCTCCTAAATCTCCTCATGCTACCCTTTATTCTCTCCTAGTAGATGCTTCTCACCTTTTCACAGGTTCTCTCATATTTACAGATTTTCTTTTAGAGCCTCTCCTAGAATATCTCCACACCTCCTAAATCTCCTCATGCTACCCTTTATTCTCTCCCAGTAGATGCTTCTCACCTTTTCATAGGTTCTCTCATATTTACAGATTTTCTTTTACAGCCTCTTGCTAAGGGCTTGTTCCCGCACACACCCTATTCACTTGTATATTTCAACACCTCCCCTCAAGTGAATATTCCTAGCACACCTGGACCCTATACCAAGTTTTCCTCTTACTTGATAGTCCGTGTGACCAGTGCCTCAAGTCCCTAAACTCATAGTCCTTGACACTCTCTCTCTCTCTCTATGTGTCCAAGGCTACTACGAGTGCCCATGCCTTGACTAAAGTGCTCACACATACATCTACCACATGGCCTACATCATCGGTGGCTCAGAGGTGGTTTTACTCTGTTGGGGCAGGTTACATTGGGTTGTGGGGTTTCTCTCTCTCTTTCTCTCTTTCTCTCTCTCTCTCTCTCGCTGAGATTTTCACATGGCTCCTCACTTCTTGGAGCCTCACATCTTCTCTTGTCTTTAGTCTTCTTGTCGTGGCAGCTTCTCTTCACGCGTCCATGTCTTCCTTCAATGCTTCCTCTAGCTTTTCTTCTTGGTGTGGATCTTCCTCTTGGAAAGAGATGTTCTTTTTCTTTCATGGCTAGGGCCATGAGCTTGACCGTCAGTTCTTGCTCCATGTGAGCAACATGTTTTAATGTTTTGTTGACAGTTCCTTTGGGCTTTTGATGTTTATCTTGTGTCATTATGCAATGCAAACCCAAATCTATGCGGGAGGTCTTGCCTCTTGCCTTATTTAGGATAAGGGCAGTGTCTGATCCCATTTTTACACTAATGTAATGTGCCAATACATAATGCATATAGCATTCATTCTTATGCACATTCCCAAATGCAACTCTGGCTGTGAATAATCTTGAATTTGAGTGTGATTTGCAGGCATTAACCAAGGGGTAAATGCAAAATGATGATTACCACAAATTTATCAGCATAATTTTACCAAAAATTACATTAAATCAAGAGTAACCAATTTGTACGGAATGGTTGGAGTATCAAACCATCTCCGAATTGCAATATGAAGTTATAGGGATCTGTATCACATACCTAATGGTTAATTTGGATCCTCAATTGTACCAAAATATAGTGATTAGCACTGATTAATCACTGATTAGCAAATTAATCCTTTGCTTTGTGTACAAAAAACAGAGTATGCGGGGAGTCCAGATCTGAAGCCTTAGAGTTCAAATGAGCTCAAATGCTTTCAAGGCCATCAATAGCAATTAGTCTAGTAGAGGATTAAGCCAAGAAACACAAGATTTGACTAAACATTGAATGCTTAATCTCTGTTTTACCAAAGTCACCTGCAGATTTGATGAAGAGCTTGGATCTCACTGTAGACTTGATCAAATCAAATTCTATCTTCACCAACTTGTAGAGCACCCTTGAAAACCCCTAGGGCCAAGAAGAATTAGAGCAATTTGATTTGGAGCAGCAGAAATATCAAATTTTCTTCAAAAACAATACACCTGCAGAATCGCAATTTTCCTAAGCTGTAGAAGGCAATTTTCTGTGCCAATTCGCTTGGCTGGAGCACAAGTGATATAGCTATGTATGGCTACAAGGGCTTGAGCTAATGTTGCTCCTGGGAGGGAGATCAAACCCCTCCACTGGCTGGGGGTACAGTGAGCTACTTGAAAATAACTAAAAAAGTGATTATTTCTTAATCATCACTACTAATCCTAATTAATTAGATAATGGGCTCATAAATTTGATGGATTCTAGGCTAGGCTCTGATACCATGTTATAATTATAGCAATGTGGTGAGCTATGGTGGATCAAATGCTAGAATCAATATCATTAACAAAGGGATTAGATGATAATTAAGACGTGATTAGTGAGTAATTAACTGATAGCTTAATGTAGGCATGGATAATCAAAAACCAACAAATTCTCATTAGGCCAATGCCTCAATTTATAGAGTTTACATCCAAGCATCCAATCCCATTGATTTCTCCTTGATTCACTCCACCTCTTTTGCCTGATTCTCTCCACCTCTCCCAGAATATCTCCACACCTAAATCTCCTCATGCTGTAGATGCTTCTCACCTTTTCATAGGTTTTCTCACATTTACAGATTTTCTTTTACAGCCTCTTACTAAGGGCTTGTTCTTGCACATACCTTATTCACTTGTATATTTCAACACCCTATTCACTCTTGCTAAATCTTAACATGGCATCATAGCCTAGATGGTGAGATCTCTCTCTCTCACACACATGCTTCCCTATGCACTCTTACTAAATCTTAACATGGCATCACAGCCTAGATGGTGAGATCCTCATAGTAGCTCTCTCTCACTCAATAGCATCTTCAACTCCTTTCTCTTGATGTGGCAGAAGCAAGAGAAGGTACTGTTCAAGAAGAAGATGTCAAAGATTGGAAGTTTCTTTAAGTGGTGTGTGCTTTTAAGTGGTGTGCTATGAGAAGGTCTCTTCACCAGTAAAGAGGGATTTTTTTATCAAAGTGTAAAAGGAAGAAAAAGGCCCAAACCCAAGCTGTGACTTGCAGCTTGAGAGAGGGAAAAGAAGAGAAGAAGGTGTGAGTAGAGGAGATAAATTCTTGATGGGGTAGTGCCGTCAAACTACTGCAAGGGAACATTTGCTTCCTTGAGGCGATGGGCATCAATACGTAAACTTGCAGCCATCTCTTGTGCCACCAATTAGCTCTCATTGTGTTATAAGAATAGCTTGGGCTATCACAAAGGCAACGGGGCTACTTGTCAATCACTGCTTGGAGCTGCCTCTTGATGAAGGAGCTACCCTGCCTACATCACCCATGGCCTATTATCGTCTTTTGCCTGCATCGCCCATGGCCTATTCGACTTAAACTTGGCTGACTGTAGCCATTTTATCCTTTAGAAACTTGCAGATTTCTTTTGTCTTTCCTTAGCATCTTATCAAAGGCTTTATAACTAAGGTTCATAACCTAAGCTTCTTGAGCCTTAGTTCACATGAGAAGGCCTTGTATATCAAAATTTCATGTAAAGCATCATGCACCTAAACAAATTTGACTCGACATTATACGGGAGTGGCCCTACACTTAAACCCAACATGTTACCACATTATGCGGGTGAAGGTCTCTCCAAACTGTGTCAGCTCATAGCATGCATCTTACATGTCATGGTAATGCTCTTTTGCAAGCATGGTGCTCAACATCAACATGGGGTATTTTATGTGCTCTTCAACAGTTTTTATGCATTATCCTCATGACAATGCTTGGATCTGGCCATGTGCAAGCATCATCATGATTGTGCCATATCATGTAATGTCCGCTACACCATCTTCACCATCTAGGAGGACAAGGTTTCTATTGCATATTGGTTAGCAAGGTGTTTAGGCCTCCTATTGAGCTTTCCAAATCAACCAATGAAGGGAAGGATGGTGACTAATTCTTAAGACTTCTATGGAATCAAGTGGTTAAGAGGGGGATCTTTATTAACAAAATTCTATGATGTGACACAAGGTGCTCATATGTGTTCATTTTTATTGAAACATGTGTCTATGAGGTGGCACATTAATACAGGTGCTTATAGCCACTTGCTTCATCAAAAACATCATGTATTTTGTATTGCTCCCTAGCTGGAGTTTCCTATACCACTCACCATATTCTATCTAATTATTGTAAAGCCTAATCTACAAAAGATAACCCTATTGTGTCTTTGTAAAGCATGTAAGTTATAAAGTTCAATGGTCTCCATGTGCCATGTAGCCATTAAGAGGGGGTGTTGGAATGCATGAAACCTACATACATGTGAACATGTAGTTGGATAAGGCTAGGTGTATTTGGATGAGATGAGAGTGTTGTAATAGGTCTCCTCACCTATAAAGAGGGATGTAGCCTTGCACTCAAGATAGAAGAGTACTTGGCACCCTTGTATTTGATAAGGTTGATATATCAATATATTTTTACATGTTGATATTAACTTAGTTATGTGGCTCACCTTTTAATGCCAAATATGCTACCCTATGTTAAGATTTAACAAGAGTGCACAGGTAAGCATGTGTGTGTGTGTGTGTGTGTGAGAGAGAGACAGAGAGAGAGAGAGAGAGAGAGAGAGAGAGAGAGAGAGAGAGATTATCCAAAAAGGAAGGAGAAAAGGGCTTTTTACATATCCATGACATAAGGGCACAAAGTGGTGCCTAGAAGCATGTAGATGTTCACAAAACTTGCACTTTGTCAAGGACAAAAAAAAGCACTTGTTAGAGAGGGAGGACACACTAATTGGCTAGTGAACAAATTTCTCAAGGTTGTTTCTAATTTCCATAGTTGGACAAAATGTTGGCTAGCATTCCACCTCGGAATCATTTGTATAGCTATCCAAGGACATCTTAAACTGATGTGGCTACAAGAAAAACTTTTAATGTCCATGATTTGCAAGTTAATTGTAGGGGTGTCTTTGTGAAAGCTATAAACTAAACCTAAGCTATGAGGGTTCTTTATTAAGTAATTCACATTGGAAGTAGTAGAGGCTTCTTCCATTATTGGAAGAGATGGGAAAGGATTTATTACTTCTTCGTGCCTTCTGAAGAAGAAGGGCCTCAAATTATGACTCTTGTCCACATGTGCAACTCTTTTCCAGTAAATTTTATGGATAGGGTGGAGTGAAAATTTAAAAATAGATTGTAAATGGGAATGGAAAGATTAAAATTCTTTTTCAAGTGCACATAGGGAGACAATTTTTATAGCAAAAATGCGTGCATCTCATCTAAGAATATGCAAAATCTCATTATTGCATGTTTCACATTAAATGGAACTTGGAATGTGTTGTAGTGAGGCCCCAAAGGGGGGTACCCTCCACCACCACTCGAAATAACATGATTTCTTCCTCTTCCATGAATTATAGAAGAGGCACCTTTTAGTAAATGGGGAGAAAACATAGCGCATCAATGTTGCACACCAATGCTATTAGAATCCCTTAAGCACTTTCCAAAGGGGAAGGGCTCTGAATGTGCACTTTTTGGGCCTACCACACCTGGCTTTAAAGCTTATTGGGTTTTTGAATTTAAGTCGAAATGACCTTTGACTTTTAAAGAGGGTGGAAGGAGTGTTGAAGGACTGAACCCAAACAATCACAATTTGACTCTCTCTCTCTCTCTCTCTCTCTCAATGCTCATACATAGAAGGTTATGGTGATTATAGTTCTTTCCCACGATCAAGTTAACTTGGTTGTGGAAGCAACAAATTCAAGTTGGTCTCCCTTTTTGTAAGTGTGTCAAGAGCCCTTAGTTTTGAAGGCTACAACAAAAGACATCTTGGGAATTCCTATCCTTAAAATAAGGGAACCAAAAAATATTTCCCTTCAAAAGAAAGGCTAACAAATCCTTCGAGGCATCCTTCGCCTTCCAGGTGTCCTTCCACATCTTAAATGCAAGTCCAAATTTCACCCTTCAAATGAGATACTGGAGTTGCTCTTCAAATATGAGGCATGTGTGCCAAAAATGGGCCAAGTTGCAAATTCCACTTGAAACTTAGGCTCTCCACACCACTTTGTTGTTAGTAGCTAATTATGGACTTTCAAACATGTGTCTATTTTTATGAACATTCACTGCTTCTTCAAAGGCCAACTCATCTTTGCCATGGAAAAATGCTGTAAGTAGTTGCATTTGAGGTACATTTCCCGTGTGGGGATGGATTAATATTAGGTAAGTTCACTTGTCTTTTCTTAAAATATTGCCATGATTTTACCCAACACATTCTTTATTCCACATTTTACTAGTGGAGGGAGGGGCAAGAGATTTGAACTTGGGTCCCATAGAGTCTAGAAGGTAGTGTAGAGCTCGACCATAATCCATTGCCCATGTTTGCACAAAACATGCAAACTATATACAGTGCACCTGCAAAGTATTTTTAATCACTTGATTTGAAGAGTCTGCAAAATTTAATGCATTGTACTTATATTTTAGCTTTAAAAAACTATAAATTCTCAACAAAAATTGATGGTGCAAGATTTGTGATTAGTTGAGAAAACATTGATCCCAAAATTCTATGGTGCACCCAATGCTTCAAGGCATTAAAGCACACCTTTATGACATTTCCCATCTCCAATATTAATCTCCATTAATTTATCTTACTAGAAATGCTATGGTGTCTTTGGTTACATAGACTTGAGTTCGTTTTTAACAACAGTCCTACTAACCACATCTGGCTGAAAGAGAACTTGGTTCATGTAGGTGAAAGATACATACAAAGGAGGCTGAAAGATCTGGACACACAATTAGGGCAACTGCACAGAAAAGGTAAAGACAGACATGTGGATTAGCTGAGTCATGCAATTCAGGAACATATGATGTCGAGAGGGAGAGAATCATTTCCAAGGATATTTTGCTTATTAGAGCTCTCTATATGTTGTAACTTCTATTCACATGAAAAATTTGAGGCCCTCGGCAAAGCTTTGGGCCTCTTCCCTTTCAGAGATTGATCTGTACCCTCATTTGAAAAAAAAAGAGAGAAAACATTGATCCATTGGGCTGTTATTTCTAAGAATGGGAGCAAGGAGATGATAATAAGTATGGAGGACCCATGTGCACTTAATGATGACACATGATTCCATCTCTGCATTATATGATGGGGTCCTCACATTGGTATCATGGAGGCCCCATTTGGACGCTTTATATGAGATTAGATCATAAGGGACTGTTAAATTTCTTTTTTATATGAATTTTTTTTTCTTTGCTTGAGCCTCCGAGAGCCTGACATCATCATGGGTCGCCAACTACCACTCCAACTACCCACCGCCCAACGGTGTTCGGGCGCGGCGGATGTTGGGGGCCGGGGCAAGGAACAGCACAGCAAGCGGCACGCTGTCCCCACCACCATCAGAGGTTTGTGAATTGTAAGGCCGATGATCACGCCGACACAAAGCCACGAAAAAAGGGCCAATCCCCAACTAATTTGTTGAGAATGAGGAGGCGAGAGAGTCTTGCCCGATGCGATCGATGCCCATTGCCCACGGCCCCCCCGCAACACTGATACACAGTGTGCACACTGCACACCAGACCAGCTCTTCTTTTAGGCTAGCAGCAAGCAGTCTACCGCACCTGGTAATAGGTATAGCGTAGTACTGTATGCAGTCTTCGAACCCAGCTTTTATGATCACTTCTACACACAGCTCAGAACTTCAGTCCCCCTGTCACTCCCTCACATGGTGGCAAGTCTGTGACATTGATTGGCATGCTAGCCTTTTACACCGAAAAGTAATGTCACCACTTGGCCCCCTGGCTCTCTCACATGCATGAACATGTTGTCCTTTTACATTTGTACGCGGCTGCTTGTTTTGTTGTGTGGGTCTGTTTTTTTTCAAATTTTTTAGAGTTGTGCGGACTCTGCCGACTCCCGAGTCCGCATTTATTCACTCTCTTGCGGGGGAAAAAAAAGAAAAGAAAAGAAGAAGCTATCACAACCAGGGTTCGGGAAATGGCCGTTTCGTTTTACGCATTAAAAACTGGGATTGGCTCCATTGTGCACTCCCACCGTCCACGTCTTCCCGGTTCCCACTATCCTTTTCCTCTTCACCTTCGACTTTTTGTTTTTTCGAGCCCCGTTTTCGCCTTCAAAACTCACCAATCACCACGAAGAAGGTGCCTCAATTTTCTCTCAGTTATGGGTAAACGTACGTACGGGAGGTACCCTATGTTTCAAGTTTCAACCAGCAGTTGACAAATTCTCTCTCTCTCTCTCTCTCTCTCTTTCTCTCACACACACACACACACACACACGAGACACATTTTGGCATTTAATCTCTCTTTCTCTCTCCCTCTCTCTCTCTCTCTCTCACACACACACACACACACACACACACACACACGGTGCACACACACGAGACACATTTTGGCATTTAATCTCTCTTTCTCTCTCCCTCTCTCTCTCTCTCTCTCTCTCTCTCACTCACACACACACACATACACATACACACAACCCCACACACGCGCACATTTCAACCTATACATTACATTCACCCTGATCAATTCTCCGGTGTCCACTGTGCATCCATGATCCCACGACACACGAGGTTGACACTTATCTCTGGCGCGCACACGGCAGATCGGTGGTGCGCAGTGCCTCTCATCTACCCAATTTACCCTAATGCAATTTAAAATTGCAATGTATTTACTATTGCCTCTCGTCTACCCCTATTGTCCCCAAGGGTCCTTTTCAGAACCACCGTTGTTGCGGATTGGGCCCCTTCTAGCCTTCTTTATATAAGGGAGGGAGTTCACAGATGTATTCGCATCAATTCTGTTGAGCATCTCCATCGTGCATTTCAGTGTGTGCACTCTACTCTCAATTTGCCTCAGATATGGCTCGCATTGCGTTGCTGGTCTGCCTGGCTCTCCTTGTTTTCGTTGTGGTCACGAGTACTAGTGTGGTGAGTTGCCCTTCTTTCAAAGTTTTCTTCATCTTGCGTGGCTAGACAATGCACGCGTTTGTCTCGGCCATTGCCATGATGCAGGGCTCACATTGCTTTGTTGCAGAGCTCTGAAAGCGTCGACGGATCTGCTCTTGCTGCGTCCTCCAAAGTTCAGGTACAAAGCGAGCCCATGGTTTGTAGTGTCCTGCTTACACTCCTTCTTTCAAACACAATCTAATCGCGGGTCATGGCATGGATCTTTGCAGTATGGAGCAAGGCAAGGGACTTTACGCCAGTCAGGTGGGCAGAGTGTCGTCAGGTTGAGGAGATTTATGATGAATGTATGTGTCTGTTTGATGGCGATCTCTTAACAGTCGATTGAATGTGCCCTCTGCAGAATGCCCTTCCGCCTGCTCGAATCGGTGCTCGAAAACTTCAAAACGGAAGGCGTGTATGTTCTTCTGCATGAAGTGCTGTGCCAAGTGCCTGTGCGTCCCACCGGGCACCTACGGCAACAAGCAGGTGTGCCCATGCTACAATGACTGGAAGACGCAGCAGGGAGGCCCTAAGTGCCCCTGAAAACACAAACCTCCAAACCTCTGAAGCGCTGCTAAAGATGGTGGCTGGTCGCTGAGCGGGTCCCTGCTATGGCTGCCGCGAAGGCCAAATGTTCGTCGTGCGTGCGTGTGTTAAGTGTCAACACATAGTTGGCCGTTATGTTCGCATATTAGCGTTACTTTTCTCCTTAATCTGTTGCCGTTCTTAATTGCCAGTTGATATGTCTCGATCTTGGCCATCGGGGCCCGTTTTTGCATCTTTTAACATGAATTCAACGGGAGACTCAAGTTGTATAATATACGAGAGGCGGCCCTTTATACACAAGGTAGGTAGGTGTACGCACCTGCGCAGCGTGTTCTATCATCAGGCAGCAACGTTGAAGTTCCTAGTTTGCCGGGTGTTGAGCAGGGTTCAGCGCACATCGTTTTGTTCACGTGTTTCGATGCAACAAGATGGTTTCACATGCCCGTCCTCTTCTCACAGCAGTAAACATAACTTTTTTGAGCCGGTCTTTTTTTTCTTGGACAATAATATTGTATATTAATATCTATATTAATATACAATAATATTGTATATTAATATCTATAAACAAACCTGCACAGAAACTTCTAACTGTTTGCATATGCCTTGTAGAGTCCCACTCCCTATTAAGAAGATCATACCCACTCGTCGTCCCAAACAAAAGAGGACATTCCCGGATAAATCTGTCCCTATTCAGAAGAGATCCCTCATACCTACTCGTCTTCCCCAAATAAAGAGGACATTCTGGGAGAAATCTGTCCCTATTATTAAGATCATACCCAAGTTCCCACTCGTCTTCCCAAACAAAACAAAAGAGAACATTCTCGGAGAAATTAGAAATCTCAAATTGTATATAAAAAATCAATAACACTTTGGAAGTTCATTGCTCAAATTACTCTACTTTTGACCAAATCTTCACCAAAGATCTTGTCCCCAAGGGATTTTCAATCAAGGGCGCAAAGATGGTTTGTGGTTGCTTATCCTTCATGTACCTGTCTTCTACCCATTTACATGTTTTTTCCCAAAGCCTCCTCATTGCAGGACAATCCCAAAAGGCATGCTTTCCCTCTTCAATCCTTGATTTGCATCAAGGACATACCCCAATTGTGAAGTTTTTTTGAAGTAGTTTAAAGCCAAGAGGTAGAGCCGATAGACATGTTCTCCAAAGGAAGGTTTGAGCTGTCACTTGGATTTGTAAAGTCCAGATCAAATTTCACCTCTTCCTCTAAACGTGTAGTATCAATTGACTTTCTAGAATTTATCACAACTTTTTTATTCACTTCACTTTTACTTATCTCATCATGAAATGGCATGGTAGTAATTTAGTCCAATTTGATCCCAATGAACAAGGTCTAATCGTGAAAATAAGAGGCTTTGATGAAGGTTGTGGAAGACTAGCAATTCTCAACCTCCTCCAACCTAGTCTTCAGCATTTGCACCTCCCTTTGATCATTTGAATTCCCTTAACTTGTTGTAACTTCTTCCAGTCTACTTAAGAAACTCATAGATCACCTAATCTCAATCCTCTGTTATGCAATCTCCTAAAAGTCCTTATGTCAAGATAGGCCAAAGAGGACTTAAATATATGGGTCCACCAAATGTTCAGACTTAAAGAAGAGTTATCAATAATTGTGGTAGAACAATTCCAGCTAATCATGCCCATCATCTCTTTCCAGTTTAGGCATAGAAATTTACAAAAGGGGGAATTCACCATTTTCAAAGGAGCATATAAAAATAGTTCTCCTTCCGATTCAACCTAATCTCCTTGCCTTTTAGTTGTACTTCTTTCACCCCTTTGAGCATCTTGGTACAGAACCTTTCTTGTTGAAGAAATATGGGGTTGCATCATCATTGATGTGGCCTTGGCATGAGTAGGCAGGTGTAAAATGCCCAGGTTTCCCATATTCTTTGGAAGAGCAGTTTTGTCCCAGGCCAGCTAGGCAAAAGCCTTGTAACTTTATTACCATTCCTCCACAAACGTCTCTGATAGGGACTATAATCTTTTTCCAATGGCATTGCTTGAAATGTATCACATGATAAAGAAACAAGATATAAACATTAAAAATCGTATTTGCATTAGGTATCCTATCATGAAATGACACTCTAATCCCTTCCCATTTTCTAAGTTTGTCATGGAACCTTTTGATGGCCCAATTTGTCAAGTCCAAGGAATCATCAATTGTTCCCCATTTTTAAGTTTTAGCCTTGATATTGACCCTTTTTCACTAGCATCTTTTGATTTTACTAACAAGGGATGAGAGGCCACAACAAACAGCATGGGGGCTAGAAACCTAATCTCAAGTCTCCCAACTAGTTTCCCATTTAAAAGCAACTTAGAGTATGCTCCAGCTGTAAAAGTATATATGTAGGTAGCATTTTGTCACACCAAAGCCTAGTTTCTCCATCACTCCTGCCTACAAAGGACCAACATTGTATTCTATTATAAGCTTTCTCTAGATCCAGTTGGAAGATAACACATTCCTGACGTGTCCTCTTGGCTACATCCTTACCTATGATTGCTGCAAAGATGTTATCATAGATGGATCTACCCTTAATGAATCCATGTTGTTTGTCAAAGATCATGTCTTGCGAGGAAGGACTGATTCTTAGAGTGCTATTACCTTGGCTAATATCTTGCACAATATTGAGAGTAAGGTAATAGGTCTTCAATGGTTAAATTGGCTACAAGCAGGTTGTTTGGGGATTAGCTTTACCATTCCTTCCCTCAAGTTATTGTCCATCTCTCCTATGGAGAAGGCCTTATTATATGTAGCCCATGCCCAGTCTTTCAAAGAGTCCCAAAAGGCTATAAAGAACTCTACTGAAAGCCCATCCCAACTTGGGGATTTCTCCTTGCCGATTTTCTTAAGGGCCTTGCATTCCTCAATCTCAATGTCCATATCTAACCATCTAGCCCTATCAACTTCAATGCTTTTATTACCATATCTAGCAGCTTGGTTTTTGTTTGGAACCTCACCTGAAAGGCATCTTCTTTAAGGCTCAAAGCAAGCACTCTACCCACTTTAGAGCAATCTGGTGAATATCCCCTAACTCTTGTCCATTCTCATCCCTGATTTATCCTTGAAATTCCATACATCCTCTCTCTTTAGCTAGTTCAAACAAATATCTGACTGGTTTTCTCTTGTTATTGCAATTCCTTACTCCCTTTCTCTTTGGCTAGTCCAAACAAATATCTGACTGGTTTTCTCTTGTTATTGTAGGCTATCCATTTGTCCCCTTGTTCTCTTTCTTTGGCAAGTTTGTCATCTTCCTCCTTCAAATGAACCTAACATTCCAAGTATTGATCAATCTCCATGCTGGAAAATCCACTTAGCTGCCTCTTCATTTGTAAAGTATCCAATAGACTCCACCAATATTGCTCGAGCTCTCAGTTCACCCACCCTTCTAATGATGCCTTGCATCTCATTGTCTCTCCCTTGCTCTTTAGCTTGTTAATGGCTTCTTCTAGAAGGAGTATAAACAAATCATCCTTGAGTAGGTCGTTATTCACCCTCAGCTTTCTCATTGGAAAGTTTTTGAGTTCATCCTCTCCCTAGCCAGCTAACTGCCAGCCCCACATCAAAGGCATATAATTAGAGAGCACATAAGAGGTTTCCACTTTAGTAGATAGTGTGTGTGGCACCCAAGAGGTTTGGTGACAAAAAATAACCCTATCAAGTCTAGAGGAGGACCCTAGATATTGAAGACTAAAGTAAGTGTGTCCCAAGTCAGAACCCAAAGGACCCAGTTTCCAGCCATCAGTCAATCCAAGCTTTCCTCTAAGACTATCCCATTACTTCTTTTCTTGTCCCATTATGAGTGTACTTCCTCCACATATATCGAGGTGATTTTCAACCACATTGAAGTCCCCAAGAAGAATACAAGGACATTGAATATCCAGTTTATAGATCCACTCCAACATTTCCCCTCTAACTTTGTGCTTGTGGGTGACATATTGATTAGCAATACCTTCTCTTCATCATCAACTTGAATCTCAACAACTAGGATTCTACCATTAGGATGGTTAGCAATAATAACGGGCTTTTTTTTAATGATTATAAGAACTCCACTAATCCTTGATTTAACCCCTCCATACAATACAATCCAATCCCTGATATTTTCTCTCCTCCCCCCTTTACTATCAAAAAGATTATGTTCTTGAATAGCTATTATTGATAAGTCCCAATCTTTCACCAACCCCCAAAAGGCTACATTCTTCTTCTTATCCTTTAACCCCTTAATATTCCAAGTGCACCCCCTAGTCATGCTACCTTTTATCATTCTAAGGCAATAGCAGGGACCATATCTACCTCCAACCCTTCTTCCCCCCTTGTCTCTATCCTCAGCTCCCTGGCTCCTATCTGAAGCTTCCTCCATGTCGTGTCCACTTGCCAGTTAAACCTCCCCATGATGGAGGAGGTTTCACTGTCCTCTCACAGAGGGCTAAAGGGATTAGAGTAAATAGGGGGACTCAACCCCTCCAAGAACTTGCCTACTCCCACCCCTTTCTCCCCAACTTTGGATTGTTTGTTCTTGCTAACATTGTTCCCCCCCCCCTTGGCTTTGTCCCTAACTCTAGTCCATCATTGCTCCTCAGTATCATTTTCCTCCATCCTCATCTTCCCTTTTCCTTTCTCTCCTTTATGAGCCTACATAACTGAGGTTTCCACTTGCTACCCCCACTGAGCCCTCTTCTTTCTTTCCTTCTTCATTTACTTCCATATTGTTGCCTAGACCATAGTTCCTAGCAATATGTCCAAAATTCTCACATTTGAAACATGCACCCGGAAAGCTCCCAAATTTTAGCTTCAATTCCATTTTCCCAAGTTCCCCTAAATCCATTTCAAGAGATTTAGGTGTTTCGACTAGTGTGTTCCAAGAAGCAGAAACCTTATTTGAATGAAGGCGGCTGTTATCTTCATCACTAGGCAGAAATAGCACAGGGCCTAAGGCACTTGCCAGTTCCTTCATAGCCAGCCTCAACCAAGGTGAGAGGCCAATTATATGAACCCATATTGGCATGACTCCCTGAGACTTTGATTCACATCAAATGTAGGATCAATCAACATGACATGAATCAACTTTGAACCCATAAATAATGGGGCTTTCGCAAAAATATCGACCACCACTGTCTGACCTTTAACAAATAGGACGCTGAAGAACCCTTTCCACAAATAGAAGATTTGAGAAACAACTCTTTCATGGAACATTTCTTCTTGCAACCATCGACCTATCTCTACCTTACTAGGTGGCTTCCCCGAATAAAACAATATTGTGTTGCACATTAAAAATAGACTGACTTGCCTTCTAACTAGCTCTGATGAGATGTTAATACATACCTTCGCTAAGACTAGATTTTCTTGGCGCTACTGACCGCCGCTGACCAAAAGCCTCTACAGCTAACGCAAAACTGCTTGATTCTGCCTCTGAAGTCCATCCCCAGTTAGAAACATGTCCCTCTGGGATGCTCTGATGTCCTCTAGCATCAATTGACCTTACATACTTAACCCCCCAAGACCTTCCTAGACACTCTGCTAACTCTCTTCTGACCCTCCTCCTCTGTCTAAATTAGATCAAATTTTGCCTTAGAATGTTGACACATAGTCGTCTAACTCAGAAGCCCTATCTGACACAAAAACCTTCTCTGATTGTCCTTAGACATCCATAGGCCCTCATGCTCCTCTGGGATGCTCTGATGTCCTCTAGCATCAATTGACCTTACATACTTAACCCCCCAAGACCTTCCTAGACACTCTGCTAACTCTCTTCTGACCCTCCTCCTCTGTCTAAATTAGATCGAATTTTGCCTTAGAATGTTGACACATAGTCGTCTAACTCAGAAGCCCTATCTGACACAAAAACCTTCTCTGATTGTCCTTAGACATCCATAGGCCCTCATGCTCCTCTAAACTCAACAAGATATCACCTTACAGGCTCTCTACTCACAACTGCAACTTTCAAACAACTGTTTTCGAACGATTGTCCTCTCAAGGGTGATAAAACCAACTTTACTGACTCAGATTATCTCTCCTTTATGTCTATCGACAACTCTAGATGCTCAAACCATTCAAACCATGCTAGAAACCAACCTTACAACCGCTTAACTAACATCAATTGACTCATGGCTGCCACAAAAACCCTATTAGCCCACAACCCTTCTGAATCCTAACTATTGTGACAACCCCCAGCAGACTGTTAGACCAAGCTCACAAACACTTCACACACCAACTCATACAAACCATAGCAAGGTCCCAACACCATCAATTGACTATACTGAAGCCCAACCTGACTCTCAATTGAGACTGCACTCACACAACTGATTCTGACAGAGAACACTGACTCAGAATCACCTCTCCCCTAGTTATCAGACACACACCCACAGGAGCTCCATCTCCATAAACTCAAACCAAACAACACCTTCCTCACACAACTGAAACATCAAAACAAAAGTCTATATAGCCAAACACTAAGTGTGCCTTCAGATATACAAGAGAACACTTCACTATCTCAACATCCCTAAGGGGTCAACTAGTGAATAGGGGTCAACTGGTGAATAGGGGTCAACATCCCTAAGGGGTCAACTACTAGTGAATAGGGGTCACTTGAGGTAATGGTGGTTGTGGTGGAAGAATTAAGGGTGGCAAGGGTACTTCGGGTACCCTAAGGATTCCTTGTTGTTTGCAGGGCCACTTTATGGCTAGGTTGAGGTGCATTTTGTTGTGCTGGGGCTGGCAAGGCTAGTGTTATCTTGGGTTAGGTGGTAAGGCCTATATAGAGCCCTTGCTTGAGCAACTCTCTAGTGGTATCATTTTGAGGTTTCATGATTGTCCCACCTATGGTATTAAGCATAATAGAGAGTGGGTTGGGGTCTCAAATGTGGACACTCCGTACTAGTGTGGTTTGCTCGACAAATCGAGCACCATACTAGTTCTCTCTTGGGGAAAGATGAGGTTGCCCAACTTGGTCACGACCTTGGCCTACTCTCCATTGTTGGATCATTCGCTACATTAGCTGCTAGATGCTCCACATGTTGTCCTAAAGAGGAGTCTTTTCCCTTTCCTTCTAATTTTAGCTGCTAGATGCTCCACATGTTGTCCTAAAGAGGAGTCTTTTCCCTTTCCTTCTAATTTTATGCTTGTGGTTTTGAAGGAAGCTTCAGAAGTGTCCTAGTGTAATTCTCGGGAATGAGTTTCCTTGAAATTTTCTTCAAAATCCATGGTGCTTATGCAGCATTCCTCAAAGGAGGTATGCCCCAAAGCATATGGGGAGTTATGCAGGGCTACATCTTTAAGGCCCTCTAGGAATTTACCAATCAGTATTTTGTCAGAGAAATTGTCCCTATCGTTAGGCAAGAGTGAAGATAACTCACGTGGTTGATATAGTCCCGGATGGATTCTCCCTCTTTCTGTCTTACATTGTGCAACTGTTCGATCGGACTCTAACGAGTTCCTTGTCTTGAATATCTTACTTTGAAAGCCTCTTTCAAAGGTAGCCTTGTCTTGCACTTTCAGATCGAAACTACTATCCAGATTTTTCATTAAGGGTGAGGCCAAAGGCACTCACTTTCATTAAGGGTGAGGCCAAAGGCACTCACCTTAACCTGATCCTCCAAATGTCCAAATGCCTCACAAATCTGGTTAAACATCTCCAGATGAGTTATGGGGTCTCCGTACCCATCAAACTTAGTGATACATTTGGAGATGTGGGCCAATTTATTCCTTTCTGATCTTGGCCCTTACATCAATTGTACAGGTGCTAGTGGTACGATTCATGAAGCTACCCCCTCCCTATTTCCATGGCTATCCTTAACATTTTCGGTGTCAGTCCTTTAACATTTTCAGTGTCAGCAGTCCTGGGTTTGGTGTAGGTTGGGGTATGGTAGGTGGGGGAGCTAGGACTAGAGGATAGTATCCCCTCTGTGGACCATGCCTCACTAGTGGGCTAGGGTGCACTTCATATAATAAGGATCCATATGGTATCTTGACTACACTTTGCAAGGCGGGTAATGGCTATACATGTGTGTTGTGTGCTAGCTAGAATGTTGTGGGTGGGCTCTTTGTCTTTGGTAAGAGGTCTCTGGACCTTGGTAAGCGAGCTCTTGACCTAGGCTTGGTGCTAGCCTATGATCATGGTCCTACAATCATGGTTTGAATCTGGCATCATGGCAGTCGGCATGGCTTCCCATCTTGTTGGATCAGTCTAGATTGAGTTACATGGGTCCTACCCCCACATCCAGTCTCTAGGATCTAGTGGAGGTGTGATAGTTATCTTTAGTTGATGATCCATGCATATGTACTTGGGATGAGGCTCTTCTGATTGTGTGTTTCCTAAGATAAAGTTTCTCAGTCTTGAGGTAAGAATCCTTTGCAAATGTGCAGGGATCCTGGGTCTTACTCATGAGTCAACTGGTGAATAGGGGTCACTTGAGGTAATGGTGGTTGTGGTGGAAGAATTAGGGGTGGCAAGGGTACTTCGGGTACCCTAAGGATTCCTTGTTGTTGCAGGGCCACTTTATGGCTAGGTTGAGGTGCATTTTGTTGTGCTGGGGCTGGCAAGGCTAGCATTATCTTGGGTTTGGTGGTAAGGCCTATGTAGAGCCCTTGCTTGAGCAACTCTCTCGTGGTATCATTTTGAGGTTTCATGATTGTCCCACCTATGGTATTAAGCACAATAGAGAGTGGGCTGGGGTCTCAAATGTGGACACTCCGTAGTACTAGTGTGGTTTGCTGAGCACTATACTAGTTCTCTCTTGGGGTAAAGATGAGGTTGCCCAACTTGGTCACGACCTTGGCCTACTCTCCATTGTTGGATCATTTGCTACATTAGCTGCTAGATGTTCCACATGTTGTCCTAAAGAGGAGTCTTTTCCCTTTCCTTCTAATTTTATGCTTGTGGTTTTGAAGGAAGCTTCAGAAGTGTCCTAGTGTAATTCTCGGGAATGAGTTTCCTTGAAATTTTCTTCAAAATCCATGGTGCTTATGCAACATTCCTCAAAGGAGGTATGCCCCAAAGCATATGGGGAGTTATGCAGGGCTACATCTTTAAGGCCCTCTAGGAATTGACCAATCAGTATTTTGTCAGAGAAATTGTCCCTATCGTTAGGCAAGAGTGAAGATAACTCACGTGGTTGATATAGTCCCGGATGGATTCTCCCTCTTTCTGTCTTACATTATGCAACTGTTCGATCGGACTCCAATGAGTTCCTTGTCTTGAATATCTTACTTTGAAAGCCTCTTTCAAAGGTAGCCTTGTCTTGCACTTTCAAATCAAAACTACTATCCAGATTTTCCATTAAGGGTGAGGCCAAAGGCACTCACCTTAACTTGATCCTCCAAATGTCCAAATGCCTCACAAATGTGGTTAAACATCTCCAGATGAGGTATGGGGTCTCTGTACCCATCAAACTTAGTGATATGTTTGGAGATGTGGGCCAATTTATTCCTTTCTGATCTTGGCCCTTGCATCAATTGTATAGGTGCTAGTGGTACGATTCATGAAGCTACCCCCTCCCTATTTCCATGGTTATCCTTAACATTTTCGGTGTCAGTCCTTTAACATTTTCAGTGTCAGTCCTGGGTTTGGTGTAGGTTGGGGTATGATAGGTGGGGGAGCTAGGACTAGAGGATAGTATCCCCTCTGTGGATCATGCCTCACTAGTGGGCTAGGTGCACTTCATATAATAAGGATCCATATGGTATCTTGGATATACTTTGCAAGGCGGGCAATGGCTGTACATGTGTGTTGTGTGCTGGGGCTAGAATGTTGTGGGTGGGCTCTTTGTCTTTGGTAAGAGGTCTCTGGACCTTGGTGAGTGAGCTCTTGACCTAGGCTTGGTGCTAGCCTATGATCATGGTCCTACGATCATGGTATAAATCTGGCATCATGGCAGTCGGCATGGCTTCCCATCTTGTTGGATCAGTCTAGATTGAGTTACATGGGTCCTACCCCCACATCCAGTCTCTAGGATCTAGTGGAGGTGTGATAGTTATCTTTGGTTGATGATCCATGCATACGAACTTGGGATGAGGCTCTTCTAATTGTGTGTTTCCTAAGATAAAGTTTCTCAGTCTTGAGGCAAGACTCCTTTGCAAATGTGCGGGGATCCTAGGTCTTACTCAATCATTAGTCATTGGTCTACCCATGCATTGGGCAGCCAATCCTCCTGTCTCTAAGTCGTCAGGGTGGTGCATCTCGTGCTTAGATGTTCTTTGCTTTTATTGGTGCTATCAAGGACTAACACCATTTGACTCCAGGCTGTGTTGACCGAAGGGTTAGATCTCACAAGTGATTGTGCGTAGGATGGTTCAACATCGTCAAAACAAGGGATTGTTTCCCACCAATTTCCCTGCACATCGGTGCATGAAAGTGTTGAGTGGACAATGTAGAATCATACTATGGACAAGGAAATTTTTGCCCTTTTGGGAGCTTAGGAATGGCCGTTCGTTCCACAAAAAAATGGGTGTTCTCTCATGAAGGTGCATGCATGACCGTACGTTAGTAGAGGTATGGTCGTGGGTTAAGAATAGGAATAGTCGTTCCTTGGAAGAGGAACGATCATTCGTACGTTGGGAGGGTACAATTATGAATTGACAGAGGAATGGGAATTATCTTGTGGAGGAACGAGCATTCACTTAGGAAGGTACGGCCATGTCTTGAGTCAATAAAAGGATTTTCGAGTGGGGAAAATAGGCATTCGCTTCGGAAAGTACGGGCGTTTACTTGTCAGGGAACAACGAACGTACGTCTGTGAAGGTACGGATGTACGCTCATTGTTGCATTTTTTAAAGAACCTTAGGAATGTGTTATTATGTGAGAATCGCATGCATGTTTGTGTTTTTTGTCCGCACGTGTCCATTTACTACCATTATGTGCATCTCGCATACTATTTTTCTGACATAAGGATTCTCTCACTTGGTATTGCTCGGTTGTTCGGTCATGGCAGGAGATAGAAACGGCAAGGTCTAAGAAGATGGAGAGAGTTGAGAAAAGTGAGATTGGTAACATCAAGGAAAATGATCTATGTGAAACAAATGTGAAGTCCATTAAGAGACAATGTATTTGATAATGCGGTAATTATTTTTTAAAATTTTGTGGAGTTGCTGTGAGCTAACAAGTTTTGAAGAAAAATAATGCGTAAGGCCATTATTAGGTGCCTTCATGGAAATCAACACAACACATATAAGGAAAATATGGGCACTTAAGTTAAAATGGTTTTATTCCCTTAGCCTTATACCCTTAACAAGGGTGACCACCTACATAGTCATGTGATGATAGTCATCAGCACATAGGAATAAATGGGCACACACACCAACGCAAAAGAATGGGATGATTTGGAGGCTACAAAGGAGAATGGTGGGAGACCCTTAAAGGGAAACACCCAGAAGAGGCATGAATCCTTTTGGGAAGAGGTGGCCGTGTACAACCTAAGGCTAGGGCAAAAAAAAAAGGAAAGGGAGGAGAGAAGCATGATCAAAAGGAAAGGGAGGAGAGAAGCATGATCAAAAGCGCGTGTACATCAGCCACAACATGACAGAGAATCGGTGCACAAACGCATGCATAATAGCACATCACTACCATGAGCAACAATCACATAGGGAAGACACAGGCGCAAGTGTTGAGAGAGCACATCCATCATGTGGGCAATATAGCTACCATAATAGTGTGGATAATGGCAACTATAGCAATGCCGAGCAATAATCACAGGGAAGACACGGACGCAAGCGCCGAGGGAGCACAACCACCGTGAGATGCACACTCTAGCCATAGGTTCTTTCTTGTTGGGCTTGGTTTTCGGAGTTGAGGAGAGTTGTTAGTTTTGAGCAACTTTCTTTGCTAGGTGTTGTTGGGATTAGGTTTAGCTCCAGGGCTTAGGGTCTAGAATTCTTGACAGTGGCATGCTAGGTGGGACCCTTTTCTTCTCATTGTGGTCCAGTGATGTGAACCTATAATTTTTTTTCATGGAGTTCATAGTATATATTTATTTTAGGTTGTTAGCTCTTATTTTAGATTTGTGGTACAATTGGACGGCTACCACCTAAAAGCACAAGAGGTCTAGAGAATATATAACCTAAACTATAGAAAAAGTTGATAAAGAACATAAAAATTTCTTAGAGGATGATGAGGCTAGTTTCCTAAGAATATGGGATGAGTTTCTTGATAACATTGTTGACGAGACCTGTAAGATTCCTCCCTCTAGCTTTTGAGATGTAAAGGTGTAAGAACCGCCCCTTCAGTCTCTTGTAATCATCCCCCCCTCAGAAATAGAAAAAATATCTTACTTTACCCTGTTTTGGCCTAGAGAGAGAAAATATCTAGAGAGAGATAGTTCAAAATTGAGATATTTTTGGATACAAAAATTCTCCGAATGTCTAAGATGCATTCCCCTGAAACATAAGTTCAAAATGAACTTTTCAATTGCATTAGGAATTAATTGAATATGTGTATAAGGGTCCAGGGACCTTAGCCTAAGGGCCCACAATTTCAGAAATTTTTGGATTAAGGTCCAAATAAGGTTCTAGAGGGCCAATAGGATTAATCCAAGTGTTAGGATGAGATAAATACAATGAATAAAAGAAAATAGCCAAAAAATGAGTAGATGCTCACATAAGATGAAGAGTTGACTGAGTACAAGGTTTATTAGTAAAAACTAAGGTATATTAGTAAAAAAATGAGATATTTAGGTGAAATGATGCATTTTTGACACCTCAATAAGGTGGGAAACCCACTTGAGCTAGGAGCCTTCTTCATCATCATTGTTTGGCTTTTTTAATTCAAAAAAATTAAGATATTTCATCTCTCCTCTCTCCTGGTGCAAACTGGATATTTCATCTCTCCTCTCTCCTGGTGCAAACTGGATATTTCATCTCTCCTCTCTCCTAGTGCAAACTAGATATTTCATCTCTCCTGGTGCAAACTGGATAAAAAAGGGAGCCAAATTGATCCAAATCTTGTTCAAATTGGATCAAACTGAAGCTGGAAGGCTCTAGAACCCAGTTGGACTTGGTTAGTGGCCTCCCTCACCTATAAATAGACCCTCATTCCTTTGTATTTTTATATAGAAGCAATACCATGCCAATATTATCTCTAAATTAGCACATTTCTATTATCCCTCTAATTTGCCTCTTCTCTTGAGAGCTTTGGAGCTTCTCTCTCCTCCATCCTCTCTTGGAGACTACTCTCTCCTCTCTCCTGGTGCAAACTGGATATTTTATCTCTCCATCCTCTCTTGGAGACTACTCTCTCCTCTCTCCTGGTGCAAACTGGATATTTTATCTCTCCTCTCTCTTGATGTAAATTGGATATTTCATCTCTCCTCTCTCCTAGTGCAAACTGGATATTTTATCTCTCCTCTCTCCTCTCTCCTGGTGCAAACTGGATATTTCATCTCTCCTGGTGCAAACTGATAAAAAAGGGAGCCAAATTGATCCAAATCTTGTTCAAATTGGATCAAACTGAAGCTGGAAGGCTCTAGAACCCAGTTGGACTTGGTTAGTGGCCTCCCTCACCTATAAATAGACCCTCATTCCTTTGTATTTTCATATAGAAGCAATACCATGCCAATGATAATCTCTAAATTAGCATATTTCTATTATCCCTCTAAATTAGCATATTTCTATTATCCCTCTAATTTTGCCTCTTCTCTTGAGAGCTTTGGAGCTTCTCTCTCCTCCATCCTCTCTTGGAGACTACTCTCCCCCTCTTGGTGGCCAAGGACTTGCTTGGGGGCTTCACTTCTAGCCAAAGAAACAAGCCCAAATAAAAGGTAAACCTATTATAATGGTTTTTTTTTCAATTCTCTCAATGATTTTCTTCTTCTCAACCCCTCTAAAGCTTGAGAAGCTTTCAATGGAATGGTTTTCACTTGAAATCAAGCTCTCCAATGATTCATAATGTTTAATTATATTAATGCTAATTTTTATGCTTAATTATAGTGTTTTTATTAATAAATCTCTCTTTTGGAAAGATTAATAATCTTTATGGTTAGATCCTTGGTAGAAGGATGATTCTCAATGATAATCTCTTTATCCTAATCAAAACTCTAGGCTTGATAAGCTAGAGAAAGAGATTAGATATTTTCATGATTTTTAATCTAGTAAAAATGATGATTAATTCTTTTTAGCTTGATTATGAGTAAGACAAATCATATTAACTCATTCTAAATTGAAAGAGGATTATGCTAACATTTTTAGAAATGAGAGATGGTTATTTTAGAATAATCAAGAGATTTATTCATAATTATGATTATAATTATGCTATGTATGCATAATTTAATTTTACTCTAAAAGGAGAAATCCTATCATATTTTCATTACAAGTTTTCATTTCAAATTAGAAAATTGAGCATTTTCAATAATTGCAATGAAGCTTTAGCAAAATTTCCCAGAAAAGAGAAATCTTATTTTCATGCATAATTTTAATAAAGTAAAAAGAGGAATTCCTATCATATTCTAGGCATAGATATTTTTATTCTAAAAGTGGAGTTTTGAGCATTATTCAATAGTCAGAAAAATAAATAAGGTTATGCACAAATTTTATAGAATCATTCAATGGATGTGAAATGATGTGAATGGATGTGAAATGATGTGAATGGATGTGGGATGATGCGTTTGGATATGAGTTGATGTGAAAATGATGTGATTGGATGTGAGTTGATGTGGGATGATGCGTTTGGATATGAGTTGATGTGAAAATGATGTGATTGGATGTGAGTTGATGTGGGAATAAGGTGATTGGATTTAAGTTGATGTGAAAATGATGTGAGTTGATGTGGGAATAATGTGATTGGATGTGAGTTGATGTGGGAATAATGTGATTGGATGTGAGTTGATGTGGGATGATGTGATTGGATGTGGTTGATGTGAAAATGATGTGATTGGATGTGGTTGATGTGGAAATGATGTGATTGGATGTGGTTGATGTGGAAATGATGTGATTGGATTTGGTTGATGTGGAAATGATGTGATTGGATGTGGTTGATGTGGAAATGATGTGATTGGATTTGAGTTGATGTGGAAATAATGTGATTGGATGTGAGCTGATGTGGGAATGATGTGATGTGATATGGATTGATGTAGAAAAATGTGGGAAGAAGAGAAATGATGAGGAATAATGTGAAAGGATGAGGAATGATGAGAAAAGATGAGGAATAATGTGAAAGGATGTGGAGTGATTAGGAAAGATGGGAATTTTGTTTGGAACTGTATTTGTATGTAAGAATTGTTTTTTAAAGACTGTTTTATGCTAGGGAAGCATTTTGACCATCTTGTGAATAAGGTCGTGGTGGGGACCTAAGTGAAAAAGTTGCAACAGCTGACGGAGAGTCAATGAAGGACGTCTCGCGTGGCAAGGTCGCTCGGCCAAGGTCTTGACCAGCCTTTAGTTTGATTAAAATGGTGAGCTTCAGGTATGGTGGATAAGGGACCAAGGAAGTGGTCTATGAATGAAGCGCTAGGTCACCTACTAATAATAAGGAACCTAGAGGGTGCTAACCATATGGTGCTGGGGCTCTAGGTCGCCGAAGGTACCCACATGTGCGTTGGGGAAGAAAATGAGTTGGAGCTGTTTTCTGAACACGGGCATGGATCTGGTTGATTGACCTTGCTGGTCTTTAACGGATGAGTTCTTGGCTCTTTTACATGGATCTTGTTGCTTGATCTTGTTGTTTGCTGATCCCCAACTGAGAGTCCATATGGTTTTTATGTGATTAAACTCCTAGTACTATGGGCTAGGAACTATTGAAAAGGCCCCTGAGTGAGCAGGTGGTGAGCGTTCTGGTTGCCAATGATGCCATAGGTATGTTGAGGAAAGAATGACTGAAATTGGATTTTATGGTTGGAAAGTGGAAAAGTTGGAAATTGGATCTGGATATTTTGGAGGATTATGATCAGTAATACTGTGGTTTCATTTGAAGTTTGCTTTAAAGACAGCTAAATCTGTAGTAAAAGGCAATTTCATATTGGGTGCGTAAGTGGTGTGTCTAAATTGTATTTTGCATGAGTGCCGGCTAGGGGGCCTACGAACTCTTTTCCCTGGTACTCGGGACAAAACATAACCAAATTTCTAAATGGATCCTATCAATACAGTGGTTGGGCGGCTGGCTAACCCATGGGATTGGATGGGGTTAGGCTGGACTGATGGATCCCTATAATTAAAATTTAATTCTGTTCAAGTTATGATAGTTGAAGTAAATCACGGATAATCCTTGTTCTATGGAAAAGAATCAACGGATGTGCCTCTTGACAGGGAAAAAGGCGTTGGTCTCTATGATCCTACAAGTTCCTCCCTTGATCTGGCCATGTGATCTGCGGGTTCGGTCGGAATGAAAAAGGGTAAATTAATGCTCTTGACTACGTTAGAATAAATTTTTCCCGGAGGAATCACCTATGCCTTCTGGGCAAGGGAAGTTTTTTCGGGTTCGGTTTTGGAAAACCGAGGGATTAGTCTCTTGTCCGGATATCCGTGGGTGAGGCCCCGAGTGAGAGGCCCTGACCTATGCAAGAAGTGCTACTTCCGCCTGCTAGCACCCTAGAATCCGTTGTGTAGAGGGGGCATGGATCTTTCAAGACCAAGATTTACAGGCCAAAGAGATTGTTGTGAGTAAATGCACAAAAGAGTGTAAAGGAGATAATGATGCAATCAAGACTCCTCTTAAACCTAGAAGGGTTGACATAAAACCTTCTTTAGCTGGATACAAGCATCCTACTAAGCGCAAAGCATGGTTGCCATTAACTTTGATCGAAAAAGCTAAAAATTGGTTCTATGACATGGAGAAGCATGAAGCTCATAGGATTTCTAACTAGGAGGGGTTACTAGTGACCTTTCTTGAGCAATTTTCACCTACCTTGATCCCATTAAATGGCCTAATTATGTTGGGAGGTTTCTTTCAAGGAGAAAATGAGACAGTGAAAATCTATATGAGTAGATTTGCTAAGTTTAAAATAAAACATTTTGATCACCATAGTTTTGATGAAAGAACAATATTGGAGAGTTTTATCAAAGGTTTGTCATTCTCATTGCAAGTCCATGTGAGGTTAGCAAGGCCACTATCACTTGAAGATGCATTCACCAAAATGTATGAGGTAGGAAAAGCCATTTTGGATACAAATTTAGCACTACAATTTAGATCTATGCCAGAGCCAAAGAGAAATGAAATTTAACATAAGCTTGGAAGTCCTAGAGATGTGACAAATTTTAACTTTGGGGAGAGAAACCAAAGGGGCCACATAAACATACAAAGTGTACCATTTCAAGGTGATGCTGTGGGAAATCACAAGAGGGATACTAAGATTCCACAAAAGGCTAGAGGACCAAAAAAGAAAATTTTAAGTGTGATTTATGTTTGGAGAAGATGTGGTAGTCAAAACACTTGTGATAGAAGGCCAATGGATAAGGCACTGGTCTAACTACAGATTTTGGGTTCACACTAGCAGGCTAATTTCCCTGTAGGATGCCATTGTTGCATTTTTTTGGAACCTCAAGAACATGTTATTGTGTGAGCATTTCATGCATGTTTGTGTTTTGTGTCTGCACGTGTCCATTGTTGGCAGAGGAAATTGACCGCTTATTCCCCCTCGAAAATCTATTGAAGTTGATTGGTTATGCGCATAGAATACACCAAACTAACATAGCATCAAACATGCAACATAAACAACTTATAGATTACTAGAATGACTACTAGACTGCCTACTCAATAAACAACGAAAAAACACTATACTAACAGGGTGACTTTTTACTAAAAATAACAACTGGAAACAGACATCAAGACTCAGAAATATAATAGGATGTTTCATGTACAATGAAGTTACACTGGAGAAATAGTTGTGCTTATATATTAAAAAGGAACTATGATACAAAATTGGCAGCTCGCGCTACAAGGCTCATGACTCATCCTTTCATACTGTTTGCTCATCGCTACATCTGTCAGTACTATGATTTTCTCTAGACAATAAGATGCGCCGGCTAGGCGTTAAGGAGGTGTCGTTGAGTAATAAAGACCTTTAGCTACCATTCGGTTGGCGTTGATAGTTAGCGGTGCTGAGTTGTAGTTTTGGAGTAGGGCGGCTACCCGGCTACTATTTTTGCGATCACTAGTTCGCGATGGCCCTTAGCCTATGCCTAATACTTGGCACGCCTGGTGGGTTGGATTCCCAATCTGACGACTTGAACCCAAATTTGTTGGCAGTTTTCAGAATGTTGACTAATTTTTATCCTCCACGTGAGTTCTGATTATGGTACTGGCAGGTACATCTGGGTCCTTGAGATTCGAAAGACAGAAATTAAAGGATTCCTTCCATGAGATGAATTCTGTGGATGGATTCCCAAAAGCGGACTTCCGGAAGAAAAATTCTAGAGGGTACTACTAACTTCTTCCTAGAGGGTGCTTAGCTAGAGGTGGATGTCATCCCTTTCTTGCTGGTTGTTGTAGTGCTGCTCATTGGAGGACATCATGATGGTGAGTAGCCGATCTTGCAAGTGGCCATAGTTCTTCTGGAGAGACATGGAATATTCTTTCAGCACTTCCAATAGCTGCAACCTCCTTATGTTGATAGGTGTTTGCGGATTTAGTGCCGGAACGAGTATTTTCTCTTCCACTACTGTTGCTGCTTTTCGGAGTGTAAAGGGATGCTTTCTTCGGGCTGAGGTGAGGATGGCTCTGCCTCTTCTAGTTTTATACATCTGATAGAAGTAAAGAGATGGGAGCAGAGGAGTTTCCCATGATCCTTGAATATGAGCCCTTGTGTGTTGTTGATCTTTCGTGATTGTAGTGCTGTTGGTGCCTTCAGAACTATACAGTATTCTTGTAACTGTTCTGTTGGTGTCGTTGGTACTGTACCTCCATCGTGCAGGTTGTTGGTTTCTTTGCCATTTCCTTTCATGGTGGAAACTATCTTTGTCATCTGAACTGTGACTGGCAAGGTATCCAGAAGTGAGTTTCTGCACTTCATGCTTTGATCTCCAGTGTGGTGTGAGAAAAATGGTTTTCTTTCTGGTTGCGGGTGGCTTGTCTCTTTGTTGTAAGGATACTCCATGGCATCCTTTGCTAGTTGTCCTTCATTTTGTCAAAACTTGTTCGAGATCCTAGATGGCCTCCGTATGTGATGGGCTTCTTTTTAGAGTGATGGTAACTTTGGCTTGGGTGAAAAATAGAAGGAGGAGCTATAGGCTCTCCGAGATATTAGAAGCGTAGGGTACTTCATGGGAGGTGGGTGTACATACAGGTGGTACTTTAGTTGTAGGTTTTGGGGTGGGGTTTTCTAGGCTTGGGAGGTGGCTCTTGGGGACATAGATGGTATTCTTCATGAATGTGTGTAGAGCAGGTGGAAGGAAAGAGAGAATGTAGAGGATGGTTGGAGGCGAGGGGTTATGGCTTGCAGTGGAAAGGGTTATTGTATGAAAACAAACAAAGATAGTTGTATTAGTTGTATCCTGTGAAGGTTTAAAAAGAGCTACCATGTAGCATTAGCACGGAGTGAATGTTGATTCTTGGTGGGATTGCATCATGTCAGTGATCACTTGAGGTGAATCTTCCATGATTGTTCAGGGAGGAGTGACATCATTAAAGTGGTGGATGCCCAGGTAGTGGATTAGTGGGGTTGTCACATTTATGAATGGATTTGGTTGCATTGGTGCATGGTAGGGCTGAAGGTGGTATAGCTGTTGAGACTAGATTTTGAAACCGCTCTCACCATTGAGTGTGTCGAGAAGGAAAGTGCCATCATAGAATCCAAAACGGTCCTATCTACCGGAGCTTTAATTTTTCAGGATATGGGCCCATTTGAGACTGAAATAAGAGAATTGTATCTTCTTCTTTTTGAATACTTGGAACTCTAAGTGAACGATCAACCCATTTCTTCCTTCTTTGTTGGATGACCTTGGTGACGAAAAAACTTTTGAGGCATGCTTCATCTAGTGCCAGGAGTTAATCTAGGCGATGGTGCAGGGATTCTTCTGGGACTAAGTTTTCTCCAATGGCAATGCAAATACTTGTTAGGAATTCCATTGGGACAACTGCTTCAGTGCCATATACTAATTTTAATGGAGTCATTCCGGTAGAGATTTTGTATGCGCTGTGTGGAAAGCCCATAAAGCTGAATATAACTTTTCATCCCAGTCATTGTGATTTTCATTGACCAATTTTGTGAGAATATTCTTGAGGACTTTTTTGGTCGATTCAGCTTGATCATTGGCTTGGGGATAGTAAACTATGGAACTCTTATGGATGATGAGGTGTTGGGTGACCAGCTGTTTGATGACATCATTGACAAAGCCCTGGTCACTAATAAACTCGATCGGACATCCGAAACGAGTGATAATCATCTCAAAGGAATTTGGCAGATTGTGCTATGTTATCTTGGAGAGCACGAGCTTCTACCACTTGGTGCTGTAATCTATGGCTACCAGGATATACTTGTGACCGGTAAAATGGGCTGGAGGAGGCTTAAATGGCCCAACAAAGTTGAGGCCCCATTTTTGGAATGGTTCTAGTGGGAGTACCAGATTGTGTGGCATCCTATCCTTATCTGTTGGCTGGCCAAGACTTTGAGAGATGTCACACTTCTTGGCCCATCTGTAGGCATCACCAAGTACTATGGGCCACCAAAGTCCTGCTTGGAGGATTTTCCTTTCCGTGACTTCTTCGGTGAAGTGTCCTCTGCTAATCCCTTGATGAGCTTCTTCAATCACATCTTCCTAATCATGTGGTGGTATGCACCTTCGGAGTATTTGTGGTAAATCCCTTTCTTATATAGTTGGCCAACTATGACCTGAAATGTTGCGGAGAGCAATCTGCTTCCGTTGATCCCTAGATAGATCATTGTCCACATCAGACTTGTGGCAACAAAAATCACCATTTCATCATACCATGTCTAGGGAATTGGGATGATTGCATCGGTTTGTGAACATCCTAGCATATGGTAGGTCATGTGCTTCTCCACTTTGGGCTTCTCCGGACTCTAGGTAGGAAAGATAATCCACTACTATATGATTGGCACTTGGGGTGTGGACTATTGTGAAGTCAACTTCTTGGAGTATTAGCATCCATCTAGACAATTTTCTTGCTATACTCTGCTTATCTACCACCAAGTACAGCAAGGCAAGTGATCGACATGGAAGATAAATTTATTACCCAGAAAGTAGTGCCTAAACTCTGCTTATCCACCAAGTGCCTAAACTCTGCTTATCCACCAAGTACAACAAGGGGAAGAGTGATCGACATGGAAGATGAATTTATTACCCAGTAAAAGTAGTGCCTAAATTTTTTAATTGAGTAGATCATACCTAGGGCTTCCTTATGTGTGGTGGAATAGTTCCACTCAGCACATTAGAGGGCCTTCGACAAGTCATAGTAGATAGGTCAAAACCATTTCTTCTCAGCTTCCCTACGTGTGGTGGACTAGTTCCGCTTAGCACATTAGAGGGCCTTCGACAAGTCATAGTAGATAGGTCAAAACCATTTCTTCTCAGCTTCCCTACGTGTGGTGGAATAGTTCCGCTTAGCATTAGAGAGCCTTTGACTGGCATAGTAGACAGGTCAGGACCATTTCTTCTCAGCTTCTTGCATGAGCACACTGCCAGTTTTGCTACATCAGAGGTGTCAACAAAGACATGAAATGGCAGTTCCCAATTTGGGGCTTGGACAATAGGTGCAATTGATAGACAACATAAGCTTGAGGCGCTAGAGTGCAATGTCGCATTTTGGTGTTCAATTGAAAGAAAATTGCCTCAATTGCTTGGTGAGAGGCTTTTTGAAATGGACCATCGGTTGATTCAAAGGGACTATTACATGAGCGAGGTATATGAGCATTATGCTATGCCATCTTACTTGTCCCAAAAATCTTCTCAGCTCTTTCTCATTTGTTGGAGTTGGGGCTTTGCGAATTACCTCGACCTTATCCAGGCCGATTGCTATTCCTTCTTTAGAAATAATGTGGCCTAATAGCATTCCACTTTGGACAGCAAAAGTGTATTTGGCTGGATTCAGGCTTAATCTGGAAAGTCTACATTTGGCCAGACAGAGCTGCAGATGCATCATATGCTGAGATATTTTTCCAAAAACACTAAAGTCATCAATGAATACCCTCATAAAAGAGGTAAGAAAATCATCAAATATTTCTTGAACCATGCATTGAAATGTAGCAAGAGCATTCTTCAGCCGACATTTGATATGCAAAGGCTCCCCATTTTGTGATGAAGGCAGTCTCTTCCGGGGCCATTTGAACTTGATTGTATCCACTGAATCCATCTAGGAAGAGAATGAGTACATCTCATGGCCTCTACTGCATCAAGCAAGAAATCCATGAATGGCAAGGGAAAAGGATCTCAAATGGTAGCAGCATTAGGCTTCCGATAATGTACGTAGACCCTTAACTTCTGGTTTTTCTTGGGAAAGATCACAATCGAGGACAACCATGTGGCTCGATCGATTGGGTATATGAATTTGACTTGCAGAAGCTTGTCTATTTCTTCTTTCACCCTTTTGGCATAGTTTGGGTTCATCCGGTATCTTTGTTTTGCCAGATAGGGATATCATCTTCTTTTAGGTTGATCCTATGTTGGTAGAAGTTGGGATCAATCCCTTTCATGTCGATGTAGATCCATGCAAAGACATCTTTGAAGGAAGTGAGCAACACTTGGACTTTTTCGCGGAACTAAGTGTCCATCTTGGCACTGACCCTGACCATCTTGGGGTCATTATTAGTGCCCAGGTTCATCTGTGTCAATTCATCCTCCTTGACTCTTTTAGAGTTCTTGAGATCTTTGTCAAAAGATTTTTCTACTGCAGGCTTGGAGTACTAGCTTCCTCAGCCAAAGCCTCCACACAATCTTTGGATTTCTTTGAACTGTCTTCTTTTGTCCTTGAGCGGACTTTTCTTTGAGGTTCTTATGTGTGTGTGGGCTGCTGGGTCGATACTTGTCCATTATCCGGACTACATCTACTTCAAAGAGAATGATCAAATTAGCATTCTATTGGAGATACTCCTCTTCCTCATTAAAGTCTAGTCCCTCTAGGATGTTGATTCCTGCAGCTATTTCTGGCTAGGCTCGTTTTTCAACTTTTCGCCTACTAGTGAGACAGAGATCTTGATCTTCTTCTTTCCATGGAGAATAGCGATTACATATCCCAATCCTACTTGATCTGTGCTTGTTGGCGGCATCGAGGTCTATTGAGCAACATTGGATAAGAACCTTTGATATCTTTCATTAGGAGCACTACTACTGCTATCTGGAAACTATATCCGAATACCTCTGAGCTTGCAGATTAATCCGAGTGGGTGCACTCGCCAACACTGATCCGCCATTTTGACAACGAATGGTGTTGGCTCCCATCTGCTCAACCCAAGCATGTGGCACGTTGTATCTGATAGGATATTCACTCCGAAACCACCGTCCATCTAGCAAAACTTCTGCTATCTCCACTCCGGCCAACTTGACTTGAATCATTGGAATGGCTTCATCATATATAAGGGGTTTTGTTGTATTTTCTGCTCTTTCCAAATTCAAAGCTTCTGGTGGCTGTAGGAGTGGCATCTCCTCTTTTTGAGGTTTTTGGCTACCAATCAGCCTGTTCCTTAAAACTTGGAACCAATGTGAGTAACTGTTGCACAGACATTTGTATTAGTTGCCGCTTCAGATCTTCCCTGAAAGATCCCTGCCCCCTCCGCGCAATGAAATCGGGGGTGCTAGTAGCGGAAGTAGCACTTCTTGCGCAGGGTAGAGCCTCTCACTTGGGGCCTCGCCCACCACGGATATCTGGACAAGAGACTAATCCCTCAGTTCTTCCAAAACCAAACCCAAAAAGACTTTCCTCGCCCAGAAAGCATGGGCGATTCCTCCAGGATATTTTTATTCTAACATAGTCAAGAGCCTTAACTAATGGAACTGATCCGATCGAGCCCATAAGTCACATGGTCAGATCAAGGAAAAGACTTGCACTTGGATCATAGAGACCAACGCTTTTTTCCTCATTGAGAGACACACCATTGATTCTTTTCCATAGAACAAGGACTGTCTGGGATCTACTTCATCTATCGTACCATAACAGAATTGAGTCTCATTTTAGGGATCCATTAGTCCAGTCTAACCACATCTCAGCCCCATGGGTTAGCCAACCGCCCAACCACTATAGTGATAGGATCCATTTAGGAATTTGGTTATGTTTGGTCTTGCGTGATAGTAAAATTGATGCACCTATATCTAGTCGTACTCGTTCAGGTTTTCAGCATGCCTCTTATGCATCAGATTGTTATGCTTTGGCTGTGTCTAGTATGTGTGAAGAGGAAGAACCTCTTTCATTTGATGAGGTACAAAAATCAAAAAATTGGTTGGCTGAAATGCAAAGTGAATATGATGCTATAATGAAGAATGGTACATGGTCTTTGTGTGATTTGCCTATTGGTAAAAAGGCCATTGGGGATGTAAGTGGGTTTTTAAGTTGAAACGAAAGCCAGATGGCAGTGTTGATCGCTATAAGGCTAGACTTGTTGCAAAGGGTTATGCTCAAGAAAAGGGCATTGATTTTGATGAGACCTTTGCTCCCACTTGTCGTATGACTACCATTCATAGCATTTGTGCATTGGTAGCTTATAATGGTTGGAATGTACATCAACTGGACATAAAGACTGCGTTCTTGAATGGAGATTTGAATGAGGAGGTGTATGTATCACAGCCTCGTGGTTTTGTTCAAAGAGGCTGTCGTATGACTACCATTCATAGCATTTGTGCATTGGCAGCTTATAATGGTTGGAATGTACATCAACTGGACATAAAGACTGCGTTCTTGAATGGAGATTTGAATGAGGAGGTGTATGTATCACAGCCTCGTGGTTTTGTTCAAAGAGGGCAAGAAAACAAAGTGTGCAGGTTGAAAAAGGCTTTATATGGTTTAAAGCAAGCTCCACGAGCTTGGTATGAAAAGATACATGCATATTTGACTGCACATGGTTTTCAGAATAGTCCAACAGAAAGCACTTTGTATGTTAAACGTGTGGATAATGTACATCTAATCATTGTCTCTATGTCGATGACATGCTGCTCACAGGACCAAATGAGAGTCATATTGCTGATTTTAAGGCTGATTTGAATGCCTCTTTTGAGATGTTAGATTTGGGGCATTTGCATCATTATTTGGGGATACAATTTAAGCAGTGTGATGGAGGTATTGCTTTGTGTCAAACAAAGTATATTGAGACATTGTTGCAGAGATTTGGCCTTGAAGACTGCAAGCCTATTGCTACTCCAATGGAGACAGGTTTGAAGTTGAGTCTTCATGATGCTGGAGATCACTTTGATGTCACACTCTATCAGACAGCTGTTGGTTGCCTGATTTATGTATGCATTACGAGGCCAGACATTCAGTTTGCAGTCTCACAGGTGAGTAGGTTTATGCATAGCCCAGGGTCTCAGCATTGGAAGGCAATTAAACGCATCTTTCGCTACTTGAGTGGCACCATACATCTTGGGTTGTTTTATCCCAAGGGGGGATCATTGCCGCCAGATTTACATGCTTTTTCAGACTCAGATTGGGCTGGTTACTATGGCACAAGAGTGTCCACAAGTGGGTTTTGTTTCATGCTCGGTAGCTTATGCATATCTTGGTTGAGCAAGAAGCAACCTACTGTGGCCACTTCTAGTTGTGAAGCTGAGTACAGGGTAGCTTTCACAGCTACGGTTGAGCAAGAAGCAACCTACTGTGGCTACTTCTAGTTGTGAAGCTGAGTACAGGGCAGCTTTCACACCTACGGTTGAGTGTGTGTGGCTCAGACGGCTTATGTGGCTGACTTGGGTGTTAGACAGGAGTCTGCCACCTCTATCTTCAGTGACAATCAGAGCGCATTGGCAGTTGCGAGAAACCCAGTTTTTCATGCTCGCACAAAGCACATTGAGGTGCATTATCACTATGTCAGGGAGAGACTCTCAGCAGGAGAGATCAGCTTGGCCTATGTGCCAACACAGGACAACCTCGCCAATCTTTTCACAATGGCGCTTCCTCGTGAGAAGTTCGAAGCTTTTCGCAAAGCTTTGGGCTTGCTCCCCTTTGTGGACTGATCTACTTTGGGCATGGCACTTCCCTATACATGAGTGCCAGCTCTCGTTCACACCATCACTCCCAGGGGGGATTTGTTGCCATATATATATACAGGTAGTGATGTGTGTGAACACACTTAGGACCGCCGGGGCACTTTTTTCCTCTTTAGGAGGTTTTTTCCCCCGGCTTGTATATACGCCCATCCTTCTAGGGCTAACTTATCTTTTGTACATTGACACAATCTAATACATTGTGTGTTGTGTGCATTCTTGCTTCTTCTTCCACAAGCTTTGTGTGCTTTCCTACAACCCTAATTCCAACACTAAGATGTGATTAGTTACGTTAGTTAGATTAAGTCCTGAGAAGACCTTGTTCTGTGGGAAGGGATCAGCAGCGGCTATGCCTTGTTAAAGGAGGAAAAAAGCAGTGATTCTATGGACCAAGTGCAAGTCTCTTCTTGATCTGACCATGTGACTTTAGCTTCGGTCAGATATCAGTTTAAAATAGTGATGACTTTGACTCGTTAGGATAATTCCCCCGTTAGAAGATTTTTCCCATGGCGGAATTGCTCATGAGTCAAGCAACACTACAACAAGCACCCCAAAAGAAGTCATTATTGATTGTACAATAGAAGATTCTCCCATAGGTACACCTTCAAAAGCAGTGTGGTCAAATACTTATTGTTTGAGGAATCTCATGCAGGTGTTCTTTGTAGAATGTTATTAGCAAAGCACACATACTGAGAAAGTAGAAGAGATTCCTCACATCTATAATGGTCAATGTGGCTTTTGAGTTGCCAAATGTACATTATCCTTCGGCCTCTCCAATGCAAGGAATGGGGAGCAAGCACATGATGGTATGGGCATTGTTGGTTGAAACTTGTAGGAAGTCACGTGAAGTTTCTTGGAGTTGTACGAAAGAGTTCCTATGGAGGCTTATTTGAGTGCACTTATGTCTTGTGTGGAAGAAGAACTATGAATGGCACACTCAAGCAGTGAGTGGCACACCAATGCACGTGCAACCAAACGTTTTTGGTGATAACATTACCGTTACTAGATGGCATCAAAAATCCACAGTTATAAATCTTGAGGAAGATAACTCATCGCATCGTCTAGTGTATGTCATAGAAAACCAGCTATGCAAGAAACAAGCTAGGAGATTAAACTTTCCACCCCATATTCCTTTAGCTACAGAAGGTGGTCAACACAATGTAGAGGGAGAGATAACTGAAGTAGAGGTGCAGGAAATTGTGGAGAGTGACATATACGACTCAATGTGGGCTATACGTCGTCGAACATTTCTACACAGCAAGGTAACTTGCCGAGGATGGTTGGGTGGCCAAGATGGTAAGTGCAAAAAGAGCATCAAGAACAATGGGCAAGGTATTCTAGCTCCTTCTTTTCTATGGTATGAGAGAATGGTCTGGGGGGCAAAGGTGTTAGTTCATGTGCTTTTGTAAACAGCAGCGTGGATCAGTATGTAACACCATCTCTCAATCACCTGTTGCCAGAGCCCGTGGGACGAGGTACAAACATGACTGCAGATGAGATCCGAGAGCATAAGAGGCTGGTGGGTTTGTGTTGCAAAAGGGACTACGTCAGGAAGCAAATGATTAATTGGCATAAGGTATAGAAGTGGCATATCGGATATGGTAGCCAAGAGAATAGATTAGGCAAATTTTCAAGCACAACTACGGTCTTTGAGCATTTGGTAATTAAGGTCAGGCATATGGAAGTGTTTGTAATTGAGATTGAGGAATCACTAATACTCAATGAAAAATACCGAGGGACTATGGGAAATAATCCATCATGCACATGTCCCAATTTTCAAATCAGGGTAGGTGTTGGACGACCATATTGTGCATGCAAGCACCTTTATTTTGTATATTTGCGTATCTTTAGATGCAAACCATAATATGTTTATACATCAACCCACTCTAAAAAAGGAGGACCTAATGAGAATGTTCAACACAACAGGAGAACAATATGAAAAGGACCTCATTTTATAATGATGACATTGTACTATAGTTTTGAAAAGATCCTGCATATTGCAATAATAAAATGTTCTTTGTGTTAATTCTCTAGCAAGGACCATTTACTTTTCATTTTTCTAATGATTTAGTAAGACAATCAATATGGTTGTATGTCAAGAATCACTAGTACTCAATGAAAAACACCGGGTGACTATGGGAAAGAATCCATCATGCACATGTCCCAATTTTCAAATCAGGGTAGGGGTTGGACGACCATATTGTGCATGCAATCACCTTTATTTTGTATATTTGCGTATCTTTGGGTTAGATGCAAACCATAATATGTTTATTTATACATCAACCCATAGTAAAAAAGGAAAACCTAATGAGAATGTTCAGCACAACAGGAGAACAATGTGAAAAGGATCTCATTTTGTAACGATGACATTGTAATATAGTTTTGAAAAGATCCTTCATGTTGCAATAATAAAATGTCCTTTGTCTCAATTCTCTAGCAAGGACCATTTACTTTTTGTTTTTCTAATGTTTTAGTAAGACAATCAATATGGTTGTATGTCAATGGCTTGAATATGTTCATTCCATTCATCTACTTTTCTAAATTAAGTGGATATCCATGCATCTACTTTTCTAAATTTAGGGAAAAGCCTTGTATCTACTTTTCTAAGCCATGCAAAGTTGTTAATCCTAACATACTACCTTGCACACAAGAGAGAGAGAGAGAGAGAGAGAGAGAGAGATGAGAAACTAGAGGGAAGATGAGAAACAATATGCAAGGGTTGAGTTCGGAGAGGTGCACTTAGCCAACCCTAATGAGGGTTAACAACCCTTGCATATTGTTTCTCATCTTCCCTCTACTTTCTCATCTCGATGTGAAGCTATTAAGGGCTCACTATATACAAGAGCTCATAGTTTACAATGGCCAGCCACCCATTTACAATTGGGGGCCCAAAACTAGTCTTCCTATTAAGGGAAATTTGGACTCGAATTGGGCCCTTTAAGGATTCCTACACATTCTCTCTCTACAAAAATGGGCTTATGGTGGAGTTTTTGCACTGAACTCAGAAGTGAACACCTATGGCTCCCAAAGCCACAATCAAAAGCCTCTTCTCCACGTTAACAACCTAATCATAGCTCCGAGCCTCATCGACAAAAAAGATAGAAGCCTCACCAACTACGGATCTTCATCACTTTTAGCGTTGGGTGCCCAAATGTCTCTTAGAAGCCCAAGGCTTCCATGATGGAAATTCCATCATTTGGCTCCCAAGGCATACCTCTCAACAGTTTGCCCAAACCACACCCACCATGCCAGTACCTATCCAATCGACAAAGATGGTTTTGGCGACCTAACAGCTAGGCAAGTCCCCTCCTCCTCAACAAAATCTTCCAAACTTGCCCACACCCAACCCATGGGCACTCAAAAGCTCAATTCACCCACTCCTTTTTCCCAATAGGGCCTCCTTCACGAAGCTCCACTGCACCCCTCGACTTTGTCACCAATTCAAGGGGTAGTGCTACACATGGCTGAGCTTATCCAACCACTCAAAGATAAACTCAGGTAATCTCTCAAATCTAGCTACATGGGCCACTCAATACAAAACCCTCTTTAGGAGTGCTGATCAATAAACCCATTAAAAAAAAGGAGTCTCTCGGTGATAAGGAATATCTAGGGGATTAGGACCACGAGCACACATTTTGCCCTTGCCCTCGCCCTCGCCCATGCACAACACCTGCAATCTCATTGGGATTCATCCTATGCACATACACCGCATAAAGTTTCATCATCGACAACCATCCAGGTACATCTCTAGATGGGGGGACCATGGTGGGCGCAAGCCTGGTCAATGGCCCATTGCCTGGATCTTCTTAATCGCCCTCACTTCACCCGAATCACTATGCTTTCATGACCACTCAATCCTATCCTTAACTTCTTCTTTGGCTCCACATGTCTAGATCCTTGCCATTGACTACCACTCCTATCAGTACATGATCCCAAAGCTTCACTTTGGTAGAAGAAGACAAAGCCCTAAAAGAAAAAGAGAGAACACCGCAACCTAATGACTCAACATCCAACGGAAGCCAAGATACCCATCACGATGTCTTGACAAAGATGCTAGAGCTTCATAAAAATTGCCATCGGCATACAAAATCTCGAAGCGCAATCAGCCTCCATGCATGTTGTCTCCTTGTCGCTCAGAAATTTCCCCCTTGCCACTCCTCTTTAATCATACCACCTACCATTGGGATGTTGGTCATTAAGTATTCCATGCTAGTCTACTCATTCAAGTACTCTGACTCCTCTAATGAGGATGTCCTGTAGAGCAAAGGTGACCAAAAAAAGAAAAATAAAAAAAAGAGTACTACTGGGCACATCCAAAAAAGCAAATTGATAAGAGCCTAGAAAACTAGATGGATACCTAATTGATAGTACTCCACTAGCTTCTTTTCATCTTACTACTGCCCCACTCCCTTTCATTTCCAGAGAGACAAGAGCACCAACCAAGTGTGACACTTCCCCAGCCTCGACAACCACTCACCGATCACAAGGATATAATCTAGTTTAGGAAGGGGAGTATGCTAACCACATATTTGTTAAAACATTCCTACGACAAATATGTTTGCACACTTATGTAATGGGCATCATCACTATATATTGTAAATCCCATCATTGATGAGGGAAAAGCCTTGTAACTATGTTTTGGGTGCCTCGGGCCACTTACTCCCGGGCGGTGGCGGCCTGTGAGACCCCTCTGCCCCCTCCGCACACCGGATTCCCGGTTGTTAGTAGCGGAAGTAGCTTCCTCTTGCACGGGGCAAGGTTTCCCACTCGAGGCCTCGCCCCCCACGAATGTCCAGACACGAGACTAATCTGGTGGTCATTCCGAAACCAAAACCGAGAAAATTTCCCTTGCTCGAAAAATGGGGACGATTCCACCTTTTTGATTTTCTTAACGAATTTTCTAACGGGGTCAAGAGAACTAAACTATCCTTCACTTGATTAAACCAGATAGAAGGAAAACTATTATACTTAACTTGAAGAAATCAATGCTTTTTTCCTAACCAAAATCAGGCAAAGCCATTGATCTAATCATTTGAGAAAGTCTTTAGGTTTTTATTTAACTACTCAAATTCTAAGCGTACTCCTATTATTTCAATTTTATTATTAATACTCCACTGATTCCAGCCTATCCGGCCCATGGGTTAGCCACCACCCAACCAGTGGAATCGGTAGAACTAGACAATTACTCACCCACCCATAATTTAATGCCTTTCTTAACTTTTGCTTTTGAATACAGATACACACACACTCCTCTTAAAAATTTAACTTATAAAACAATCCATTGACAAACAGTTATTGGGGTTACAGATGTCATAACTCAAAATTTCCTTCCAGTCCCTTGTTTCTCATGACTCTCCATTGAGACCAATTGGTTAGGCAACAACGAGATCCAATAACAGATTACAATAATCATTTGTCCATTATACAATCTTCCATAACATACGCATGGGTGCCCTAGGCACCGCGAGCCCGTGCATCACCTGGCAGAACCCTCCAGGATCCTCCTTAGGTGTCCTGGAACTTTACTCAGGGACCGCTTCATTAGCCCTTGTCCATCGTACCAAAAGCGCACCATTTTAACTGTACCAAGGCTGGTCAAGACCTGGGCAGGCTTTGCCGCGTGAGTTGTCCTTTGAACACTCCCCACCACCAGCTGTTACAACCAAACTTCCCTTAGAAAAACACATACCAAATGCTCCCTCTATAGCATTCTGGCGTAAGACAGTCCTTTAAGAAAATAGGGTTTCTATGCAAGTTTTCAGTTTGAATTTTCATTTGAATACAAGGAGTATTTCTTGAATCAGTATCCCCAAAACTTCTTGATCGTAACTCTGAATTCCATAACAGAATTCCTCCAATTCTGTAACTTTGATCCACAGATCAATTCGAAGGGTCTCAAACTTAGTTTCAGATTTGGCGGGAGTTTTGAGTGTATTTTTCTAAACTGGTCACATTTTCTTTCCTCGAAACTGACGAAAGAGTTTGGTCTTGGTCAAAGTCTGATTCAAGGTTCGAGTCTGATAAGATTTTTTCGAAACTATCTTTCTAAAAAAGAATTGATAATTTAGTTACTAATTTACTGAATTTCATTCATTGAATATTCACTTAATTAATTTCTAAATTAATTATGAATTTCAATAATCATTTATCTGAATATTTTGATCTCGATAGATTTCCTGAATTTTCTCTTTATAATCCTTGTGAATATAAAACGATAAAAATTTCTCTCTTAGAGTATTTACTTATTCATTTATCAAATACTCATAGAAATTAAACATAGAATTAAAGAGAATTCTAATTTTGATGTAAAAATTCTTTATGCATCTATTTATGCATGAAAATCAACTTCAATGGGAATAACACTTTAAAAAAAAGAATTTCTTTATGCATCTATTTATGCATAAAATCAATTTTAATAGGAATAACACTTTTGTAATAAAAACTTTTTTTATGCATCTTTCTATGCCTAAAAATCAAATTTAATGAAAATAATACTTTTATAATAAAAAAGTTTCCATTATGCATCTTTTTATGCATAGAAATTAAATTCAATGAAAATAAAACTTTTATAATTAAAAAAAATCTTATGCATAGAAATTAAATTCAATAAATATAACATTTTTATAATAAAAAATTTCTATTATGCATCTTTCTATGCATAGAAATTAAATTCAATGAAAATAACACTTTTATAATTAAAAAAATTTCCATTATGCATCTTTCTATACATAGAAATTAAATTCAATGAAAATAACACTTTTATAATAAAAAAATTTTCATAATGCATCTTTCTATATGCATAGAAATTAAATTTAATGAAAATAACACTTTTATAATAAAAAAATTTCCATTATGCATCTTTCTATGCGTAGAAATTAAATTCAATGAAAATAACACTTTTATAATAAAAATAAATTCCATTATGCATCTTCCTATATGCATAGAATTTCATTTTAATAATTAATATCAGTGATATATATCCATGAATTTTCATAGGAATATGTACATGGAGTAATTTAGAATATTTCTTTTAGAATGCACAAACGGTGGGAATTTCTCTTTTGGAATAACATAAAAAAAAACTTTCTTTTCCATAAAATTCTAGAAAATTTTTCCATAACCTCCTTTGTATGGCTATCCATTTTCTGAGGTGATTCGAGAAGTTGGTCAATGGCTACCGCCTGGTGTGCGACCGTACAACATACCGATGCCACCTAATCCATTCATTTATGTGGTAGCGCCACTAACCCACTACCTGTGGGAATCCATCACATTGATACGGGCACACTTCCAAGAACAATAATCGCAGATTCGCCTATGTGGTAGCGCCACTAACCCACTACTTGTGGGAATCCATCACATTGATACGGGCACACTTCCAAGAACAATAATCGCAGATTCGCCTAGGAAGTCAAACAATTTGATACCCCTTCATCATGGCTGCATGTGGCAATCATGCACAATACAATGCACGGTAACTATTTTTGGATTATTGCGCACTGCTGTTAATTTTTTTGTATCTATCTATTTGCATGCAGTTTTTCTTCTCACGCAAAGCAACAATCCTGCACCTATTCTTTGCTCTTCACAAGCTTTTTCCTCTCTTGCAACTCTCATCTCTCTCTCTCTCTTCTTGTGCAACTCTCATCTCTCTCTCTCTTCTCGTGCAACACCTTATTTCCCTACTACAACCATGATGAACTTTGAACCATTCAATAGCATCATCACCAAGAACGCTGATGTATAGCAATGTCTAGGCATCACCCACTTGGCAGACTTCCTCAACATGCAGTGGCACTTTATACCTGTGCATCCTCAAGTAGAAGATATGGCACTCTATACCTGTGCATCCTCAAGTAGAAGATATGGTACGACAACCACGAGTAGGCACCACCATATCAACCTACGTGGTGTCGAGACCACACACATAGAAGAGTTGGCGCCTGAGCGCCTAAAGTTGCCCCTTGTTTGCTTCATAGATGTTGCCCCAGCCAAGAATGACTACATGGTGAAGCACTTCGATGACCGTGTCAATGGGCCGAGCACAAGTTGGGCAACCATAAGAGCCCCACCACCACCCTATGCTATAGGATGTTGATTCGAGCCATCTCTTGGACCTGCTCATGGATGACCTCCTTGTGCTTCTCAAAGAAGCTGCCCATCCAACGAAAGAAGGATGACTCGGATGATGAAGGTGATGCTCAATCTGGAGCACCAAGCCGAACACCTTCCCCACCCCAGTCCGCTGTTCTGATAGCTCCAACCCAGTTCCCACCCCCAAAAGAAGCAACCTTTGCCACCCACGAGGACCTTCTCATGAAGATGGACCAGTTGGAATGAGGGATTGCTTGATGGAAAGCACATAACACTAAACTCACTGCCATGGGCAAGAAGCCATCTGAGCCAAACTCGGAGGAGCCGATTGACATGGAGAATTTGCTGTTGGCGATGGTGCCCTACTCGAGGGAAGTCTCATCTAAAGAAGATTTAGCCATGGCCCTCCTAAAAGACCATGCAGCGGCTCTCTAGAAGAACTATGAGACAAGCTGCATGAATGAGGAGCCCCCTGAGTTGTTTTGAAGAGAATGGCGCTCTAGCAGACATAAAGGCTATCAAGGATTGGAACCAAGGTGCAAGGAAATTTATGTATTGGCTTTTGATTAGTGTCACAGACACGATGATTAGACACATACAGGATGCCAACACTCTAGCAGTTGCATGGCAAAACTTGGTGTAGATGTTCTAGACCAACACAAAGGGTAAGGAAATTGTAGCTAAAGCAAGAGCTGCATACTATATGGAAAAGAAAAGCATGTCTATCAATAAGTATGCTTTAAAGATCAAGGGAATGGTTGAATCCCTTGGGTCTATCAATGTATCGGTGGAAGATGATGACTTGGTAAGTGTCTATTTGAATGGTGTATAAAGTCAAGCATAATGCTGATGGTTTAGTGAGCATGTATAAGATAAGATTGGTGGACAAAGGCTATGCGCAGACTTATGGCATTGACTATGTAGAGACATTAGCCTGGTTGCAAGAATGGCAATCATGAGAGCTATCATTGCTATGTGGCAGCAAAGGGTTAGTCTTTACATCAGATGGATGTAAAGAATACCTTCTTGCATGGTGATTTGTAAGAAAAAGTTTACATGATGCAACCACCAAGTTATGAGAGTGATGCACACCCATATTTTGTGTGCAAGTTATGCAAAGCCTTGTATGGCTTGAAGCAGACACCCAAAGCATGGACAAACAAGATCCGGGAGGGGGGAGGGTCATTAAGCACATGATTTGGGCTTGGTACACACTTCTTAAGTAGGCTGACATGAAATGCATTATGTACTTTGAGATGAGGAGGTAGAAGAAGTTCATAGGCTAAGTCACCTTCTTTCTTTGTAATCAGATATGGCCCACAGTATCTGGGGGATAACTTCTTGTACCTCCCAAGAGATAGAGAACTTCTTTTGGGGCGTACTCGAATGAAGACCATATCTGCTTCTTTGAATTTTTTGTTTGACCTCTTCTTATGTGCATACTGCTTCTGTCTATCCTGGGCAGCTTTTATATCTTTGCGGATTGACTGCATCTACTGCTCCATGTCGTCAAGCATCTGTCTGGACATCTCGACCCTAATCAATGGGTATGACCAAGTTAATGGTGTTAGGAAGTCTTGTCCATACAGAGCTTTGAAAGGGCTCATCCTGATACTTCGGTGATAAAAAGCATCTATCTGGACATCTCGACCCTAATCAATGGGTCGGACCAAGTTAATGGTGTTAGGCAGTCTTGTCTATACAGAGCTTTGAAAGGGCTCATCCTGATACTTCAGTGATAAGAAGCATTGTAGGCAAACTCGACTAGGTGCAGATAGCTTAGCCACTTCTTTGGTTCCCTACCACCACAGCATGACCGAAGTATATCTTCGATTACTTGGTTCACCCTTTCTGTTTGACCATCGGTCTCAAGGTGGTAAGCTGTACTGAGATCCAAGAAATCTCCTACGCGGCTTCGAAGAATGCAATCCAGAATCTTGACGTGAATCTGGGATCTCGATCACTTACTATTCTCCTGGGTAGGCCATGCAATCTAAATATTTCCTTGAGGAACACTCTGGCCACATCCTCTGCAGTGTAGGTTTCTTTTACTGGAATTAGATGGGAAACTTTGGTTAGTCTATCAATTACCACGAAGATGGAGTTGTAACCTGATTGCACTGAAGGTAGTCCAGTAATAAAATCCATACTGATACATTCCCACTTCATGGGGGATGTCTAATGGATGTAACTTCCCAGGCATTTTTACTCTCTCGACTTTGACTTTCTGACATATCAGGCATTGACGTACAAGATTAAGTACATCCTTTTTTAGTCCGGGCCAAAAGAAGCTTTTCTTTACAGACATGTAGGTCTTGATGAAACCTGGATGTCCTACTATAAGGCTATCATGGGCTTCATTCAGAATTTGACCCTTAGTCCCCTCATCATTGGGAATGCATAGCCTGCTATAATAATACATAATTCCTTCATCCAGGCTGTACCCTTGAGAACTCGGTTCAACTCCTGAGGAGTTTTGCTTTCTTGCATAAGTAGGGTAGCAATAGGGCCAAATAATCTATCCTGCATGATCTTCTCTTTTGCTTCATTAATCAATGGATTTGACACCACTGTGATTGCAAGCAAGGAGGCTTTTCTACTGAGGGCATCTACTACCACATTTTCTTTGCCTGGGCGTTACTTGATTTCAAAATCGAATTCCTGCAGGGTCTGCATCCACCTTCTTTGGCGCATGTTGAGATCCTTCTGAGTGAAAATCCACTTTAAGCTCTGATGATCTATCATCAAAGTGAATCTTTGACCCAGTAGGTAATGTCTCCACAACTTCAGGGCATAGACTACTGAAAGTAGCTCTAGGTCATGGACAGCATAATTTCTCTCATGTGTTTTAAGTTTTCGGGATTCATAGACCACTACATGACCTTCCTGCATGAGTGCACCTCCCAAGGTAAAATCATTGGCATCATTTATTACCTCAAAGGGTAGAGAGAAATCTGGCAACTTCAGAATGGGATTGGTTACCAAGGTGGTCTTCAGCTTATCAAAAGTGCTCTGACACCTGGCAAACCATTGAAACGGGGTATTCTTCTTGAGAAGATTAGTCAGGGGGGAAGCTATGAGAGCATACTTAGGTATAAAAATTCTATATCAACCAGTTACTTTCACTGTCTTTGGTTCAGGCCAATCTATGACTGCTTGGACTTTTGCGAAATCTGGAGAAATTCTGTCTTTGGATACCAGGAAGCCCAAGTCAACATCGGTAGAGAAAGTGCATTTTCTCTTTTTTGCAAAGAGTTGGTGCTTCCTTAGAAGAATCTCAAGAACTTTACGGACGTGAGCTTCATGGTCAGCTCCATTCTTTGAGTAAATCAGAATATCATCAAAGAATACAAGAACAAAATCATCCAAGTATTCTCTGAGAATGTCCTGCATTAGGCGATTGAATGTAGCTGGGAAATTTGTCAATCCAAACAGCATGATTGTAAATTCGTAGTGTCCATAGCGAGTATTGATGGCTGTCTTCGGGATATCTTGATCATTAATCTTGATCTAGTAATACCCTGATTTGAGATCTATCTTAGTGAAGATCTGGGCTCCATTTAGCCTATCCAAAAGCTCATCAGTTTTGGGGATAGGATACTTATTCTTAACTATCAATTGATTGAGACCTCTGTAATCCACACAGAGTCTTAACGTTCCATCCTTCTTTTTTAGAAAGAGAACTGGCGCTCCCCAAGGTGAAACACTAAGTGACGAGCGAGTCTCACTCTGCTTTCTTGGGTTGTAGCGGAGTTGATGAAATTTTCGAAGGCAAAGGTGATCATATCCTGACTCTAGGAAAGTCCAGGAATGCTAGACACATTTGGGGTACCCATCTAAAAATCCAGTTCAATTTATGAGTTTTCAATTTATGAAGTTCATTTCAAACATAATCTTAACAGGTGAAAACATTATTTCCCAGATTTTTTAAAATTTTTTAGGTAATTTCTACTGCTGTTTCATAAGTTTACAACAGCGCTCCGATACCAGCTGTGGGACCCCTCTGCCCCCTCCGCGCATTCCTGGTTGTTAGCAGTGGAAGTAGCTTCCTCTTGCGCGGGGCAGGGTTTCCCACTCAGGGGCTCGCCCACAAATGTCTAGACACGAGACTAACCTGGTGGTCATTTTGAAACCGAAACCGGGAAAATTTTCCTTGCTCGAAAAACGGGGAAGATTACACCTTTTTTATTTTCTTAACGAATTTTCTAACGGGGTCAAGAGAACTAAACTATCCTTCACCTGATTAAACTAGATAGAAGGAAAACTATTATAGACTTAACTTGAAGAAATCAACGCTTTTTTCCTAACCGAAATTAGGCACAGCTGTTGATCTAATCATTTGAGAAAGTCTTCAAGTTTTTATTTAACTACTCGAATTCTAAGCATATTCATATTATTTCAATTTCATTATTAATACTCCACTGATTCCATCCGGCCCATGGGTTAGCCACCACCCGACCACACTAGAATCGGTAGAACCAGACAATTACTCACCCACCCATAATTGAATGCCTTTCTTAACTTTTTCTTTCGAATACAGATACACACACACTTCACTTAAAACTTTAACTTATAAAACAATCCATTGACAAACAGTTATTGGTTATAGATGTCATAACTCAAAATTTCCATCCAGTCCCTTGTTTCTCAAAAACAACAGTATCACTCTGGACTCTCCGTTGAGACCAGAGCTGGTCAGCCAACGAGATCTAGTAACAGATTACAATAATCATTTGTCCGTCATACATCCATAACAGAATTTCTCCAATTCTGTAACTTTGATCCACAGATCAATTCGAAGGGTCTCAAACTTAGTTTCAGATTTGGCGGGAGTTTTGAGTGTATTTTTCTAAACTAGTCACATTTTCTTTCCTCGAAACTAACGAAAGAGTTTGGTCTTGGTCATAGTCTTGATTCAAGGTTCGAGTCTGATAAGCTTTTTTCGGAACTATCTTTCTAAAAAAGGATTGATAATTCAGTTACTAATTTACTGAATTTCATTCATTGAATATTCACTTAACTGATTTCTAAATTAATTACGAATTTTGATGAGGAATAAGTTAATCATTTATCTGAATATTTTGATCTCGATAGATTTCTTGAATTTTCTCTTTACAATCCGTGTGAATATAAAACGATAGAAATTTCTCTCTTAGAGTATTTACTTATTCATTTATCAAATACTCATAGAAATTAAACATAGAATTAAAGAGAATTCTAATTTTGATATAAAAATTCTTTATGCATCTATTTATGCATGAAAATCAACTTCAATGGGAATAACACTTTAAAAAAACAATTTCTTTGTGCATCTATTTATGCATAAAATCAATTTTAATAGGAATAACACTTTTGTAATAAAACTTCCTTTATGCATCTTTCTATGCCTGAAAATCAAATTTAATGAAAATAACACTTATAATAAAAAAATTTCCATTATGCATCTTTCTATGCATAGAAATTAAATTCAATGAAATAACACTTTCATAATAAAAAAATTCCCATTATGCATCTTTCTATGCATAGAAATTAAATTCAATAAAAATAACACTTTTATAATTAAAAAATTTCCATTATGCATCTTTCTATGCATAGAAATTAAATTCAATGAAAATAACACTTTTATAATAAAAAAATTTCCATTATGCATCTTTCTATGCATAGAAATCAAATTCAATGAAAATAACACTTTTTTAATTAAAAAATTTCCATTATGCATCTTTCTATGCATAGAAATTAAATTTAATGAAAATAACACTTTTATAATAACAAAATTTCCATTATGCATCTTTCTATGCATATAAATTAAATTCAATGAAAATAACACTTTTATAATAAAAAAATTTCTATTATGCATCTTCCTATGCATAGAAATGAATTTTAATAATTAATATCAGTGATATCCATGCATATTCATAGGTGAATATGTACATGGAGTAATTTAGAATATTTCTTTTAGAATGCACAAACGGTGGGAGTTTTTCTTTTGGAATAACATAAAAATAAACTTTCTTTTCCACAAAATTCTAGAAAAGTTTTCCATAACCTCCTTTGTATGGCTGACCATTTCTCATTTTTATCATTCTATTTTCAACTTAAATTAACCCCAATCAGATGTATAGGACTCTAATCTACACAATTTTTAATTTTCAAGAGAGTAAACAAAAAGAAAAGTTTAATTAATCTTTTTGTTAATCATTCTAGGATAAAGAAAGGCTGGAATGTAAAGAAGAGAAGGGGGTGGCCTTTTCATCAAGGCATAGCATTAGAATTTACTTCAATCAACTATAAAACAAGAAAATCAAGAAAACCATAGATTTAAAATTAAAAAGTAAGATAAATTTAGCTTACATGGAGTTGTAAGCTTTCCTTTGGCTTGAGGAATTGAGGGTTCTACTCTTGTTTGAAGCAAGAGTGGCCACCAATTACTTTGGAGAGGATTAAGCCAAAAACAATTGAATTATCAAGAAAATTCAATGTAAATGGCTCTGGGTAGGAGTAGAGTAACAGTGCATAAACACTATTAAGCTTTTACAAAGGGGGAGGCTTCTATTTATAGGAAAAAGTGAGCCTCAAACCAAGCAAACTCATTCTAGAATTTTCTAGATCAGTTTGGTTAATTTTTGACCATTTTTGGGTCAGTTCAGCTTACTTTTTGGAACTATACTTGAAATAGGAGAGAGGAGAGATGAAATATCTCATTTTATTGATTTGAAATTGGGGAGTAATGATGAGAAAAAAAGGTGCCTCCTTCATGAGGGGAGATTCCCACTCTCAGGTGTCAAAATTCAGTTTTTTTAAATGTTTTCTTTGGTCCTTAGTCCACTCTTCATCTTATGTGAGTATTTACTCATTTTTGGGAGGTTTTTATTTTTTTTCTTCAATTTATCTCCTCCCTACATTTGGATTAATCTTATTGGTCCCTCATAATCTTAATCCAAAATTTTCAAAAAATCTGGACCCTTAGGCTAAGGTCTTTTGTGTAGATAATTTATTTCTAAGGCACCTGAGGAATTTTTTTTAAACTTCTATTTCAGGGGAATTTATTTTAATAAGAAAGGATATTTTTTCATCCAAAGATATCTAAAAATTGAATTACCTCTCTCTAGGTCAAAACAGGTAGAAACAAGATCTTTTATTATTCTGAAAAGGGGATTGATTACAAGGGAAGAAATTGGACATCTTGAGGGGCCGGGGAGGAATCTTACACGGCCTAGAGGGAAAAGGCTTGGAACTATAAACGCAAATTTCTGTGGTTTGTAACTCATTCTCCCATTTGTGCAATAGAAGTGGAGTGTTCTCTCTCTTCCTCTCTCTTGTAACTCTAATCGAGCATGTGTGGTGTGCTTAGGGTTTGGGTTTGGGAGTGATTAGTGCTAATCACTTGTTCCCACTTGCTCTCTCTCTCTCTCTCTCTCTCTCTCTCTCTCTCTCTCTCTCTCTCTCTCTCTCTCTCTCTCTCTCTCTCTCTCTCTCTCTCTCTCTCTCTCTCGGTGATTAGGCTAACCAATGTGATCCTCTTCCGTCGCGCGGAGATCCGACACGATCTTCGTGAGAGAGATTACATGACCCGTAGGATTAGAGAAACTGCCTCAATGTGACAACAAGAGCGGGAGGATGGCAGTGAGACGAGTGGCTATGGTGGAGCTCTTGAGTCATGCTTGAGCTGAGTAGATAGGTAACTTCCCACGGGTAGGGTTTCCTTAAAATCGATTTCCCTGGTGGTGGGGGGTAGCTACTGTAGTGGGTGCTACTACTTTTGTTGGCCTCTCTGGGGGTGATTGGTCTGGGAGCTCTCTAGAATATACCTGAGCTTCTTTAGTAGGTCTCATGTTGGAGACCAAGGGACGTGGCTCAAGGTAAGCAGTAGGTGGCTTGTCTTCTATTTGTGCTTGGTAATCTCTAACCAATTCTTGGGCTGCCCCACCAATAGTCTTTATTTCTCCTCTACGGGTTCGACAAGGTTTTCCGAGAGCTGGGTATAGCGTCAATTGGTTCCCAAGCTCGGCAGTAGACTGTAGTAGATCTTCCTCTTTTGACAAAGAGGTTGATGCATGTGTTATCATGCCATCTTCCGAACAACTCTTGATAGCTATTCGACTATCTCCCTTGCCAATCTTTGTGATTTTCTTTCTTGAGCGTCTAGTTGCTCATGCCTGTTTAGGGACATTGTTTGAGGATAAGACCTTTACTTGTCTTTGGTATCATGAGGTTGTTTGCTGTACTACTACAGTAGCGACCCTTAGTCTGTTTTGTAATCTAGACGGTGTCTTTGACACTCAATAGGTTAATGCTAGTGCTGGGATTAGCTTCACGAGCCTTCCTTGTTGTTCCAGGTCTCAGTGGGCAATCTTTATACATATGGTCAATTCCACACCCAATGCATAAGGGGGTTAATGCGGGAGCACCGACTTGGTTAGGTCCTGTGCAATGATAGCATTGCATAGGTGGTCATTTTGCCATTGCATTCATGTCTTGTCCACATGACATTGGGGCAGCTAAGTACATTGTGTATATTTGGTCACCCTCCATCACATAGTGGCTTAGAATTTGAGAGGAGGTGGACTTGTTGGCTCAAGGATTTCGTAGTTAGGACCTTCTCAAATTTCCCCCTTATCTCCTTCTTTGAAGGTTTCCATCAAAGCTAGCTGCTGCTAAGACAAATCGGTGTGATTCATGGCAATGGGGGTTGAGGTGGGGAGAACCGGGGTGGGTAAGGGAATTTCAGGTACCCTAAGAATTCCTCTTTGGGCCACTTCTTGGCCTAGTTGAGGTGCATTATGGAGAGTAGGTGCTGGCAAAGCTAGCGGTTGCCTTGGGTTTACAAGAAAGGCTTGAGGTAGAGCATGGGGGGCTTGAGCAGCACTTTGCTGATACCGTTTGCCTAACATTGTGCAGCTGCTCCACCAGACTCCAACTCGTACCTTGGAGAGAATATCCTACCTTGAAGGGCTCTTTCAAGGCTTCGAAGTGGCCTTGTGCTCAGCTTTCAAGGACCTAAACCATTGACCTGCTTGGAGAGAATATCCTACCTTGAAGGGCTCTTTCAAGGCTTCGAAGTGGCCTTGTGCTCAGCTTTCAAGGACCTAAACCATTGACCTGCTTGGAGAGAATATCCTACCTTGAAGGGCTCTTTCAAGGCTTCGAAGTGGCCTTGTGCTCAGCTTTCAAGGACCTAAACCATTGACCTGCTTGAGGCCAAAGGAACTCACCTTAACTTGATTTTCCACTTGGCCAAAGGCTTCACAAATTTGGTTGAACATCTCCAAATGTGGGATGGGGTTTCCAGTCCCATCAAATTTAGTGATCATCTTTGAGATGTTTGTCAGTTTGTTCCTCTCTAATATGGGTCTTGGTGCTGGTGGTTGCACTGGAGATGGGGTGTGAAACCCGCAACCACCCCCTCCCTATTTTCATGGCTAATCTTAACATTTCTAGTGTTAGCCCTACCATGGCTGGAGAGCGGGTGTTGGTTGAGGAACGACTGGAGGAGCAGGGCCAAGAGGATAATAAACCATCGGAGGCCCTTATTTTATGGGTGGGATAGGTTGTGTCCCTTGTGATTCCATGTGGTACCCTGGGGTATGCCCCTTGTGGTGGGTACTATTGATATACAGGTGGACTAGGCTAATCCGAGTAGGCCCTTTCTCTCTGGTATGATGTTTTTGGTCCTTAGGAAGATGGACCTAGCCCTAGGTTTTGTATGGGTCCTTGGGCCATGTATGAGTCAACCACTCCTTAGATAGGCATGGCTCTCTAGACTGGTGGTTGGATGGCTTTTGCTCTGCCCTATTTTTGCTCTAGGATCTAGAGACGGCGTGGGCTCACTTTCTTGTTGATGTTCCATACCTCTTCCCTGGGCTATGGCTCTTTCGACTATGTGTTTCCCAAGATAAAGTTACGGAGCCTCAAAGCAAGGCTTCTCTCTGAATATGTGGGGGGAGAGGTAGGATCTTGCTCTTGGACAGGTGGTCCGTCCATACACTAAGGTTTGGGTTCTCTTGTCTCGAGGTCAGGAGTTTCTCATCCCATGTTGGGATGGTCTTCTCTCTCACTGGTGCTGTCAAAGACGAGCACCATTTGGCTCCATGCGGAATTGACCAATGGGGGTGACCTTATGAGACGAGCACCATTTGGCTCCATGCGGTATTGACCAATGGGGGTGACCTTACGCGAGACGAGTGAGGGAGATTTGGGAGGGTATACGCCGTCAAAAAGAGGGTTGTTTCACTCCAATTGACCCGAACGTAGGTGGATGGAAGTGTGTGGAACTACTGTGCAAAACCCCTAAAAATAATCTCTTTTTTTTGGGAATGGTATAGCCATATGCTTTGGGATGGTACGGGCGTACGCTTCTCAGGGAGCTGATGGCACGGACATGGCTTCATGAAGGAACGGGCATGCGCTTTGATATGGAGAAGGTACGGGTGTGGCAGGTGATGGTATGGGCATGGCAAGTTCTCCACCACGGGTGTGGCAGGTGATGGTATGGGCATGGCAAGTTTTCCACCACGGGCGTACGGTTTAGACAAGACAACTGGTACAGGCATGGCATAAGTGGAACGATTGTACCCTTTCTAAAGCTAGGCAAAAAGAGAATGGCACGGGCGTGGAAAAATTGACACGGACGTGGTTAAAAAAAATGCTTTGGAGGAGCGGGCGTACCCTTTGGGAAGGAATAGCCATGGCATTGTCAGATTCTAGAGATTTTTCATGGAATTTCAGAGAATTTAAGGTTGCAAGTCTGACTGCTAGTCTGACTACCACCTACTATATTCCCTAATAGTGCAACTGTACCTACTTGGTTGAATGCAATTAAATGCACTTTATGTCCACTTAATGCAATTATTTTATTTTTAATGCTAACTGACACATTCAAGGCTATATATTTTCCTAGATTTGGCCAGAGAGAAAAGAAACACGTGTGGCACAAGTGCCACGGCCATGGCATGTGGAAGGAACATTCGTTTGCTTCCCAGAAATGCCTGCAGAATGTGATTTCCGCCTTGTTTTCCCCTCAAATTCTTGCAATTTCAGGTATCTTCCCACTAATTTTTTGAATTTTTGATTTAATATAGAGCTAGAGCTAGTCTCAAGCGATCTATTAATGCCTACAATGCTTAAAGAAACCTAACTAATTAAGATTAATTTTTTAATTAAGCTATGATGCTAGAGCTAGTCTCAAGCGATCTATTAATGCCTACAATGCTTAAAGAAACCTAACTAATTAAGATTAATTTTTTAATTAAGCTATGGTGCAAACTTGATGAAAGAAGAACAAAAACTCAGAGATTTGCACGAATGTCAAGGGAAAAATTTGAACACTTACTTCCTTCTCCTACGCTCGGTGAAGACCTCAATGCTCCAATGCTCCAATTGACCTCTATTGCTCCATGGAATCACCATCAAAAGACAATAGCCATGCTTGAAAAGTAATGTTAACCAGAGTGGTTAACAATCCTTCTCCAGGCTTGGGGTTCGGGTAGGTTGGCTACTGCCATAATGTTAGTGGCAAAAGGATCTACATGTAGTAATAGGACTGGAAGAATATTTGGGTGGATTTTCCCTTTTGTCGAATTGCTTCTCATTGTAGGTCCATGATTTGCATTCGACTAGAGGCAAGTTTATGGCCTCTAGTGCTGGTCTTTTTAGGCCATCTTCATGGCTATCCAAGTCTCCTTTGACATAGTCCCAAAATCCTTTACCCATAAGGAAATTGGTCATTCTAAACTTCCAGGCATGGAAGTTGTTCTTATCGAGCTTCTCACTGACAATCTGATTGATTCAAACATGTTTTCTTGCAACAATAAAAAAACTGCAACAGACAATTTCTGTATGCAACCTGTAACACAGAATAATCTTTTGTGACTACTACAATGGTACTTCAGCACAACCTGTAGGTTACCAGATCTAATCAAAGTACATGTACATACACCCAATATTAACAATACATGTGCAAACACTTTCTGCACTCCCAAAATGCACTGTTGCACTGAAATAACCAAATTTTGACTAGAGACAATTCTTAACCACAACTTCCCAAAATTGTCAAAAATACCTTGCAGAGTGACAAAATTATCAAAAATACCTTCCCAAAATTGTCAAAAATACCTTGCAGAGTGACAAACGGAGATTGAGACACACCCGAAATGTAATTTTGGCCGCAAAACATCAGTACATATAGTACTTCATACCACACAGGCACCTCCAAGCCTATGAAGACAACTCCTCAATCGGAGATGTGTAGCTCCCGGAGCTACCAAGGGGTGTTGTACCTAAACCAAGAAGGTAAGAGATGGTGATGCTCTTACCTGTGTACCACTTCCTTACTTGCTTGTTCTTGCCACATGCTTGTCTCCTTAGCTCTCACATGAACCAAAGCTTTGATACCATAAAGATAATGTGGGGGGGGAGAGAGAGCTTGAGTTCCTTGCAAGCAAACACACACACACACACACACACATACACATAAGAGAATGCAAGACAAAGAGAGAGCTTGAGTTCCTTGCAAGCACACACACGCACACACACAAGAGAATGCAAGACAAAGAGAGATGGATGGCTTAATTTTCTTCTATCTTAATTTTCTTCTATCTTATTCTCTTCTCAATAACCATATAACTAAATGATAAGAGTGCATTCATAAAGGGAAAGTAATCTCCTACAACAACATACAAAATGGTCAATCTATAGTGTGAACCCAACTATATGAGCTGACACTATAACTATGCCATAACTCTAGTACTCCAAAGTGGCTGTCACACAGTCTATCATCCATTGGCGGCATATCGACCATAATCCCACCAACCATGCCAGTGGCATAAGTGTAGAAGCTGTCACCCAGGCGTGTCATCAATGTCCGCATAGCACTAGTTGATCTCGATATCTCAACACATTTGATGGTAGTAGAGAATGGCCTTTGGGCCATTCTAACATGCTCTAGGGGTTATAGAATGGCAAGATGCCCATTCTTCTATGCACAATGAGCTTTAGAATTGACCCAATGGACCATTCTAACTTGCACCATAAGTTGAAAGAAGGTTACATAATTATCCTAGGGCCATTCTTCAATGCACAATGTGCTAAATAATGGCCTATGCATAATCATGATATTCCATGCATGTAGGGTGTATAGAATGGTGTTGGGACCATATTAGTATGCACCAATAGTTGAAAGAATGGGTTATAGAATGGCCCCATGGCCATTCTATAACCCCACTCCGATTCTGTCAACCACCACTCATAAATTTTAGAATTGTCCTTGGGCCATTCTATCATGAAATCTTGAGAGAATGGCCCTAGGGAACCTAAGATAATCTAGAGTGATCGTTATAAGAGAATCTAGCTTGGACCTAGGGCCAAGCTACCATGAATAATTCTCTTGTGTAGAATGGACCTTGTGCCATCCTTGCAAGCACAATGTATTTTGGAATGGCCCTAGGGCCAAGCTACCATGAACAAATCTACATTTTCTTTGCTAGTAGACTGGTCATAGGGCCAAGCTATCATCAGCAAAGCAACACCATTTTTGATGGTAGATTGGCCCTAGGGCCAAGCTATATTCTCTTGTGTGGTAGCTTGGTCCAAGTGTCACTCTAGATTCTCTTATGTTCCTTAGGGCCATTCTCTCAAGATTGCATGGTAGAATGGTCCTAGGGCCATTCATCGAAGCATAATATACTTTGTAATGGCCCTACATCCATTATACCTACACGATGCACTTGAGAATGGCCCTAGGGCCATTTTCCACTCCCTTGTATCAACTGTTGGTAAATTTTAGAATGGTTCTTGGGGCAATCTCTACATGTGCTTGCATAATTTTTAGAATTGTCCTTATTTTCCAATCTCTTGAAAGAATGGCTCTATGGCCATTCTATCACACAATATTGAGAGAATGGCCTTAGGGAACACAAGAGAATCTAGTGTGACCCTTGCAAGAGGATCTAGCTTGGCCCTAGGGGGCGGGCCAAGCTACCATGAACAAATTTACATTTTACAAATTTACTAGGAAATTGGTCATAGGTCCAACATGCCATCAACAAAGCATTACCATCTTTGCTGGTAGGTTGGCCCTAGTGCCAAGCTACCAACAAATTTTTTGTAGATTTGTTGATGGTAGCTTGGCCGCCCTAGGGCCAAGCTAGATTCTTGCATGTGTGTGGTAGCTTGGTCCAAGGGTCACTCTAGATTATCTTATGTTCCCTTGGGCCATTCTCTAAAGATTGCATGGGAGAATAGCTCTAGGGTCATTCTTTTGGAAAGCACAATCTACTTTAGAATGGCCCTAGGAAACACAAGAGAATCTAGAGTGAACCTTGCAAGTTTGAGGTGGAAGGTCTTATAGCTTTAGCCATGGAAACTTGGCATTCTTGACTAGGGTGTCTAAAGGTTTGTTCATTCCCCAAATGAACCTGGCCATAAGCTGCTCTTCGTCTAGTGGTGGTAAGTACTTGAGGAGAAGAGCAAATACTTGGTGATATTCTTCAATGGTTTTGCTCCCCTGGTTTAGCTCTAAGAATTCATTCATCTTGGTTTTTAAAAATCCGGGGGGACAAAATCTATTCCTTAGATAAGCTTTGAGATCATTCCAGGACTAGGTATTCCTATCCAGATGGTTGGTGTCACAATGGTTTCTCCATGCCGCCACACTGGCTGTTTCCACAATCTTCACCCCAGAGCGAGAGCCAATTTGCTCCTCTCGTTGTATCTGGTGACATCAAAATATTCTTCCATGGCTTCAACCCACTTTTCCATAGCCTCGCCCAAGTTCTCCCCTTCACCTTTGAAGGGTCCTGGGTGAAGAGCCTTGCAAATGTCGGGATCGAGCTCTTCCTCATCAATGAGAGGATTTGGCTATCGGCCCCACGGTTGCTCGCCTCATGATTCTGCCAAAAATGATATATTATTAAATTTTTATTTTGATTTCGTCTCACGAGATCCTAAGACTTAAGAGGTTTGGAAAATAATTGCTTAAACAAGATAAATGATCTTATTGGAGATCTATGACATATTTCCAATGAGTAACAGATTTTTCTTCATCAATTCGTCATATAATAAACAATCACTTATACAACAAGGAAATTTTTCACAAAACATTTCTTTCTTTATATAAAGGTTGCAATATGTACATAGAGCATCTCGGCTCCAGAAAGTTAAAACCTCCTCGAGAAATGCATAAGACAACAAAACTGGGGGCTACAGACATGCCCCGATTACAAATGTTCCCTTACTACCAAGGGAGCTACTCTCTTCTCCTTTGGAATAAAGCGGCTAAGAAGTTTGTAAATCTCGAGGCGTAGGGTGATATTAAATAACACCATGAATCACTTTTAGCCTCATCATCAGAATCATGGGGTGGCCAACGAGATATTTGCCCTCAACATCACGCCCTGGTCGCAAGAGGCGTGGACATACTACCCTGCAAACCACTTGTGCTGCCGTCTCTCCGTTGGGTCTAGGAAATATAAATCCTCGAAATGGCTTGTGAGTCTGGCTTGGCTCGTTCGAGTTGTAGTGGAAGAGATGAGATGCTCGAAGGCAAAAGCAGTCATATCTTGTGAGACTGGGTGAGATTGGGAATACCACATAAGCATGGAAGTTCCATCTATAAAACCAAATTCTTTGATAAAAAATCTTCATTAATGAAGCTTAAGGAATAAAAATACATTACGTAAATGCTCTTTTTGAGTTTTTATTATAAATTTCTTTATAAGAATTCATTTTTCCTTATTAGCTTTCAACAAAGCTCTGATACCAGCTGTGAGACCCTCGCCCCTCCACGATGCACCCTCCGAGGGCCTTGGTGATAGAAGCAGCGTCAGCCTCTCACGTGGGACAGGGATCCACCCTCGGGGCCTTGCCCACCACGGATATCCAGACAAGAGACTAACCTGGCAGTTCCAAACCCGAAAAAACTTCCCTCGCCCGGAAGGCACGGTTGATTCCACCAAGAAAATCATCTAACAGGAGAATTGATCTAATGAGTCAAAGTCTTAACTATCCAAACTGATCCGACCGAACCCGAAAGTCACATAGTCAGATCAAAGAAGAGACTTGTACTTGGTCCATAGAATCACCTCACCTTTTTCCTCATTTAGCGAGGCACAGACCTGCTGATTCCCTCCTACACAGAACAAGGGTCTTCCTAGGACTTAATCTAACTAATGTAACTTAATCGTAACTATTTGTATCGTAGGAATCCCCCGATCCAACCTAACCCCAACTGGCCCATGGGTTAGCCAACTGCCCAACCACTGTATTGGTGGGATTCTTTTATAAAAATTTGGTTATGTTTTGCCTAAGTACCGAGGAGGAAAAGAGTTCCCAGGCCCCCAAGCCGATGATTCAAGCAAAATTTAAGGTAGGCATACCACTTACACACCCAATATGAAATTGCCATTATAAGAGATTCGGCTGTCTTTAAAACAATCTTTCAATAAAATCATAGTATTACTGATCATAGTCCTCCAAAATATTGGGTCCATTATTTCACAAAATATATATATCATCTGGACTCTCCGTTGAAGACCAGCTGGTCAACCAACAGGATCCAATATCAAAATTCAGTTCACAAAAGTCATTCTTTTCAGTTCATCTGTATCTTCCTTGACGTACACATGGGTGTCCTAGTAACCGTGAGCCCGTGCATCACTTGGTCATAACCCTCTAGGATCCTACTTAGGTGTCCTAGCACTTCACTCAGGGAGGACCGCTTCATCGGTCCTCGCCCCTTCGTACCGGGCGGAAGCGCACCATTTTGGCCATACCGAGGGTGGTGGTCAAGACCTCGGCAGGCATTGCCGCGAGCGACGTCCCTCGATGACTCCCCACCAGCTGTTGCAATGAGTCTCTTCTTAGTTAAACACATACCAAATTCTTCCTCCAGCATTCTGGCGTAAAACAATCCTTTAAAAGAAAACAGAGGTTCTATGCAAGTAGAATTCTCGGTTCAAGATTGGTTCCACAAAACCCTTTTTCCTTAATTTATATTTCCTTAATGAGAGTCATTGATCTCTCATCAAGGTAATCTACCCATCATTTGATTGAATTTCTAACTAGATTCTTGGTGATTTCGGTTAAGGGAAAACTATGCTAATTCAAGGGTAATCTATTCTTTGTGTCAAGAATTGGAATTGGTCTCGAGATTTTTGCTTGATTCAGATTCGAGAGATGGGCAAGTAGTTTACTGGCCACCCCTCTCACAGTCATGGTCTAACCAAAATTATTTGGTTTACCTCTAACTTTTATGCCTAAGGATTTTCTTCAGATAAAAATCTCCTGAACTCCTAACCGTAATGAAAATTCCAACTTTATGAATTTCATTCCTTCCTAACCATAATAGATTAAGAAATGGTTCTATATGAGAATATCGGGTTTTTATAAAAATACTCTTCTTCCATTAATCTAATTTTGAGTACATATTAATTTTGAGTACATATTAATTTGGTGATTTATCCACCTAAAATATCTAAAAATATTCTTTCTACCAATTTAATTATCAACCCTAAGTTTCTAGGTGAAATTATGGTGAAAATTTCTCTTTTGTCACCAAAATTTAATTTAAACCTTTCTCTAATTAAAATACCATAAAAATTCTTCTTTTAATTAAATATAATTATCTATTTTTTTGAATATGCTAAAAATTCCTCTTTTTTCATTTAAATGGTTGAATTCCAAATGTCATGGGAATTCCTCTTTTATCATAAAATAAATTTATCTAAAATTTATCTTTTTTAAATTAAATAAAAATATCCATTATTTCAAATATGCCAAAAATTTCTCTTTTTGTATTTAAATGATTGAATTCCAATTATCATGGAAATTCCTCTTTTATGGTTTACAATTTTTTCATGCATAAAAAGAATTTGTCTAAAATTTCTCTTTAAATAAAATATCCATTATTTTAATATACAAAAAATTTCTCTTTTAATTAAATAATTATGCATAAATACTAAAAATTTATTTCCCATGAATATGATGAAAATCAATCTTTTTGCATAGGAATTCCAATCCTAGAATATTGTAGGAAGTCCTCTTTTAGCATTATGCATAAAAATAAGATATGTATTATTTTATGAAAATTTTGCCATAGCTTAGCTACTATTACTGATAATTTTTACTTTTTCTAAAAAGAATAAAACATAGTAATGCAATTAGGATAGAAGATCTATTCTTAAACTTAAATCTAAACCATGAATTTAAATCATAATTTTAACCATAATCATAAACTTAATTATGATTATTCTACTAGATTAAGCTATTTCCATCCTGCCTTACACCAGGTGTGCGTAAAATTGGTATACCAAGTTCCTCATCCAAACTCTCGGAACTTGATGACTTATAACCTGTAATGCCAATTCCTTCAACCTTCTTTTTCCCTTTATCCACAGCACTACTCCAATGCTCACACTCTCATGCCTCAAGCGTCCTGACCATGGACGTATAGTGCTACTCTCAAACTCTGCTGGCCCAGACATAGAAATAGAACTTGCTTGTGGCAAGTTCACATGCACATCAGCATCAAGTGAATTAATGACACCCTCATCCTTTGCTTTGTACCAACTAGCAAGTTCATCAAACACCACATCTTGTGAGATAACCACTTGCCTAGTTTGTGGATTGTAACATTTATATGCCTTGCGATCCTGTGCATATCCAACAAACACACACTTTTTTGCATTAGGATCCAACTTCCTCCTCCTCTCGTCAGGCACATGTACATAAGCTATACATCCGAACACTTTGAGGTGTCCAATGTCTGGCCTAAAACCTATAAGCCGCATCTCTGGTTTACTTCCATGTATGGCTGATGTGGGTGTCTTATTAAGTATATACACTGCACTGGCACATGCTTCTGCCCAATAATAGTCTGGCATGCTCTTTTCATTGAGCATCACCCTGGCCACTTCACAAATGACCCTATTCTTCCTCTCAGCAATACCATTTTGCTGAGGTGTATACCTGCAAGTTAACTGCCTTCTTATGCCATGCTTTCTCAAGAAATGCTCAAAAGCATGTGAGGTGTATTCACCACCTCCATTTGTCCTCAAACATTTTATCCAAGAGCCATATTGCTTCTCTGCAAAAGCTTTGAAGTCCATAAATTTTCCTAACACTTCACTTTTCTCTCTGAGAAAGTAAATCCAAGTCATTCTGCTGAAATCATCAATGAATGTCACATAATATAAGCTGCCTTTAATGGATGGGTTTTGTGTAAGACTCCATACATCGCTATATAAACTATTTCAAGTGGCCTGCTACTCATGTTGTCTTCTCTAGGAAATGACAACCTTGCCTACTTTCCAAACTGACAGGCATCACAAACATGCATATTTCCATCATACTTGAATCTAGGCAGCCCACTAACAATGCCTCTTGCCTGCATGTTCTTTAACCTTTGTATGTTCACATGCCCAATCCTCTTATGCCACATGTCAATGTTATGTACCACATTTCGGCTTTTAGAGAACATGGCTGATTTCAACTCAGGAATCCCAGCATCCAACTTAAATAACCTGCCTTCTTTCTTGCCTTTGGCAATGACTCTACATCCATTTTTGAAATCCTCAATGAAGCAACCATGCTCGTTGAAACAAACCTATAAACCTTGTTCCACCATTTGACCAACTGAGGCCAAACTTTTTGTAATAGAAGGCACATACAAGACATCTGCCTTAGACTTTGTTTCACCATTATGCATAACCAATGGTACACTTCCAACATGTGTGATAGCATGTTGGGTATCATCTCCCGTTTCCACATAGCCTTTCACATCCATAGGCTTCATATGCTCAAACCATTCACCATGACAAGTCATATGGTTTGATGCTCCAGAGTCCATATACCAAGTGTCATCACTTTCAGCATTTGTCATCATAGATCCCACAACATGTTTCATGGCAAACAAGTGATTTGCATTGCCATCATTACTGCTTGATGCATAATTTCCACCACCATTACTGCTTGATGCATAATTTTCGCTACCATGTTGTGCATAATGTCCACCATGTTGTGCTCTACCCCCTCTCAAATCATTTTGTTTGCAGAAACAATCACGTGCCATATGACCAAATTTTTTCACAATAATGGCATTCCACATTTTGTATAGATGTTTGTTGGCCTTGCCAACATCCTCTACCATGAGGATTACCTCTGCCTCTCTAAGGTGTATATCCACGACCACCTCTAGCACCATATGTAGGTTGAAAATTCTGTTGTGGTGACTTGTCCTGCCATCCATGACCATTACCACGGCCACGTGATGCAAATCTCCCAAAGATATGGACAAAGAAAAGGGACACATTTGTGCTACTAGAGCATTGTGATCAGGTTGTCTTTAAGGTGGACCCGTTTGTCATCCAAATTGATCCACGTAGTAAAGAAATATTTGGATATATGCAAATATCAGATGAAGTAGAGATTGAGAAACCCACTCAAGAAGCACAAGAAACACATATTGATCTAGTTGAACAACTAGAAGAAGGATTAAATGAAGATATAGTAATTCAACAACTAGAACTTGAACTAGAAGCAAATACAATAGCTAATTCGAAATTCAAAGAAGAAATAGAAGAACAACTTCCAACATAACCATCTCTAATTCCTGAAATAGAAGAGGACGATACGGGTGAACTACGTTCTACTCCAACAAATAAGGCTATACCCATTGACGAAGATGTAGATGGAGAGGTCTTTCTAGAAATAAACGTCTTTGGAGCATGATCTAGCTGAGGATGAGAGAGTTGATGATGAGCTATAACATGTTATTTCACTTTTATTTGCAAAGAAATACTCGGTTTTTGTCAGAGTTTTCTTGTTTGGGACTATTAATGGGAGCCTTAGCATATAATTTGTTAAAGTTGAGTATCTAGGGTGGGTCATAGCAAGTTAGATACACCATTATGAAACTATATAATCAAATGCTAAATAGAATTATTTGCAAACTTAATGTACACTTAAATGAGATAGACACATTGTTTGATTCAATTGCTCTCATGAAATACAATGATTCATGCCTCTTATATAGGTAGCTGTATACAACCTTTGGTAGTGTGAACATGGTTTCCCAAATGTCTACTACCCCACCTATGACAATCCATGTGATCTCTTATATATTCTCTTGGCTCCTTTCACATGCCCTTTTACTAGGATGATTTGCAACCCTTCAATTTATGCTTCTCTCACTCACTCCTGAACCTTATTTTGTGTTTCATGGCACCACATAGTTCAACACCCCCCCTTGGTACCATACCTTTGGGCTACTTAAAGTGGTCGAACATACAAATTTTTCACTTTTCCTTACTCCCCCTATGTGATCGGGTTACTTTGAACCACATAAGATGGCACTTCCCCCCCTCAATTTGAACTTGGCCGGGTGACTCTCAGAGGCTTTAGTTGCTTGGACACTCTCTAGCTTAGAGGTTGTTTAAGGTGTAGGGATATAGCTGCTTTTGCTATGATTTTATTCCGAGCATGAGTACATCATTAGTCTTAGAGGCTGGTTTACAACACGTTTTGTAGGGAATAGAGATTTTACAAGAAATTAGATTTTGGTTTTACAGTGGGTAGTGATGGTTTTTGAGTTGCGTGGACACATGCTTGACAGGCTCGCATACTCATGTGGTTGTTGCCAAAGGTTTCGGTGGAAGTTTTTGTCTCAATGAAGATCTTGATGATGAAAACACTATCATGTGTGTTACAAAAGTCCACGGGAACACATTCTAACTTTATCTCCAAGTTTTTTTTTGGAAAATTATCTTAAAAAAATATGCGGCCGGGTCGTCTTCCGGTCGTCTTCTTCACCCTGGAGCCACTGCGCTGAAGAGTTCTGTCTCACTGGACCTATTCTTCGTCTTCTCAACGTGGATGGTGAGTGCGGGAGCGCTGCATACTTCTCCAAGCTTTTTTTGAATCTCTTTCTCCTTCGTCTTCTCAACGTGGATAGTGATGCTACGCAACACTGTAGAAAGGCCAGCTTTGATGCTCACCTGCGGGTCGTATGCCACGTCAAGCTCACAGACAGCAAGGAAGGCAACTTTTCTTTCTTCTTCTTTGGGAGCGTGTCTAGCTACTGGGGTCGACTTCCAAGGAAGGAAATTGAGGCCGTCACCAAATGGATATTCTGCTCCAATTCCAAGACAGCTGCATTTTCCTCTTTCTTGGTCTTCCTTCTGCTTTTCCAGAACCTTTCTTCCCTCTTCACACAAAATTTCTTCCCCCTTCTTCTTCCATATGGCCTTAATAGCTGTTGTCGCTGCTCTTGTTGCTTGCATGTCTTCCTTCTTGCAGTTGTCCGAGTACTTGCTTTTGCACGTTCCTTTCTAAAAGAAACAACCAATTTGGTGCTTCTGCAGTTCGTTGAGGTTCAATCCCACCATCATTTTCTCTCAGGCTTGGCTTGAATGTTGGGTCAGCTCCTTGCCGTCGTGCAGCTTTCTGTAGAGCTTCGTCCATTTCACCTTTCGTGGGTTGCTCTTCATCTTGAAAATTCTTGCGGCATTTTGATTTGCAGAACCTCATGGCTGCTTTTGCGACACCCCCCTAAAGCGAAGAGAGATGGTGTGACCATTAGCACAATAGTCTCAAAGCTTTGACATTTCCATTTGTGCAGTTGAATAAGCGGCTAATTAACCTAATACGGAGATTATAATGAGATCCTAATAACAAAAGGAAGAGAAGAGAAACTAAACACATGACCTTGTCTAAGCTTTAATCAAACACTTCCAATGGCCAACCCTAGGTGGCTCTCATACCATATTAAAGTTGAGTATCTAGGGTGGCTCATAGCAAGTAAGTTAGATACACCATTATGAAACTTTATACCATGTTAGAGTTGAGTATCTAAGGTGGCTCATAGCAAGTTAGATACACCATTATATGGAACTCTATAATCAAAGGATAAATAGAATTATTGCAAACTTAATGTACACTTAAATGAGATAGACACATTGTTTGATTCAATTACTCTCATGAAATACAATGATTCATGCCTCTTATATAGGCAAGTGTATACAACCTTTGGTAGTGTAAACATGGTTTCCCAAATGTCTAGTTCCTATATAATTCCAAGGAGACAAGACTACCCCACCTATGACAATCCAAGTGATCTCTTACATATTCTCTTGGTTTCACCCACTCTTCCTTTCACATGCCCTTTTACTAGGATGATTTGAAACCCTTCAATTTATGCTTCTCTCACTCACTCCCGAACCTTATTTTGTGCTTCATGGCACTACATAGTTCAACATAATTGCCATAATTTCTTGTAAATATTGCTACATATATCCTTGTATTTTGGATCATTAGTGCAAGATTTGGTAAAAAGCTATTGGCTTATTAATTTTTATAAATATTGTTACATATCTTTGTATTTATTTGAAAAGTAACTAAAAACTCGATTGATAAGGACTATGAGAACTAAAAACACTTGCGTTTTTTTTAGAAGTCATAAAATAAAAATAAAAATATTTTTTCGATGTTCTTTTCGAGACGTTGTTTCCGACCCTCATTTCGACGCTTATTTTAAAACAAGCATAGATGATTTTTTTGACATTTGTTTCGACGGCACAGGTACTGTCAAAACTAGGCATTGGAAATAGAAGATCTTATAGTAGACTGGCTCCACTGCTATTACTTGGGATGCATCAATGGTGGATGGATGGATATCCTTGGGGAACTTATGTACCAAAGATGGAGTTGAGTCCATTTAATGAGCATGACATGTCTTACAAACTAGCGCAATAATAAAATAAAGCCATGTTATAATTTTATTTTTTCATACCACTGCCTCCATTTCGTAGATGGCCTCGTGCACTTTTTGATCTTGACACTCACTAATGCATATGGAAAGAATGAACTATTGCAATCAAATGTTAATTACAATGGAAGACCATCATGAAGCTTATGTAAGTAAACTTAACATACCTGAAACATCTTGTGCCAATTATGCATTTTTAGACCATTGAAATGAGTTTTTCCTTTCTTCTTTGCTTTTGTGAATGCTCCCTTTAAAGAACGCATGACACCCATAGGGTACAAAATGAGGAAATTAGATCCTTTATTCTCTTCTCCTCATTCTTTGTCAAGATCCAAGGTGCTTTAGGTAAAATTACCTTCCCATTCTCTTGAACTATTGGCCAAGTGGTGGGGAGGCATTCAATCAATGTCAAGTCCTCATGAACCGCTAACGAATCTCTCTTTCTAATTCTATGGTCCCAAATATTCGATGCTACATTTTTTATGATGTGCATCGGATCTAGAAGATGATTGATTCTTAGCTTTGTCCAATATGGGAGACAAAAGTAGATTGACTACCTTGTCATTGGTGGTTGCATATGGGACGGTCCTCTCCACAATACTTCTCAATCTCCTACTCTTAGAGGATGTGGGGACACTCCTTTTGTAGATGGAACAAATATATCATGATCAAATGAAAAAAAATGGTGATGGTCTTCATACATGACCTTCTTGAGATGCATAGTCCATGATGTAACAAGCAACGATCCACAACCGGATGTTGTCAGTCCTAATTATGCACAATGCACAAATAAAATACATTTAGAGATAAACTATATTTGATAATTCAAATCGTAGAAAGATAACTGAGAATAGAAAATATACTGGAGCACTCTCCATATCCCAGAGAGTTATGCATTGTCCACATTAAAATTGCCTTCACCTCTGTGCTACGTTGTGTAAGTGGTTGCGACACATCATGCACTTGGATGCCATGCCATAATGTCTCAAGCTCATTGATCAAAGTTTCAAGGTACACATCCATGTTCTTGACCTTATGCTTGCTATGCATGAGAAGAGCCAGCATCACATTACCCTTCTTTATTGACTTCCAATGAGGAAAATTATAGTTCACTACTACCACTGGGGGCATGTGTTCCATGATGATGATTGAGACCAAATGGATTGAATCCATTCATACCCAATTCAAGTCATGTGACATGGCTCGTCCTTGAATTCTGACCACTCCTCATCCATGTGTTGCCATGCTAGTGAATCCACAGGTACCCTCATCGTGCCATGTGTACACCATGTCATGAGTTCATCAATATTTATCATTTGATGATGTGGTCGTAGAGGTTTGTGGCATCGGTTTTCTTGAATTTGGAACCTAAATGTAGAGGTTTCCTTGCCCGGAACATGTGTTGAATGTGGAGTATGATAGGCAAATGCCTCAACACCTATTGAGGAATCATCATACCTTGTAAATCACTTTGGTAATATGAGACTCTCCACATTTTTGACATTGAGTTCCATCTTTATGAGAACCCCAAAATAGCACACAATCATTGACACATGCATGTATACGTTCATAATCCATGCCAAGTGCCGTCAAGAAGGGCGCATGTGTATGGGTATGTATACGTTCACAGTCTAATACTCTCATAACATGCACCCTTGTGGAGGCATCTTGTTGTCAAAAGGAAGCATCTTCTTCATACATGAGCCTACAAAGGGTTTGAGAGAATTTCAAATATTATTTATAAAGGGTATGGTATGATTAAATTGTAAATTTCTAACCCAAACACTGACTTGCCGAAAGAGGCTTGTAACACTAGCATTTCTCTAACCATACATGGTTTGCAAGTTTAGTAACTCCAAGGTCACATGAAGGGTGTGGAGTATGCACAACCCTTGTATAGTGGAGTGTAAGCATCTTGTTGCAATTGATTTTTGTCAAGTGTGGTTTTGAGCTCCCCCTCTTCTTCTTTCTCAAAGAAGTCATCCTCATCTTATCCATGCCCAAATCTTCATCGACTCCATGTGTGCCATTGATGGAGGTAATTTTTCCGCATGTCGAGCATGTGGGCTCACCCAATTGAATCATGGAGGGCTCTAAAGCCTTTAGGTAATTATCTACTAAGCACGGAGTAATGAGACATAGAATCCCTCATTCTACGACGTGTCTCCTCCTTGTCCTTGTCCTAAAAAACATGGACTACATTATGAATACCTAAATCATGTGCATATAAGAATATATGATAGTGAATATATACACTCAGTGAACTCTCCGGATGCTGTACATCTTTGAATCGGCCATAATCTTGCATTGTGATTCATCATAAATGCACCATTTCTTCATTGTATCTCTCACATGGACATGGAATCTTCTAACGCAATCACTCATACTGACTTCGCATGGGTGTCATGTCATCATCAAAAGAAGAAGGCATTGACAATTGTTTATACATGGAGGGCACCTAGTTGTCAACATCCAGAATATAAGTGCATAAACACTCCATTCCATTTCATCAAACACAAAGTTAGCTCTCTGAAATTTGCCAAAACTAGCTCTCTAAAATTTCTCCAATACACATCTATAAGTGCAGCTATGGGTATGGCTATACCCGTGCCTATAGCCGTGTACTGGGAAAAAAATCGAATACCCCCCTCATGTGCACTGCACCATGTGCTTTCATTTTCTTAAGTCGTCTCCTCCTTTGCATGTGCTTGTGGTAGGCTATGGCTATGGCTCCCTAAGCACCCTTTCCCTTCACAAGTCCTTCTCCTCTTCTCCCTTCACAAGCCCTCCCTTGCCCTTCACAAGCCCTTCTCCTCATCTCCCTTAACAAGCCCTTCTCCCTTTCCCTTCACAAGCCCTCCCTTTCCCTTCACAGACCCTTCTCCTCTTCTCCCTTAACAAGCAATTCACAAGCCCTTCTCCACTTCATAAGCCCTTCTCCTCTTCTCCCTTGCCCTTCACTAGCCCTTCTCCTCTTCTCCCTTGCCCTTCACTAATCCTTATCCTCTTCTCTCTTAACAAGCCCTCGCTCACCTTTATAAGTCCTTCTTCTATTCTCCCTTCACAAGCCCTCCCTCACCTTCACAAGGAAATCCCCTTGTCACATTCACAAGCCCTTGTCACAAGAAAACCCTTTTCTCACCTTCACAACCCTAAACCCTTCACAACAAACCCTTTTCTCCATTCACTTCATAAGCTCAAGCAAGCCATATCAAGATATACACCATATTCTTATCTTCTTTGTTTTCTCCATTCACTTCATAAGCTCAAGCAAGCCATATCAAGATATACACCATATTCTTATCTTCTTTGTTTTCTCTAATCTTTTGTTTTTTGAAAGTGCACTAATTGTCAGGGTTTGAGACTTACCTCAAATGTGTTACTTGTTCTCTTATATGCTTGCTTGCTCTCATGTATGCTTGTATGCTTAGCTAGTTGTATTAATAGTTATTTATAAATAAAAAATCTACTCATAATTTTCTTTTTGTGGCTAGGTCAGGGCATTCTTTGGCTAGGTTGAGGTAATCTTCTCCAAAGAAGGTCAACTGAAAGATCCCTGTCCCCACCGCACAACGAATCTTGGGGTGCTAGCAGCGGAAGTAGCACTTCTTGCGCAGGGCAGGGTCCTTCACTCGGGGCCTCGCCCACGAATATCCGAACAAGAGACTAATCCCTCGGTTCTTCCAAAACCAAACCTGAAAAAACTTCCCTCGCCCGAAAAGCATGGGCGATTCCTCCAGGATATTTTTACTCTAACGTAGTCAAGAGCTTTATCTACCTGAACTGATCTGACCGAACCCGTAAGTATCATAGTCAGATCAAGGAAAAGACTTGCACTTGGATCATAGAGACCAATGCTTTTTTTCGTCATTGAGAGGCACAGTCGTTGATTCTTTTCCATAGAACAATTTTTATCCGCGATTTACTTCATCTATCGTACCATAACAGAATTGAGTCTCATTTTAGGGATCCATCAGTCCCATCCAGTCTCGTGGGTTAGCCAACCACCCAACCACTATAGTGATGGGATCCATTTAAGAATTTGGTTAGTTTTTGTCCCGGGTACCAGGGAAAAGAGTTCCTAGGTCCCCTAGCCAAATATTCATGCAAACTTAAAACTAGTCACACCACTTACACACCCAATATGAAATTACCTTTTTCACAGATTCAGCTGTCTTTTTCACAGATTCATCTGTCTTTTTCACAGATTCATCTGTCTTTAAAACAATCATTTATTGAAACTATAGTATCACTGATCATAATCCTTCAAAATTAACCTGGTTGAATCCTAATTTCTAATTTTTCCTTCATCGGTGTACTTATGGCATCATTGGCAACCAAAACGCTCACCACCTGTCCACTCAGGGGCCTTTTCAATAGTTCCTAACTCATAGTACCTGGCAATATATTCACTTATAAAAGTCAAAATGGAATCTCCGTTGAAGATCAGCAAGATCAACCAACAGATCCATATAAAAGAGCCATGGACTCATCTGTTGAGAACCAGTAAGGTCAATCAACCAGATCCATGCCCAAATTCAAAAAACAACTCTTACTCCTTGTTCCAGTATCTTTCCCGATACACGTGTGGATATCTTCGACGACCCCAGAGCCCGAGCACCGTATGGTTAGCACCCTCTAGGATCCTTCTTCTCGCAGGTCACCTAACGCTTCACTCGTAGGCCGCTTCCTTAGTCCCTCATCCACCATACCGAAAGCTCACCATTTAAATCGAACCGAGGCTGGTCAAGACCTCGGCCGACCTTGCTACACGAGACGTCTTCCGTTGACTCTCCGTCAGCTGTTGCAAATTTATCACAAATAGGCCCCACGACCTCATTCACAGCATTTTTGACATAAAATAGTCATTTAAAAACATAAAATAGTCATTTAAAAACAGGTCATAAATACAGTTTCTATAACGAACTCTGGTCTTTCCACATTGTTCCACATCAATCCTCATTTATTTCATATGTATTCCCATTCTCATCACATCATTTTCCATCTCATCACATCTTTTCTCATTTATCCGCATCAGATCTCATCCACTCGCATCTACCCATATCCGCATCAGATCTCATCCACTCGTATCTACCCATATCCACATCTCATCACATTATATTCATTCACATCACATATCACATCTATCCCAATTTACATCACATCTCATTTACTCACATCCCGATTCACATGACATCACATCTCATTCATTCACGTCCCGATTCACATCACATCACATCTATTCACGTCCATCACATTCATTTCCATCACATTCATTTACATCACATCCATTTACATCCATCACATCACATTCATTCATATCCATCACATTCATTCATTCATATCCACCACATTCATTCTCATAACCATCCCATCACATGCATTCTATCCACATTATATCACATCAATTCTATCCACATCATATCTCATTCATACACATCTCATCTCATTCATCCACATCCATCCAATCGTTCACATGTACGACTACTCACATCTATCCATACATTCATATCTATCACTTCACATCCACATATATTCATGTCACATTTTATTCTTTCACATACACATCCACATCCATTCTTTCACATACTCATCCACATCCATTCTTTCACATACTCATCCTGTAAGATTCCTCCCCAGCCCATCATGATGTCCAAATTCTCCCCCTGTAGTCAAATCCCTCTTCAAAAATATAAAAGATCTTGTTTCTACCAGTTTTGGCCTAGAGATAGAGAGAGGTTATTCAGATTTTGGATATTTTTTGGATGAAAAAATATCTCTTTGTATTTAAATAAGTTTCCCTGAAACAGAAGTTCAAAAAGATTTTCAGAAGGTGCATTAGAAATCAAGTATAATCTGTTCAAGAGGCCTTATCCTGAGGGTCAAGATTTTTTTGAAATTTTAAATTAAGGTTCCTATGGGCCAATAAGATTCATCCAAATGTTTGGAGGAGATAAATGGAAGAAATAAAGAAAATCTCCCCAAAAATGAGTAAATACTCACATAAGATGAAGAGTTGACTAAGGACAAGGTTATTAGTTAAAAAAGAGAGATATTTAGAAAAAATGATGCATTTTTGACACCTCAGTATGGGAGAATTTCCCTCATGAAGGAGGCGCCTATTTCACCTGTGGGGGAGAGTTTTAAACTCCCAAATAATGAGATATTTTTATCTCTCCTCTCTCCTGTTTCAACTAGATCCAAAAAGTGAGCTAAACTCACCTAAAAATGGTCAAAAATTGACCAAACTGATCTAGAAAATTCTAGAATCAGTTTGCTTGGTTAGAGGCTCACTTTTTCCTATAAATAGAATCCTCCCCCTTTGTTGAAGCTTAATAGTGTTTTTGCACTATTACCCTGCTTCTCCCAAGAGCCAAAAACTGTGAATTTACTCATAATTCATTAGTTTTTTACCTTCCCTCTTCTAAAGATTGGTGTGGCCACTCTTGTTTCAAACAAGAGTAGATCCCTCAAACCATCAAGCCAAAGGAAAGCTCTCAAATTCTCCTTGGAAGTTGGAGATTCTTCTCTTTTCTATTTCATTTTATGGTTTTTTTTAATTTTTGTCTTCTGTAAAATGATTATGATGTTATGCCTCATTGAAAAAAGGCATTCCCCTCTCTTCTTTAGTAAATCCAACCATTCTTTATCCTAGATGAATGATTAATGGATAAAATCAAGTTTTTCATAATGTTTCGCTTTGATAAGTAGAAAATGTTTACATTAGAATGATTTAAATACTCTTGGTGAACTTTCAATTAATTTTAGAGAATTAAAAATTGAAAAATGGTCAGCCATACAAAGGAGGTTATGGCAAAATTTTCTAAAATTATGAAAAATAAGCTTTAATTTTTTTTATTAAAAAATAGTAATTCCCATCGTATATGTATTCTTATAGTGTTAATTTTCATCCTAAGTATAAGAAAATGCATACTAAAAATATTTTATTAAAAAAGTGTTACTTTCTTTTGAATTAAATTCCATGCATAGAAGGAAGTATATTGAAATTATTATTTTGATTATAAAAGTGTGATTTTCATCAAAAATGATTTTTATGCATAAATAGATGCATAAAAGAAATTCTTTTATATTAAAAGAGTGATTTTCATCATAAATGATTTGTATGCATAAATGATTTTCATCATAAATGATTTGTATGCATAAACATATGCATAAAAGATATTTTTTTATATTAAAAGTGTGATTTTTATCATAAATGATTTTTATGCATAAATAGATGCATAAAAGAAATTCTTTTATATTAAAAGAGTGATTTTCATCATAAATGATTTGTATGCATAAAAGATATTTTTTTATATTAAAAGTGTGATTTTCATCATAAATAGATTTTATGCATAAATTAGATGCATAAGAGAAATTCTTTTATTCTAAAAGTGTAATTCCTACTAAATTGGATTTATGCATGGAAAGATGCATAAAGAATTTATTTTAATCCAAAAGTGTTATTCTCATCAATTTGATTTTATGCATAAATAGATGCATAAAGAATTTTATTTTTAATTCAAAAGAGTTATTCTCATCAATTTTGATTTTATGCATAAATAGATGCATAAAGAATTTTATTTTTAATTCAAAAGAGTTATTCTCATCAATTTTGATTTTATGCATAAATAGATGCATAAAGAATTTTATTTTTATTTCAAAATAGCTATTTTCATCAATTTTGATTTTATGCATAGAAAGATGCATAAAGAATTTTATTTTTAATTCAAAAGAGTTATTCTTATCAATATTTATTTTACGCATAGTAAAATGCATAAAAGATTTATTTTTATTTTGAAAGTGTTATTCTCCTTAAAATGGAATTTATGCATAGTAAAATGCATAAAAGGTTTATTTTTAATTCGAAAGTGTTATTTTTCTTAAAATTGAATTTATGCCTAAATAGATGCATAAAAGGATTTTTATAAAAGTGTTATTCCTACTAAAGTTGTCTTTATGCCTAATTAGATGCGTAAAGAATCTTTATATCAAAAAAATTAGAATTCTCTTACATTCTATAAATAGATGTGATAGGAATCAGATAGATGTAAATGGATAGATGGAAGTGATATGAATCAGATAAATGAAAATGGATGAATGGATGTGATGTCCTATGAATTAGGATGTGAATGAATGGTATAGGATGTGAAGGAATGTGAATCGTGATATGAATGAATGATAAGGGATGTGAATGAATGACGGCATGTGAATCGGATGTGAATGGATGATGTGGTTTGATGTGTGAATGATGTAGGTTAATGTAGATTGATGTATGGATGATGTGGTTTGATGTGTGAATGATGTGGGTTGATGTAGATGGATGAATGGATGATGTGGATGTGGATGTATGAATGTGGATGTGGATGTGAATGTATGAATGTGAATGGGGATGTGTGGATGTATGAATGTAGATGTGGATGTGGATGTGAATGTGGATGTGGATGTATGAATGTGAATGGGGATGTGGATGTATGAATGTGGATGTGGATATGGATGTATGAATGTGGATGTGAAAATGGATGTATGGATGTGAATGTGGATGTGAAAATGGATGTATGGATGTGGATGTGGATATGGATGTAGGAATGTGGATGTGAAAATGGATGTATGGATGTGGATGTGGATGTGGAAATGGATGTACGGATATGGATGTGGATGTCGATGTATGAATGTGGATGTGGATGTATGGATGTGTATGTACGAATGCGGATGTGGAAGTGGATGTATGGATGTGGATGTACGAATGTGGATGTGTATGTATGAATGTGGAAGTGGATGTATGGATGTGGATGTACGAATGTGGATGTGGATGTATGGATGAATGTGGAAGTGGATGTATCGATGAATGTGGAAGTGGATGTATGGATGTGGATGTACGAATGTGGATGTGTATGTAGAATAATGAATGCGAGTGTGTATGTGAAATGATGTGACGTCTATATGAGTGAATGGATGAGATGTGATGACATGTGAATTGGGATGTGAATAAATGATATGTGATGTGAATGAATCTGAGGTGATGAGATGGAAAATGATGTGATTGGATGACAATGAGTACATATATGAATGGAATGTGGAATAAGTAATGTGGACTGATGAGGGATAATGTGGAAAGACGTGAGTTCATTATAGAAACTGTAATTGTGACCTGTTTGTAAATGACTGTTTTATGTCAAGAATGCTAGGGAAGCATTTTTGAGCGTCTTGTGATTAAGGTCGTGGAGACCTAACTGATAAAGTTGCAACAGCTGACGGAGAGTCAATGGAGGACGTCTCGCATAGCATGGTCGGTCGAGGTCTTGACCAGCCTCGATTCGATTTAAATGGTGAGCTTCCGGTACGGTGGATGAGGGACCAAGGAAGCAGCCTATGAGTGAAGCGCTAGGTGACCTGCGAAGGATCCTAGAGGGTGCTGACCATACGGTGCTCGAGCTCTGGGTCGCCGAAGATACCCACGCGTGCGTCGTGGAAGATATTGAATCAAGGAGTAAGAGTTATTTTCTGAAACCGGGCATGGATCTGGTTGATTGACCTTGCTCATTCTCAACAGCTGAGTCCATGACTCTTTTACATGGATCTGTTGGTTGATCTTGCTGATCTTCCACGGAGATTCCATTTTGTTATGTGAATATATTGCCGGTTACTATGAGCTAGGAACTATCGAAAAGGCCCCTTTGTGAACAAGTGTGGTGAGCGTTCTGGTTGCCAATGATGCCATAAGTACACTGATGAAGGAATGATTGGAAATAAGGATTCAACCAGAGATTTTGAGGATTGTGATCAGTGACACAATGCTTTCATTAAAGGATTGTTTTAAGCATAGCTGAGGCCTGAGAAAAAGGCAATTTCATATTAGGTGTGTAAGTGGTGTGACTAGTTTTATGTTTGCATGAACATCCGGCTAGGGGACCTAGGAACTCTTTTCCCTGGTACCCGGGATAAAACCTAACCAAATTCCTAATTGGATCCCATCACTACAGTGGTTGGGCGGTTGGCTAACCCATGGGACTGAATGGGGTCAGGCTGGACTGATGGATCCGTAAATCGAGACTCAATTTTTGTTTAGTTTGATAGATGAAGTAAATTCCGGACAAAAATTGTTCTATGGAAAAGAATCAATAGCGGCAAGGGAAGTTTTTCCAGGTTTGGTTTTGGAAGAACCGAGGAATTAGTCACCTGTCCGGATATTCGTGGGCGAGGCCCCGAGTGTGGGATCTTGCCCCGTGCAAGAAGTGCTACTTCCGCTGCTAGCACCCTTGAATTCATAGCGCGGTGGAGACAGGGATCTTACAGTTGGTATCAGAGCTATTTGGCTAATGAGGATCAACCGAGAAGCTAAATATGTCAAAAATTTATCAAGAAGCACTAAAAGGTTATAATTGTGTGATGAAATTCATACAAATTGATATTCAAACTGAAATTCGTAAATTGGTAATTGGGTCTTCAGATGGAAGTACCGCAATTGTATGGAATCCCTGACTTGCTTGAGGCCTAGACATGATGGTATTTACCTTATAGTTCCAAGAACCATGACTACCCGTATATACCGAGGGTATAACTGCACTGGCTCTTTACTGGCAGTATATACGAGTAAATCTAAGACTTGAAATTATAAGCATTAATGCTATCCAGATGATGAATTCGAATGTGGTTGATATGATTTTTAAATTCTGGCTTGAGTTGATTTGGATTCTGATTGAAAAATGATGATCCCTGAAATTTGGTTGAAATGTAATAAGCTGAGCAAAACCACAATGAGGATGAATGGGACGAGTCCCTGTGATGATGATCTTAACTGGAATGACGTTAATGACTTCAACAAATCACTATGAGATTAGGGGATTGTGCCAGATTACTACTGTTAACTTTTGATCAGTGGATCAAGTTAAGTGATGATAAATTAAAAATCTGAAAAAATTGAAATCCCCATGGAGGACTATTCAGATGGAAAAATTAGTCTGATGGACCATTATTGTGTTAAAGATATGAATGAGATATTCTAAATGAATTATTAACTGATAATGCGTTCTATATGAGTATCTTTATTCCTTGATTATGTGGGGAGCCGACCTATTTAGAGAACCCCGAAATCAGTTGAATCAAAAATCGGATTGAATCATAAATAAAGAGACAACAAGAATTTTCGTATTGATAGGAACATGGATCGAGGTCGTCTCGTGGTAGAAATGTTAACCCCCAACTCGATGAAGAAGAGCTCGACCTGGATGTTCGTAAAACTCTTCATAGTTCGCAGCCTGGACCTTTCAAGGGTGAAGGGAAAAACTTGGGTGAGACTGTGGAGAAGTGGATCGAATCAATGGAAGAATACTTTGATGTCACCGGGTACAATGAGAAGAGCAAAATGGGTCTTGCAAGGCTGAAGATAGTGGAGACAGCTAGAGTGGCATGGAGAAACCACTGTGAGACAAACCGTCTCGACCGAAATACCCAAACTTGGACTGATCTCAAAATTTACCTAAGAACGAGGTTCTGTCCTCCCGACTTTTTAGAAACAAAGATGAACGAATTCTTAGAGTTAACCTAGGGAAGTAGAACTATTGAAGCATATCACCAAGCATTCGCCCTCCTCCTCAGATACTCGCCTCCGCTGGATGAAGAACAGCTGATGGCCAGGTTCATTCGGGGACTGAACAAACCTTTGAATATCCTGGTGAAGAATGCCAAGCCAGTTTCCATGGCCGAAGCAGTTCGGATGGCGAAGGATTTTGCCAAAGCCTTTGATGTGAAAGTCCCACCAAAGCCAGCACCATCACCTTTCAAAAGGTTTTTATTCCCAGAAGATGATTCCAACCTTCCTCCGCCTAAGAGATATCAGGGTCAAACCCAGGATATGGGAAGTTCCAGAATAGAAGAAATGTCCCTTTTCCGAAACTCAATCCCCTGGATTTCAACTTCAGAAGTTCCACCCTTGAACAAGAGAGTGAAATGCTATAACTGTCAAGGGTTTGGACATCGCAGCATGGATTGCCCAACTCCTTTTGGATCAACGTTTTCAGGGCAGGAAAATCAAGGATCAAGATTCCAGACTCCAACCCCTTCCGTCCATAGTAATCAAGGTTCTATCTGCCAAAATCAGGGAAATCCCAGAGGTAGACCCTCTATCCAACGTGCAGTTTCAATCCAAAGTAATGCAAGATCTCCACCTTAGAATAGGGGAAGTCAAAGAGAGTTGTTCCTAAATTGACCGTCCACTTCCAAGGCAGTAACGCTGGAAGTGATTGAAGAAGAAGAAGATGATGAAAGAGATCATACTCCACCTGCAAGATGAGGACATCTCGCGTTTTTTTAAGTGGGGTAGAATGTAAGATTCCTCCCTAGCCCATCATGATGTCCAAATTCTCCCCCTGTAGAGTCAAATCCCTCTTCAAAAATATAAAAGATCTTGTTTCTACCTGTTTTGGCCTAGAGATAGAGAGAGGTTATTCAGATTTTGGATATTTTTGGATGGAAAAGTATCTCTTTGTATTTAAATAAGTTCCCCTGAAACAGAAGTTCAAAAAGATTTTCAAAAGGTGCATTAGAAATCAAGTATAATCTGTTCAAGAGGCCTTATCCTGAGGGTCAAGATTTTTTCAAAATTTTAAATTAAGGTTCCAATGGGCCAATAAGATTCATCCAAATGTGTGGAGGAGATAAATGGAAGAAATAAAGAAAATCTCCCCAAAAATGAGTAAATACTCACATAAGATGAAGAGTTGACTAAGGACAAGGTTATTAGTTTAAAAAGAGAGATATTTAGAAGAAATGATGCATTTTTGACACCTCAGTATGGGGGAATTCCCCTCATGAAGGAGGCGCCTATTTCACATGTGGGGGAGAATTTTAAACTCCCAAATAATGAGATATTTTATCTCTCCTCTCTCGTGTTTCAACTAGATCCAAAAAGTGAGCTAAACTGACCTAAAAATGGTCAAAAATTGACCAAATTGATCTGAAAATTTCTAAAATCAATTTGCTTGGTTAGAGGCTCACTTTTTCCTATAAATAAAATCCTCCCCCTTTGTTGAAGCTTAATAGTGTTTTTGCACTATTACCTTGCTTCTCCCAAGAGCCAAAAACTGTGAATTTACTCATAATTCATTAGTTTTTGACCTTCCCTCTTCTAAAGATTGGTGGCCACTCTTATTTCAAACAAGAGTAGATCCCTCAAACCATCAAGCCAAAGGAAAGCTCTCAAATTCTCCTTGTAAGTTGGAGATTCTTCTCTTTTCTATTTCATTTTATGGTTTTTTATGATTTCTGTCTTCTCTAAAATGATTATGATGTTATGCCTCATTGAAAAAAGGCATTCCCCTCTCTTCTTTAGTAAATCCAACCATTCTTTATCCTAGATGAATGATTAATGGATAAAATCAAGTTTTTCATAATGTTTCGCTTTGATAAGTAGAAAATGTTTACATTAGAATGATTTCAATACTCTTGGTGAACTTCCAATTAATTTTAGGAAATTAAAAATTGAAAAATGGTCAGCCATACAAAGGAGGTTATGGCAAAATTTTCTAAAATTATGAAAAATAAGTTTTAAAAGTTTTTTTATTCAAAAAGAGTAATTCGTATATGTATTCTTATAGTGTTAATTTTCATCCTAGGTATAAGAAAATGCATACTAAAAATATTTTATTAAAAAAGTGTTACTTTCTTTCGAATTAAATTCCATGCATAGAAGGAAGTATATTGAAATTGTTATTTTGATTATAAAAGTGTGATTTTCATCATAAATGATTTTTATGCATAAATAGATGCATAAAAGAAATTCTTTTATATTAAAAGAGTGATTTTCATCATAAATGATTGTATGCATAAACATATGCATAAAAGATATTTTTTTATATTCAAAGTGTGATTTTCATCATAAATGATTTTTATGCATAAATAGATGCATAAAGAAATTCTTTTATATTAAAAGAGTGATTTTCATCATAAATGAAAATTCTTTTATATTAAAAGAGTGATTTTCATCATAAATGATTTGTATGCATAAACATATTCATAAAAGATATTTTTTTATATTAAAAGTGTAATTTTCATCATAAATGGATTTTATGCATAAATTAGATGCATAAGAGAAATTAGATTTCTCTTATGCATAAATTAGATGCATAAGAGAAATTCTTTTATTCTAAAAGTGTAATTCCTACTAAATTGGATTTATGCATGGAAAGATGCATAAAGAATTTATTTTAATCCAAAAGTGTTATTCTCATCAATTTTGATTTTATGCATAAATAGATGCATAAAGAATTTTATTTTTAATTCAAAAGAGTTATTCTCATCAATTTTGATTTTATGCCTAAATAGATGCATAAAGAATTTTATTTTTAATTCAAAAGAGTTATTCTCATCAATTTTGATTTTATGCATAAAGATGCATAAAGATTTTTATTTTTAATTCAAAAGAGTTATTCTCATCAATTTTGATTTTATGCATAAATAGATGCATAAAGATTTTTATTTTTAATTCAAAAGAGTTATTCTCATCAATTTTGATTTTATGCATAAATAGATGCATAAAGAATTTTATTTTTATTTCAAAAGAGTTATTTTCATCAATTTTGATTTTATGCCTAGAAATATGTATAAAGAATTTTATTTTTAATTCAAAAGAGTTATTCTTATCAATATTTATTTCACGCATAGTAAAATGCATAAAAGATTTATTTTTATTTTAAAAGTGTTATTCTCATTAAAATAGAATTTATGCATAGTAAAATGCATAAAAGATTTATTTTTAATTCAAAAGTGTTATTTTTCTTAAAATTGAATTTATGCCTAAATAGATGCATAAAAGGATTTTTATAAAAGTGTTATTCCTACTAAAGTTGTCTTTATGCCTAATTAGATGCGTAAAGAATCTTTATATCAAAAAAATTAGAATTCTCTTACATTCTATAAATAGATGTGATAGGAATCAGATAGATGTAAATGGATGGATGGAAGTGATATGAATCAGATAAATGAAAATGGATGAATGGATGTGATGTCCTGTGAATTAGGATGTGAATAAATGGTATAGGATGTGAAGGAATGTGAATCGTGATATGAATGAATGATAAGGGATGTGAATGAATGACGGCATGTGAATCGGATGTGAATGGATGATGTGGTTTGATGTGTGAATGATGTAGGTTAATGTAGATTGATGTATGGATGATGTGGTTTGATGTGTGAATGATGTGGGTTGATGTAGATGGATGAATGGATGATGTGGATGTATGAATGTGGATGTGGATGTGGATGTGGATGTGAATGTGGATGTGGATGTATGAATGTGAATGGGGATGTGTGGATGTATGAATGTAGATGTGGATGTGGATGTGGATGTGGATGTATGAATGTAGATGTGGATGTGGATGTGAATGTGGATGTGGATGTGGATGTGGATGTGGATGTATGAATGTGAATGGGGATGTGGATGTATGAATGTGGATGTGGATGTGGATGTATGAATGTGGATGTGGATATGGATGTATAGATGTGAATGTGGATGTATGAATGTGAATGGGGATGTGGATGTATGAATGTGGATGTGGATGTGGATGTATGAATATGGATGTGGATATGGATGTATGAATGTGGATGTGGATGTGGATGTGGATGTGGATGTATGAATGTGAATGGGGATATGGATGTATGAATGTGGATGTGAAAATGGATGTATAGATGTGAATGTGGATGTGGAAATGGATGTATGGATGTGGATGTGGATATGGATGTAGGAATGTGGATGTGAAAATTGATGTATGGATGTGGATGTGGATGTGGAAATGGATGTATGGATGTGGATGTATGGATGTATGGATGTGGATATGGATGTGTATGTATCAATGCAGATGTGTAAGTGGATGTATGGATGTGGATGTACGAATGTGGATGTGTATGTAGAATAATGAATGCGAGTGTGTATGTGAAATGATGTGACGTCGATATGAGTGAATGGATGAGATGTGATGACATGTGAATTGGGATGTGAATAAATGATATGTGATGTGAATGAATCTGAGGTGATGAGATGGAAAATGATGTGATTGGATGACAATGAGTACATATATGAATGGAATGTGGAATAAGTAATGTGGACTGATGAGGGATAATGTGGAAAGAAGTGAGTTCATTATAGAAACTGTAATTGTGACCTGTTTGTAAATGACTGTTTTATGTCAAGAATGCTGGGGAAGCATTTTGACCGTCTTGTGATTAAGGTCATGGAGACCTAACTGATAAAGTTACAATAGCGGATGGAGAGTCAATGGAGGACGTCTTGCGTAGCATGGTCGGCCGAGGTCTTGAGTAGCCTCGGTTCGATTTAAATGGTGAGCTTCCGGTACGGTGGATGAGGGACCAAGGAAGCGGCCTATGAGTGAAGCGCTAGGTGACCTGCGAAGGATCCTAGAGGGTGCTGACCATACGGTGCTCGGGCTCTGGGTCACCGAAGATACCCACGCGTGCGTCGTGGAAGATATTGAATCAAGGAGTAAGAGTTATTTTCTGAAATCGGGCATGGATCTGGTTGATTGACCTTGCTGGTCCTCAACGAATGAGCCCATGACTCTTTTATATGGATCTGTTGATTGATCTTGCTGATCTTCCACCACGGAGATTCCATTTTGTTTAGTGAATATATTGCCAATTACTATGAGCTAGGAACTATCGAAAAGGCCCCTGTGTGAACAGGTGGTGAGCGTTCTGGTTGCCAATGATGCCATAAGTACACTGATGAAGGAATGATTGGAAATAAGGATTCAACCAGAGATTTTGAGGATTGTGATCAGTGACACAATGCTTTCATTAAAGGATTGTTTTAAACATAGCTGAGAAAAAGGCAATTTCATATTGGGTGTGTAAGTGGTGTGACTAGTTTTATGTTTGCATGAATGATGAAGGAATGATTGGAAATAAGGATTCAACCAGAGATTTTGAGGATTGTGATCAGTGACACAATGCTTTCATTAAAGGATTGTTTTAAACATAGCTGAGGCTAAGAAAAAGGCAATTTCATATTGGGTGTGTAAGTGGTGTGACTAGTTTTATGTTTGCATGAACATCCGGCTAGGGGGCCTAGGAACTCTTTTCCCTGGTACCCAGGATAAAACCTAACCAAATTCCTAATTGGATCCCATCACTACAGTGGTTGGGCGGTTGGCTAACCCATGGGACTGGATGGGGTCATGCTGGACTGATGGATCCGTAAATCGAGACTCAATTTTTGTTTAGTTTTGATAGATGAAGTAAATTCCGGACAAAAATTGTTCTATGGAAAAGAATCAACGGCTGTGCCTCTCAATGAGGAAAAAAGCGTTAGTCTCTATGATCCAAGTACAGTCTTTTTCCCTGATCTGACTATGGGACTCATGGGTTCGGTCAGATGAGCTCAGTTAGTTAAGGCTTTTGACTACGTTAGGGAAAAGTTATCCTGGTGGAATCGCCCGTGCTTTCCGGGCAAGGGAAGTTTTTCCAGGTTTGGTTTTGGAAGAACCGAGGAATTAGTCACCTGTCCGGATATCCGTGGGGGCGAGGCCCCAAGTGTGGGATCCTGCCCCGTGCAAGAAGTGCTACTTCCACTGCTAGCACCCTTGAATTCGTAGCGCAGTGGGAACAGGGATCTTACACATCTACATCCATTCTTCACATACACATCCATATCCATTCTTCACATACACATTCACATCCATTCTTCACGTACACATCCACATTCATTCTTCACATCCATTTTCATCACATATACATCCACATCCATTTTCATCACATACACATACACATACACATCCACATCTATCCATTCATTCACATTTATTTGAATTACATCACATCTCATCATATCTATTCACATCACATCTCATCACATCTATTCACATCACATCTCATCACATCTATTCACATCACATTACATCCATCCATTCATTCACATCTACCTGATTCACATCACATCTCATCACATCTATTCACATCACATCTCATTTCTATTCAAGTTTTCAGTTTGATTTTCTTTTGAATACAAGGAGTATTTCTTGAATTAGTATCCCCAAAACTTCTTGATCGGAATTCTGAATTTCATACCAGAATTCCTCGAATTCTATAACCTTGATCCACAGATCAATTCAAAGGGTCTCAAACTTAGTTTCAGATTTGGCGGGAGTTTTGAGTGTATTTTTCTAAACTGGTCACACCTTCTTTCCTCGAAACTCACGAAAGAGTTTGGTCTTGGTCATAATCTGATTCAAGGTTCGAGTCGGATAAGATTTTTCCTGATCTATCTTTCTCGAAAAGGTTTGAAAATTCAGTTACTATTTTACTGAATTTGTTTCTTTCAATATTCACTTAACTGATTTCTAAATTAGTTACGAATTCCAATGAGGAATAGATTAATCATTTATCTGAATATTTGATCTCAATAGATTTCCTGAATTCTCTTTTAACAATCCGTGTGAATATAAAACGATAGAAATTTCTCTCTTAAAGTATTTAATTATTCATTTATCAAATACTCATAGAATTTGAACATAGAATTTAAGAGAATTCTAATTTTGATATAAAAAAATTATTTATGCATCTATTTATGCATAAAAATCAACTTTAGTGGGAATAACACTTTTATTTTAAAAAATCCTTTAATGCATAAAATCAAATTTAATAGGAATAACACTTTTAAAATAAAAAGAATTTCTTTACGCATTTATTTATGCATAAAAATTAATTTTTATAAGAATAATGCTTTTATAATAAAAAAATTCCTTTATGCATCTTTCTATGCATAAAAATCAAATTTAATAAGAATAACACTTTTGTAATTAAAAAAATTCCTTTATGCATAAAAATCAAATTTAATGAGAATAACACTTTGGTAATTAAAAAAATTTTCTTTATGCATCTTTCTATGCATAAAAATCAAATTTAATGAGAATAACACTTTTGTAATTAAAAAAATTCCTTTATTCATCTTTCTATGCATAAAAATCAAATTTAATGAGAATAACACTTTTGTAATAAAAAATTTTTTTTATGCATCTTTCTATGCATAGAAATCAAATTTAATGAGAATAACACTTTTGTTATTAAAAAAATTCCTATATACATCTTTCTATGTATAGAAATCAATTTTAATGAGAATAACACTTTTGTAATAAAAAAAATTCCTTTATGCATCTTTCTATGCATAGAAATTAAATTTAATGAGAATAACACGTTTGTAATAAAAAAAATCCTTTATGCATCTTTCTATGTATAAAAATCAAATTTAATGAAAATAACACTTTTGTAATAAAAAAATTTCCTTTATGCATCTTTCTATGCATATAAATCAAATTTAATGAGAATAACACTTTTGTAATTAAAAAAATTCCTTTATGCATCTTTCTATGCATATAGAAATCAATTTTAATGAGAATAACACTTTTGTAATAAAAAAATTTCCTTTATGCATCTTTCTATGCATAAAAATAAAATTTAATGAGAATAACACTTTTTTAATTAAAAATTTTCCTTTATGCAACTTTCTAAGCATAGAAATCAATTTTAATAATTAATATCAGTGATATCCATGCATATTCATAGGTGAATATGTACATGGAGTAATCAGAATATTTCTTTTAGATGCAAAAATGGTGGGAATTACTCTTTTGGAATAACATGCATTATTGAATAAAGCTTATACAATAATGCATTAAGAATAAGCTTAATGCATTAATACACTATGTATATGCTTAATGCATGATGTAATAATACATAAGCGTAATGCATGAATGCATGAATGTAATAATACATGAATGCATTAAATACATTAAGCATTGTGCATAATCTTATGAATGCATTATGCATTCAGCTTATGCATAATGCATTCTTGTATAAAACTTAATGCATTATTGAATAAAGCTTATCCAATAATGCATTAAGAATAAGCTTAATGCATTAATACATTATGTATATGCTTAATGCATAATGTAATAATACATAAGCGTAATGCATGAATGCATGATGTAATAATACATAAGCGTAATGCATGAATACATGATGCAATAATCTTAATGTATTAAGTATATGCTTAATGCATAATGCATAATGTATACATAAGTACTAGAGGCAAAAAAAACTTAAGAAATATTCCCTACAAAGATTTTGGTCAAGGGGCTTACCTCATGCTTTTTTCTATCTTGTATGCGGTTGATGTAAGATTCCTCCCTTCAGCTTTTGAGGTGTGCAGGTATAAGAACCTCCCCTTCTGATCTTATAATTATTCCCCTTTCTGAAATAAAAGAAAGATCCTGTTTTACCCTGTTTTTGGCCTGGAGAGAGAAAATGTCTAGAGGGAGGTAATTCAAAATTGAGATATTTTTGGATATAAAAATCCTCCTAGTGTCAAAAATGGTTTCCTTTGAAATAGAAATTCAAAAAAAGCTTTCTAATATGCAATTGGAATCAATTGAAAATAGGTATAAAGGACCTTAGCCTAAGGATCCAGATTTTTAGAAATTTTTGGATTATAGTCCAATTAAGGTTCCTATGGAGGACCAATAAGATTAATCCAAATGTAGGGAGGAGATCAATTAAAGAATAAAAGAAAAACACCCCAAAAATGAGTAAATGCTCACATAAGATGAAGAGTGGACTAATGACCAAAGAAAACAATAAAAAAAATTAAATTTTGACGCCACCTTAGTGTGGGGATCTCCCCTCATGAAGTAGGTGTCTTTTTTCTCATCATTACCTCCAATTTTTAATCAATAAAATGAGATATTTTCATCTCTCCTCTCTCCTATTTCAAAACTAGATCCAAAAAGTAAGCTGAACTGACCCAAAAATGGTCAAAAGTTGACCAAACTGATCTGGAAAATTCTAGAATCAGTTTGCTTGGTTAGAGGCTCACTTTTTCCTATAAATAGAATCCTCTTCCTTTGTAAACGCTTAATGGTGTTTATGCACTGTTACTCTGCTCCTGTTCGCCATCTACATTGAATTTTTTAGTTTGCTTGGTTAGAGGCTCACTTTTTCCTATAAATAGAATCCTCTCCCTTTGTAAACGCTTAATGGTGTTTATGCACTGTTACTCTGCTCCTGTTCGCCATCTACATCGAATTTTTTAATAGTTCAATTGTTTTCGGCCTAATCCTCTCCAAAGTGAATTGGTGGCCACTCTTGCTTCAAACAAGAGTAGAACCCTCAATCCCTCAAGCCAAAAGGAGAGCTTACAAGCTCCACCCCCTTCTCCTCTTTACATTCCAACCTTTCTCAATCCTAGAAAGATTAACTAAAGGATTAATTAAACTCTTCTTATTGTTTACTCTCTTGAATTTAGAAAATTGTGTAGATTAGAGTTCTATAAATCTAATTTGGGTTAATTTAAGTTAAATAAAGAATGATAAAAATGAGAAATGGTCAGCCATACAAAGGAGTTTATGACAAAATTTTTTAAAATTTTGTGAAAAAGAAAGATTTATACAAGAATGCATTATGCATAAGCTTAATGCATAATGCATTCATAAGATTATGCACAATGATTAATGTATTTAATGCATTAAGCTTTTTGTATTATGCATTCATGCATTAAGCTTATGCTTAATATATTATTACATTATGTATTAAGCTTAATACATAAGCTTTATGTTTAATGTATTATTGTATAAGTTTATGATTAATACATAATGTAATAATGCATTAAGCACAAGCATAAGTGTAAAGCATAATGCTTATGTTTAATGTATTGCATTATGCATTCATGCATTAAGCACAAGCATAAGTGTAAAGCATTAAGCTTATGCTTAATGTATTATTACATTATGCATTAAGTTTAATACATAATGCATTAATTCATTAAGCATATTTATAATGGCTTATGCTTATAATGCTTTATACATAATGCTCAATACGTAATGCTCAATACATAATGCTTATGCATAATGTCTTATGCTTAATGTATTAATGCGTTAAGCACAAGCATAAGTGTAAAGCATTAAGCTTATGCTTAATGTATTATTACATTATGCATTAAGTTTAATACATAATGCATTAATTCATTAAGCATATTTATAATGGCTTATGCTTATAATGCTTTATACATAATGCTCAATACGTAATGCTCAATACATAATGCTTATGCATAATGTCTTATGCTTAATGTATTAATGCGTTAATAAGTTATGCATAATGTATTAAGCTTATGTATAATATAATATGTATTATGCATTATACATAAGCTTATGCAATATGTATTAATGCATTATGTGTTAAGCTTATGTATAGCGCAGTATGTATTATGCATTATGCATAAGCTTATACAATATGTATTAATACATTGTATTAATCTTATGTATAATGCATACATAGCTCATAATACATATGCTTAATGAATTACGTTTAATGCATTAATGCTTAATACATTATATAATAATTTATTAAGCATATGGATTAATGCTTAATCATATTCTGTAATGAATTAATGATTAATATATTATGCATAATGCTTAAGAATATCTAATAATTTATTAAGCATATGTATTCATGCTGCTTAATAGCTTATGCATAATGCTTATTGCATTATGCATGTGCAACAATGCATTAAGCATATGCAGTGATGCCTAATAGCTTATGCATATAATGCATAATGCAATAAGTATTATGCATAAGCTATTAAGCATTAATGCATATTCTTAATGCATTATACGCATAATGCTAATTACATATGAATTATACATTAATCATATGCTTATTACATATGGATTATGCATATGTAATAATTCATTAAGCATATGCATATGTAATAATGCTTAATAGCTTATGCATAATGCATTAAGCACTAATGCTTAACGTAATAATGCACTAATTCTTAATACATCATTGTTAGGCTACCGGACAGCTAGCAAACCAAACAACCACCCAGCCCGTCGAGCCTGAGCACCACTGGAATGTCAGAGCCACCACACTTTAACACCAATTAATAGGTCATTACTTCTGTAGCTCTTTGACAGTGCTTGGAGTGTGAACGTCCCAAGCCCGGACTAGAACCTTTAAAAGCCCACTTTCGTCCCAACCTTACAAAAAAGTGTCGCTCTCTAGGTTAGTATGAGTATGCTCATTTTCCCACCTATGATGCAATCATAGATGCCTTTCTTCAAAGATTCAGGGAAGATAAGACCTCTATGCATGTTCTTGATAAGATCTGCTGAATGAACCAGAAAAGCCTCATGGTGGAAGACTATGCTACTAAATTTTGGAAGCTTCTCCACAAATTGGATGTAGCCAATCGGCCCGTGGAGGAGATCCTCAATTCCTATTTCATGAAGGGACTAAGTAAGTAGCTCAAAAGGGCAGTAGCTAGTGCTGATCTTGCCACCATGTCTCTGGAGCACCTGGTTGAATCAGCTCTTAGGGCGGCATAGCACATCTTGGCTCCATCTTGGTAGGATCTGTAAAGAGCAAGTGCAAGACCAAGAGCAAGAGGAAGTCTAAAAGGTCTGCTTCCACCTCTTTGGAGGAAGAGGAGGATGATTCCGATCACTCAACTACAAGCAAGGAATCTGAGGAGGAGGGGGGGGAAGATTGCAAGGCACATTCAAAGAGCAAGAAGGCAAGAAAAACAACCAAGGAACTTGGCGGAGTTGACCAGTGAAGGACCAAAGTCCCCTCCCAAAGTCCGATCAGGCACTTGGTGTTAGAGGTGTCGGAATAATGGACATGAAGCCAAAGAATGTAGCTTGAATGAGCTATGGTGTGTCATTTGCAGAACTGCCACACACACCAACCAAAGCATGCAAATACAATGGGAGGAGAGCACCTCCATAGCCTATGATTCAAGCCCCATGGTAGTGGCCGTGCAACCCACCCTACCAATGGCTCCATTGAATCCTTATCAAAGGCCACCATTCCCCCCACGCGAGAATTTTCCTCCCCACCAGGATGTGCCCGATGCGGCCCACTTTTATGTGTTTTCATTGCCATGCCCCAAGCCGTTACAAATTTGACTGAGATTTGGAGGATGCATAGGACCAAGGTGGAAGGAGCCTAGGCTTTAGTATCAGGCCCGCTAGCAGTAAATGCCATAAAAATGTAGGCTCTAGATGAGAAAGAAGTAATCAGGCCGACCACAGAGGTGGTTGAATCATCAGCAACCACCATGGCGATGACAAGAAGTAATCAGGCCGACCACAGAGGTGGTTGAATCATCAGCCATGGCGATGACAAGATCCATGTAACCCGAGACACTGAAGGCCGAGAAATAACTCACCTCGGATAAGAGGAGGAAGCAGAAAGTTATCACCTACTGCCAGGAGAGCAGAACAAGGTAAGAATGAAGGTGTTCAATTGTGTGGAAAAGTAGCAGGCTCAAGAGGCGCTGCAAAAAAAGGAGCCAAAAAGGCCTAGGCCAATTTGTTAGCAAGAAGCTGCAGTCAACATACTAGCGGATGAACCCAGATCAGGGAGGCGAAGTGCCCTGGCCACAACCATACACGAGCTAGGAAAGAGGTGCAGAAACACCACGACCAAAAAGAGGTGTAGAGGCACGAAAGTAGGAGGAAAGCCGAAGTTGGCTCATAGAAGCAAAAACGCAGTCGTACAATCTCTGGGAAGATCTGAAGAGCGCGGCAGCCGATCCATATGTCGGTGGAACATCTCCTCACGTTGGTGCCAAACTTCAGGGAGCAGTTGCTATGCCGCCTGTAAGGTTCCCCCCTTCCAAAATAGGGAAAAATACTTAAGATAGTCTACTAAGTCTTAACTTAGAGAAAATTTTCTACTTGTCGACACCTTGACTATGCAAAGATTCAAGGATACGATTTGTAGGTAAGACCTATTCCTATCTTGTAGGGGGAGCGTGGTCTTTTAAAAGTCAAATTATCCATAGGGTAATTGATCATAATTTGGGCAACTACTAATCTTGATTCTTAGAGACAACGCATTTTTCCTTATCTATGCAAGGCACAGCCGCTTGCCTAGTCTTCTAGAATAGAGTTGCCTGAGAACCTATTTATCTAGCGTAGGGCTTTCACTTAATCTGTTGGAAAGCTACCCGACTAATCGGGTCCACCTGTCTAAAGGATGGTGCCGTTGGGGCATTCCATTCTCCCCCTTTCCACCCTACTCACGCGAAGTTTGTTTTCTAAATCAATCCTACCACACTGTTTGACATAAATAAACATGTTCCTTAATTAAGACCCTTTTCACAAGGTTCGTTAAAACAACCTCTTTCCACAGTACAATAATGCCAAAGACAAGATTTATAAAAAAAAGTTTATATAAGAATCAATTCCATACAAGCCAAACCAGCTCTCTTATTCTTTTCCTTTATACTGCCGATGATCTAGAAGCCAAACCGGCTCTCTTTTCCTTTATACTGCCGATGATCTAGAATTCGGCCTTCTAGCCTCTACATGCTGGGCAAAACCCTATGGGACCATACACCTCATCTCGTCGACCGTTGTGGCGAGGACTCAAGCCAGCCTGTCACTCCCTCAGGCTCCGTTCCTCAATCCTCCTGCCCCTCAGAGAGATGTCTACGTGCTAGGGTGGGCTTATTCACCGCACTAGCCTGGGCCCTCAGAACTAGGCAGCATCATAATTACTCACCTCAATCAGCAAACCTGCCAAAGACAAGATTTATAAAAAAAAGTTTATATAAGAATCAATTCCATACAAGCCAAACCGGCTCTCTTATTCTTTTCCTTTATACTGCCGATGATCTAGAAGCCAAACCGGCTCTCTTTTCCTTTATACTGCCGATGATCTAGAATTCGGCCTTCTAGCCTCTACATGCTGGGCAAAACCCTATGGGACCATACACCTCATCTCGTCGACCGTTGTGGCGAGGACTCAAGCCAGCAGCCTGTCACTCCCTCAGGCTCCGTTCCTCAATCCTCCTGCCCCTCAGAGGGATGTCTACGTGCTAGGGTGGGCTTATTCACCGCACTAGCCTGGGCCCTCAGAACTAGGGTGGGCTTATTCACCGCACTAGCCTGGGCTTATTCACCGCACTAGCCTGGGCCCTCAGAACTAGGCAGCATCATAATTACTCACCTCAATCAGCAAACCTCATTCTTCCATTGGTATGAGGGATACCATGGGCCGACTTTGGGCCTTACTAACGTCTTGGCCGTCTAGCTACACAAAGCACAAGAACGGGGCAACGTCAAGGCAGGGAGAAGTTGTACCTGTACCTTACTTTAATCAAGATAACAATCCATTTTTTCAACTAAACCATAAGACTAGTATCCACGTTACCTTCTTAAGAAAACAACCCTTTCACAAAGATTTTAACATTTCAATTTGAGATTGCGAGATAAGACATTCTTTATTAAGGCATATGCTGTTATTTAAAAGAATAAAAACTTTAACATCAATCAAATAGATCACTATTAACAATTAATAGAGAAGCCGGGGCCATACCTCAATCCCTAAGAATGATATATAATTAAAAAATAAAAAATATATATATACCTTATATAATTTTATCGTTTATCCTTGTCTTTGCTCGTTTTTAATAAGAGATTTAGAACTTGATATATGAGAATAGAGAGTCTTCTAATACCTTCTCTTGTTACGATTGAAATCATCCAATCATCCCCAAGCTTTATCTCCTCTTACTCATACTCTGACTTTTCTCTCTTTCGAAGAAGGTCTATTGCAAAGTAGCCTTCTCTTGTTGCAGGGCTACGACATACTATTCTTTCTTTAAAAGAAAAGCTATGGAGTAGTAGTATCTTCCTCTAAAGGTCATAGCAAGCTATCTTTCTTTTCCAAGAGATTAGATAAGAATGAAGGGATATATGCATCTCAAGATCTAGAATCACCTTGTGGCTACTAGCTTGTGGCTACTAGCCGCATTCTTACAGTTTCCCTATGTAGAGTCCTTGACAGAACCAGGGAATTGTTTCGGCCCCCATGACTCTCTGATTAATACTCAGAATATGGTCATGTAACCACTCAAAAGAATTGGCACACCTCTAATCTACAAGCCAGCATGGGTAGAATAGGCAAAAATGTCTGTATATAGCCGCAAACATGCCATCTTTATAGAAATGCATTTCTTTTTCAAATTTTTAGTATGCATGGACTCTAAATATGTAAAAGTACTCTAAATATGATCTCCTATCACCTAAATTAGAATTTCTATTTTTGGAGATTCTTATCTCTTAATAGAACTATTCATGTCTTCTTATTTCTTTTAGGATTTTTGGAGCTAATATTTTTATTCTAACACTTTCCTAATGTTTCTAGCCTTATTGTTTCACTCTTCTCTAAGTGCACTCTCTTTCCTTCTTGAAATCTATATTAAAAGAGACACATACATGGCTTGGGAGGGACCTTACACTGCCTGATGTCCCAGGAGGAGAAGACAACACCCTTGCAGTCTTTGGAAGCCATGCATATAGAGAGGATAGAAACTCCACCAAGGGAAGCTCCTATTTATGATGAAGCTATTCCCTATGATCTAGGTCAAGTTTGCCGGAGTGGACATAGAAGAAGTATTGTTGGATGGTGGATCAGGAGTCAACATTTTGTCGGATATGACATGCAGAATGCTTGGGTTGAACAGATGGGATCTAGATCCATTCACCATAAAAATGGTGGATTAAGAGTAAATTAATCCATAAGCTCACACTAGAAGTATCTAGATTCACCATAAAAATGGCGAGTTCAAGAGTAAATTAATCCATAAGCTCACACTAGAGAAGTATCTAGATTCACCATAAAAATGGTGGATTAAAGGCGAGTTCAAGAGTAAATTAATCCATAAGCTCACACTAGAAGTATCTAGATTCACTTTCCAGATTACAATAGTGGTACTTTGCATCATGGAGGACATAAAAGGTGCCTACTTGATGTTACTAGGCAAACCATGGAACAAATACACATCATCGTTGCCGGTAGATTGGTCATAGGTCCAAGCTACCATCAAAAAAGCAACCAATCTAGAGTGACCCTTGCAAGAGAATCTAGCTTGGCCCTAGGGCCAACCTACTATGAACAAATCTACATCATCTCTGCCAGTAGATTTGTCATAGGGACAAGCTAACATCTTGTGTATTATAGAATGGCCCTAGGGGCATACTCTCAAATGGCATGTTGGGGGGATAGAGAATGACATTAAGACTTTTATCTACCATGCACCAATTATAGTTAATATACGTTGTTATAGAATGGTTCTAGGGCCTTTCTACCAAGCATATTCTTTATATATTATTCTTGCATGGGGTAGAGAATGGCCCTACGACCATTGTATAAGATGGCCCCATGGGAATTTTTACATTCACATTTTGTCATTTTAAAGAGAATATGGGGGGGAGAGAGAGCTTAAGTTCCTTGCAAGCAAACACACACACACACACACACACACAAGAGAATGCAAGACACAAGAGAGATAGATGGCTGAATTTTCTTCTATCTTCTTCTCTTCTCAACAACCATATAACTAAAAGATAAGAGTACATACATAAAGGGAAAGTAATCTCCTAAAACAACATTCAAAATGGTCGGTCTATAGTGTGTGAACCTGACTATATGAGTTGGCACTATAACTATCCCATAACTCTAGTAATCCAAAGTGGCTATCACACAACCTGTTATCCACTAGCAGCATATCAACCATAATCCCATCAACCATGCCAGTGGCATAAGTGCAAAAGCTGTCACCCAGGTGGGTCATCAATGTCCACCATAGCATTGGTTGGGCTAGATATCTCAACACCCCCTCGAGATCAATGTCCACCATAGCATTGGTTGGGCTAAATATCTCAACACTCCCCCTCGAGATCAACTCCACACACTACACTCCAAGTAAGCTCCTAAACCGATGGAGCTTCTTTGTGACCAATACCTTCATGAAGGTGTCAGCCACTTGATCCTTTGTGCTGACATATACCGAATATACCTCACTTGCTAGAACCTTCTCCCTCACAAAGTGATAGTGCACCTTAATGTGCTTTGTTCTAGAATGGTATACTAGGTTACTAGCCAACTGTATGCTACTTATGTTGTCACAATAAATAACAACTGTCCTATCCATGGGATCACCCATATCACCAAGTAGCTTATGAAACCAAGCTCCCTCACAAGCTACCATAGTAGCACTCCTATACTCTGCCTTTGTACTTGACAAGGCAATTGTTGGGCAGCATGCTTCTTACTGCTCCAACTCAAAGCAACACTCCTAAATGAGAGCATAAAACCACTAGTAGATCTTCTTTTTGTAACACTACCAGCCCAATCATCAGCATTTGTGTACCTATGTAGCTGTATCTCTACACCAGCCTCATAAAAAAGTCCATAATCAACCATGGAATTTACGTACCTGAGAATCCGTCTAGCCGCATCCAAGTGTGGCTTGCATAAACTGGCTCACAAGTCCAACATCATAACTCAAGTCCAACATCATAACTCAAGTCTAGCCTAGTAATGGTCATGTAGATCAAGCTACCCACTATGTGCTTGTATGTAGTGGGGTCCTCCAAAAGCTTACCTGTATCTGTAGAAAGATTTGTATTCTACTCCAATGGCACTGAAATAGGCTTACATCATCCTGTGCCATACCATACTTGGACAACATGTCTAAGCCATATTGCCTCTGTAATAAAACAAAATTTCATGAGGTGATCTCACCACCTCTATGCCCAAAAATCCTTCATCTCAAACTTTTGCTTCAAAGCCTCCTGACATCATGTATGTCAACATCACTATCATGAGTGATAATCAAGTCATCCACATAGATGACTAATAGCATGATCCCTCTATTGATCTTTTTTACATAAAGTGAAAAATATTCATTGGATATGTGAAATCCAATGGTAACAAGATACTCCCCCCCCCCCCCCCCCCCCCCGATCTTGTTTGTCCGTGCTTGCTTCAAGCCATACAAGGCTTTGCATAACTTGCACACAAAATATGGGTGTGCATCACTCTCATAACTTGGTGGTTGCATCATGTAAACTTCTTCTTACAAATCACCATGCAAGAAGGCATTCTTTACATCCATCTGATGTAAAGACTAACCCTTTGCTGCCATAGCAATGATAGCTCTCATGGTTGCCATTCTTGCAACCAGGCTAATGTCTCTTCATAGTCAATGCCATAAGTCTGCGCATAGCCTTTGTCCACCAATCTTACCTTATACATGCTCACTAAACCATCATCATTATGCTTGACTTTATACACCATTCAAATAGACACCAAGTCATCATCTTCCACCGATACATTGATAGACCCAAGGGATTCAACAATTCCCTTGATCTTTAAAGCATACTTATTGATAGACATGCTTTTCTTTTCCATAGTATGCAGCTCTTGCTTTAGCTACAATTTCCTTACCCTTTGTGTCGGTCTAGAACATCTACACCAAGTTCTGCCATGCAACTGCTAGAGTGTTGGCATCCTGTATGTGTCTAATCATCATGTCTACCATGCAACTGCTAGAGTGTTGGCATCCTATATGTGTCTAATCATCGTGTCTGTGACACTAATCAAAAGCCAATACATAATTTTCCTTGCACCTTGGTTCCAATCCTTGATAGTCTTTATGTCTACTAGAGCGGCATTCTCTTTAAACAACTCAAGGGGCTCCTCATCTATCGTACCATAACAGAATTGAGTCTCAATTTAGGGATCCATCAGTCCAGCCTAACCCCATCCAGTCCCATGGGTTAGCCAACTGCCCAACCACTGTAGTGATGGGATCCAATTAGGAATTTGGTTAGGTTCTGTCCCGAGTACCAAGGAAAAGAGTTCCCAGGCCCTCTAACCAGATATTCATGCAAACTTAAAACTAGTCACACCACTTACACACCCAATATGAAATTGCCTTTTTCACAGAATCAGCTATCTTTAAAAAGAATCATTTAATGAAACCATTGAGTCACTGATCCTAATCCTCAAAATCTCCTGTTAAATCCTTTTTTCCAATCATTCCTTCATCGATGTACTTATGGCATCATTGGCAACCAGAACGCTCACCACGTGCCCACTCAGGGACCTTTTCGATAGTTCCTAGCTCATAGTAACCGGCAATATATTCACATATCAAAATGGAAACTCCGTTGAAGATCAGAACGGATCCATATAAAAGAGCCATGGAAACTCCATTGAAGATCAGAACGGATCCATATAAAAGAGCCATGGACTCATCCGTTGAGGACCGGCAAGGTCAATCCACCAGATCCATGCCCGAATTCAGAAAACAACTCTTACTCCTTGTTCCAATATCTTCCACGATGCACGTGTGGGTATCATCGGTGACCTAGAGCCCTAGCACCGTATGGTCAGCACTCTCTAGGATCCTTCGCAGGTGACCCAGCGCTTCACTCATAGGCTGCTTCCTTGGTCCCTCATCCACCATACTGGAAGCTCACCATTTTAATCGAACTGAGGTTGGTCAAGACCTCGGTCGGACCTTGCTACGCGAGACGTCCTCCACCATTGACTCTTCGTCAGCTGTTGCAACTTTATCAGATTAGGTCACGACCTCATTCACAAGACGGTCAAATGCTTTTCTAGCATTCTTGACATAAAACAGTCATTTAAAAACAGTTCAAAAATATAGTTTCTATAACGAACTCTCGTCTTTCCACATTGCTCCACATCAACCCACATTATTTAATTCCACAACCATTTCACAAGTATTCCTATTCTCATCCAATCACATCTTTCCCCAATTTATCCTCATCCACTCGCATCTACCCATATCCACATCCTCATCAGATCTCATCCACTCGCATCTACCCATATCCACATCTCATCACATCGCATTCATTCACATCTCATCCATTCAGACCACATCACATTCACTCACAACTCATCCATTCATTTTACCTCACATCTCATTCATTCACATCTATCCCGATTCACATCCCATCACATCACATTCATTCATATCTATCACATTCATTCTCATCACCATTATATCACATCACTTCTATCCACATCATATCTCATTCATACACATATCTCATTCATCCACATCCATCCAATCGTTCACATGTACGACTACTTATATCTATCCATACATTCATATCTATCCATACATTCATATCTATCACTTCACATCCACATATATTCATGTCACATCACATCACATTCTTTCACATACACATCTATATCCGTTCTTTCACATACATCCACATTCACTCTTTCACATACTCATTCACATCCATTCTTCACATACACATTCACATCCATTCTTCTCATACACATCCTTATCCATTCTTTCACATACTTTATTCACATCCATTCCTCTCACATACACATTCACATCCATTCTTCTCATACACATCCTTATCCATTCTTTCACATACTCATTCACATCCATTCCTCTCACATACACATTCACATCCATTCTTCTCATACACATCCTTATCCATTCTTTCACATACTCATTCACATCCATTCCTCACATTCATTATCATCACATACATTCACTCACATCCCATATCATTCATTTACATTCTGATTCACATGACATCACATCTCATCCATTCATTCACTCACATCCCATATCATTTACATTCTGCTTCACATGACATCACATCTCATCCATTCATTCACATTTATTTGATTCACATCACATCTCATCACATTTATCCACATCACATTCTCATAACTTCTATTCATCACATTCTCATAACTTCTATTCATATATCACATCCATCCATCCATTCATTTCCATCTATCTGATTCACATCACATCTATCCACATCACATTCTCATCACATCTATCCACATCACATTCTCATCACTTCTATTCATATCACATCCATCCATCCATTCATTCACATCTATCTGATTCTCATCACATATCATCACAGCTATTCTCATCACATTCATTTAAACATAGAATTTAAGAGAACTCTAATTTTTGATATAAAGATTCTTTATGCATCTATTTGTGCATAAAATCAACTTCAGTGGGAATAACACTTTTAACAAAATCCTTTTATGCATCTATTTATGCATAAATCCAATTTTAAGGAAAATAACACTTTTAAAATAAAAATAAATCCTTTATGCATCTCTCTATGCATAAAATCAATTTTAATGAAATTAACACTTTTGGAATAAAAATAAATTTCCTTATGCATCTTTCTATGCATAAAATCAAAATTAATGAGAATAACTCTTTTGAAATAAAAATAAATTCCCTTATGCATCTTTCTATGCATAAAAGCAAAATTAAGGAGAATAACTCTTTTGAAAAAAAAATCCTTTATGCATAAAATCAAAATTAATGAGAATAACTCTTTTGAAATAAAAATAAATTCCTTTATGCATTTTTCTATGCATAAAATCAAAATTAATGAGAATAACTCTTTTGAAATAAAAATAAATTCCCTTCTGCATAAAATCAATATTAATGAGAATAACTTAAATTTATTTCCTCCCTACATTTGGATTAATCTTATTGGTCCATAGGAACCTTAATCCAAAATTTGTAGAAAATCTGGACCCTCAGGCTAAGGTCCTTTTTACCTATTTTCAATTTATTCCAATTGCACACTGGAAAGTTCTTTTTGAATTTCTGTTTCAGGGAAAATCATTTTAATAAGAAGGAATATTTTTCCATCCAAAGATATCTAGAAACTCAATTACCTCTCTCTAGAATATTTTCTCTCTCTAGGCCAAAACAGATAGAAACAAGATCTGTTATTATTCTGAAAAGGGGATTGATTACAGGGGGAGAAACTGGACATCTTGAGGGGCTGAGGAGGAATCTTACATCCTACCCCACTTAAAAAACGTGAGATGTCCTCATCTCGCAGGTGGAGTATGATCTCTCTCATCTTCTTCTTCTTCTTCTTCAATCACTTCTATCATTACTGCCTTGGAAGTGGACGGTCGATTTGGGAACAACTCTCTTTGACTTCCCCTATTCTGGGACAGAGGTCTTGCATTACTTTGGTTTGGTTTGAAACTGCGGGTTGGTTAGAGGGTCTACCTCTGGGATTTCCCTGATTTTGGCAGATAGAAAGCTGGGAGGATAGAACCTCATCCTTAGGTAAATTTTGAGATCATTCCATGTCTGGGTATTCCGATCCAGACGGTTTGTCTCACAATGATTTCTCCATGCCACTCTGGCTGTTTCTACTATCTTCAGCCTTGCAAGAGCCATTTTGCTCTTCTCATTGTACCCGGTGACATCAAAGTACCGTTTCCATTGCTTCGATCCACTTCTCCACAGCCTCGCCCAAGTTTTCCCCTTCACCCTTGAAAGGCCCAGGCTGCGAACTATGAAGAGTTTTACGAACATCCAAGTCGAGCTCTTCCTCATCGAGTTGGGGGTTATCATTTCTACCACACGACGACCTTGATCCATGTTCCTATCAATACGAAAAATCTTGTTAAGTCCCTTTATTTATGATTCAAATCCGATTTTTGATTCATCTGATTTTGGGGTTCTTTAGATAGGTCGGCTCCCCACAGAATCATGGGATAAAGATACTCGCATTATCACATAAGAACTCATTTAGAACATATCATTCATATCTTTAACAAAATAATGGTCTATTAGACCAAAATTTCCATCTGAACAGTACTCCATGGGGATTTCGATTTTATAGATTTTAATTTGTCATCCCTTAACTTGATCCATTGGGTCAAGAGTTAACAGTAGCAATCTGTCAGCACAATCCAGTAATCTCATAGTGATTTGTTGAAGTCATTATCATCATTCTAGTTACGAACATCAACACAGGGACTCGTCCCATTCATCCTCATTTGTGATTTTGCTGAGTTTATCGCTTTTCAACCAAAAATTCAGGAATCATCATTTTTCAATCAGAATCCAATTCAACTCATCAGTTCTCAATCAGAATTTTAAAATCATATCAACCACATTCGAATTCATCATCTGAATAGCTTTTTAGCTTATAATTTCAAGATCTTAGATTTACTCGTATATATTACCGCCAGTAAAGAGCTGCCGTTATACCCTCGGTATATACGGGTAGTCACGGTCCTTGGAACTATAAGGTAAATACCATCATATCTAGGCCTCAAGCAAGTCAAGGATTCCATATAGTTGCAGTACTTCCATCTGAAGACCCAAATATCAATTTATGAATTTCAGTCTAAATAACAATTTATATGAATTTTATCACACAATTACAATCTTTTACTGCTTCTTCATAAATTTTTGACATTTTTGGCTTCTTGGTTGATCCACATTAGCCAAATTTGCTCTGATACCAGTTGTGAGATCCCTATCCCCACCGCGCAACGAATTCGGGGTGCTAGCAGTGGAAGTAGCACTTCTTACACGTGGGGCCGGGTCCCACACTCGGAGCCTCACCCATTGATATCCGGACAAAGGACTAATCCATCGGTTCATCCAAAACCGACAAACCCGAAAAAACTTCCCTTGCCTGGAAAGCACGGGTGGATCCTCCAGGATAACTTTTCTCTAATGTAGTCAAAAGCCTTATCTAACAGAACTGATCTGACCGAACCCGTAAGTCCCATAGTCAGATCAGGGAAAAGATTGCACTTGGATCATAGAGACCAATGCTTTTTTCCTCATTGAGAGGCACAGCCGTTGATTCTTTTCCATAGAACAAATTTTGTCCGGGATTTACTTCATCTATCGTACCATAACAGATCAGGGAAAATATTGCACTTAGATCATAGAGACCAACGCTTTCCTCATTAAGAGGCACAGCCGTTGATTCTTTTCCATAGAACAAATTTTGTCCGGGATTTACTTCATTTATCGTACCATAACAGAATTGAGTCTCAATTTAGGGATCCATTAGTCCAGCCTAACCCCATCCAGTCCCATGGATTAGCCAACCGCCCAACCACTGTAGTGATGGGATCCAATTAGGAATTTGGTTAGGTTTTGTCCCGAGTACCAGGGAAAAGAGTTCCCAGGCCCTCTAACCGGATATTCATGCAAACTTAAAACTAGTCACACCACTTACAAACCCAATATGAAATTGCCTTTTTAACAGAATCAGCTATCTTTAAAAATAATCATTTAATGAAACCATTGAGTCACTGATCCTAATCCTCAAAATCTCCGGTTAAATCCTTATTTCGAATCATTCCTTCATCAGTGTACCTATGGCATCATTGGCAACCAAAACGCTCACCACTTATCCACTCAGGGGCCTTTTCGATTGTTCCTAGCTCATAATAACCGGCAATATATTCACATATCAAAATGGAAACTCCGTTGAAGATCAGCAAGATCAACCAACGGATGCATATAAAAGAGCCATGGACTCATCCATTGAGGACTAGCAAGGTCAATCAACCAGATCCATGCTCGAATTCAGAAAACAACTCTTACTCCTTGCTCCAATATCTTCCACGACACACGTGTGGGTATGGTCGGCGACCCAGAGCCCGAGCACCGTATGGTCAGCACCCTTTAGGATCCTTCGCAGGTGATCTAGCGCTTCACTCATAGGCCTGCCGCTTCCTTGGTCCCTCATCCACCATACTGGAAGCTCACCATTTTAATCGAACTGAGGCTGGTCAAGACCTCAGTCGACCTTGCTACGCGAGACGTCCTCCATTGACTCTCCGTCAGTTATTGCAACTTTATCAGATTAGGTCTCCACCACGACCTCATTCACAAGATGGTCAAAATGCTTCTCCAACATTTTTGACATAAAACAGTCATTTAAAAAGAGTTTAGAAATACAGTTTCTATAACGAACTCTCGTCTTTCCACATTGCTCCACATCAACCCACATTATTTAATTCCACAACCATTTCACAAGTATTCCTATTCTCATCCAATCACATCATTTTCATCTCATCCAATCACATCATTTTCATCTCATCACATCTTTCCTCAATTTATCCTCATCACATCTCATCCACTCCCATCTACCTATATCCGCATTATTTAATTCCACAACCATTTCACAAGTATTCCTATTCTCATCCAATCACATCATTTTCATCTCATCCAATCACATCATTTTCATCTCATCACATCTTTCCTCAATTTATCCTCATCAGATCTCATCCAATCACATCATTTTCATCTCATCACATCTTTCCTCAATTTATCCTCATCACATCTCATCCACTCCCATCTACCTATATCCACATCTCATCACATCACATTCATTCACATCTCATCCATTCAAACCGCATCACATTCATTCACATCTCATCCATTCAAACCGCATCACATTCACTCACAACTCATCCATTCATTTTACGTCACATCTCATTCATTCACATCTATCCCCCATCACATCACATTCATTCATATCCATCACATTCATTCTTATCACCATTATATCACATCACTTCTATCCACATCATATCTCATTCATACACATCTCATCTCATTCATCCACATCCATCCAATCGTTCACATGTATGACTACTCCTATCTATCCATATATTCATATCTATCACTTCACATCCACATATATTCATGTCACATCACATCACATTCTTTCACATACACATCTATATCCGTTCTTTCACATACATCCACATCCATTCTTTCACATACATCCACATCCATTCTTTCATATACTCATTCACATCCATTCTTCACATACACATTCACATCCATTCTTCTCATACACATCCTTATCCATTCTTTCACATACTCATTCACATCCATTCCTCACATACACATTCACATCCATTCTTCTCATACACATCCTTATCCTATCTTTCACATACTCATTCACATCCATTCCTCACATACACATTCACATTCATTATCATCACATACATTCACTCACATCCCATATCATTTACATTCAGATTCACTCACATCCCATATCATTCATTTACATTCAGATTCACTCACATCCCATATCATTTACATTCAGATTCACATAACATCACATCTCATCCATTCACTCACATTTATCTGATTCACATCACATTCTCATCACTTCTATTCATATCACATCCATCCATCCATTCATTCCCATCTATCTGATTCACATCACATCTCATCACATCTATCCACATCACATTCTCATCACTTCTATTCATATCACATCCATCCATCCATTCATTCACATCTATCTGATTCTCATCACATCTCATCACATCTATTCTCATCACATTCATTTTAAACATAGAATTTAAGAGAATTCTAATTTTTGATATAAAGATTCTTTACGCATCTATTTGTGCATAAAATCAACTTCAGTGGTAGGAATAACACTTTTAACAAAATCCTTTTATGCATCTATTTATGCATAAATTCAATTTTAGGAAAAATAACACTTTTAAAATAAAAACAAATCCTTTATGCATCTTTCTATGCATAAAATCAATTTTAATGAAATTAACACTTTCGGAATAAAAATAAATTTCCTTATGCATCTTTCTATGCATAAAATCAAAATTAATGAGAATAACTCTTTTAAAATAAAAATAAATTCCCTTATGCATCTTTCTATGCATAAAATCAAAATTAACGAGAATAACTCTTTTGAAATAAAAATAAATTTCCTTATGCATCTTTCTATGCATAAAATCAAAATTAACGAGAATAACTCTTTTGAAATAAAAATAAATTCCTTTATGCATCTTTCTATGCATAAAATCAAATTTAATGAGAATAACTCTTTTGAAATAAAAATAAATTCCTTTATGCATCTTTCTATGCATAAAATCAAATTTAATGAGAATAACTCTTTTGAAATGGAAATAAATTCCCTTATGCATCTTTCTATGCATAAAATCAAAATTAATGAGAATAACTCTTTTGAAATAAAAATAAATTCCCTTATGCATCTTTCTATGCATAAAATCAAAATTAATGAGAATAACTCTTTTAAAATTAAAATAAATTCCTTTATGCATCTTTCTATGCATAAAATCAAAATTAATGAGAATAACTCTTTTGAAATTAAAATAAATTTCCTTATGCATCTTTCTATGCATAAAATCAAAATTAATGAGAATAACTCTTTTGAAATTAAAATAAATTCCTTTATGCATCTTTCTATGCATAAAATCAAAATTAATGAGGATTAGTCTTTTGAAATAAAAATAAATTCCTTTATGCATCTTTCTATGCATAAACTCAAAACTAATGAGAATAACTCTTTTGAAATAATAATAAATTCCTTTATGCATCTTTCTATGCATAAAATCAAAATTAATGAGAATAACTCTTTTGAAATTCCCTTATGCATCTTTCTATGCATAAATTCAATTTTAATGGGAATAACACTTTTAAAATAAAAATAAATTCCTTTATGCATCTTTCTATGCATAAAATCATCTGTTTTTTAATGTAATTAGAATCTCATGATACAGTTATTCAATATCATAAATATATTTCCTTTGACCTCATAAATAATATTAATCTCATGTAAGTGGTGGTGATAGTATAAGGTATACAATTCCATATGGTCCAAAGGAAGGCATTTTTATAGTCAACGTATAGATACAAAGAGAAACACCCAAGATTGTGAGGTTATGACAACTTTGAGAGCAAGAAAGTGGAGAAATGTTTGACTATTGTGGCATGATTCAAAACATCTTAAAGGTTTGATTCAGGGCATTCCAAATTTTTTTATTGGATGTAAAGTGGTTTAAGGATGTGGTGTGTGGAGGTACTCAAGCAACTGTGAAAAGGCATCCAAATGGATTTATGGTGATCGATTCCATAAAATTTTAGCAAACAGAGAGGAACACATTTGGGCCACCTCACTATTGTGAACAAGTAAATTCTAAATATAAGCTTTTACTATATGATCCTTATGCATGTATAATTTACACTCAATGTGTTTCTTCTTACAAGGTTATGTTTCACACAGATATAAATGACAAGAAATGGTGGTATGTCATACAAGTCGCTCCTTATTCAAAGAGTATTTCTCAAGATAGATATGTTAAAGACCTCATGGGGACGAAGTGGTAGTCAATATTGAACAAGCGGAGGGTCAAGTACAAGATGAAGAATGTAAGATACCACCAACTAATCAAGATGAAGGTGTCCCTATCCAAGATAATGAGGAAGGAATTGAATCCTAGCATAATGATGAATGATGTTGAGTCCTATCCCACTACTAGTGGGATAGATCTTTTTATTAATCTTACAATGGGACATATGGATCTTGAGATAGACCAATTAGCATGTATGGATTTGATGGAAGATGCGATAGATTTTGGGAAAAGCTCATCCTAATTTATTAACAATTTGCTAGTCTTGATTTAGTCATGATATTTGATTGTATTACAATCTTCTTCTTTTGTGATGTTGGGATCACATTTTGTGCTTCTTTTTTTGTGATATTGGGATCACATTTTGTGCTTCTTCTTTTGTGATATTGGGATATTTTGCGCTTCCTATAATGCTCTCTAGAATTTCTAGTTTTTTTTCCAATACATGGTTATACATGAGGTTATACATGCGGCTATAGCCGTGTAGTAGCTATGGTGGCTATAACCACATGCATAGCTGCATACTGAAATTATGTACACCCTACGCACCTACCTAGGTCCCCTCTCTCTACTCTCTCTTCTCTTCATGTGGCTATTCTCCCCATCTCTTATAGTGCTTCTTACTAAAAGATCCTTGTGGCTCTCAAAAAATATACTCCTTACTATCTGCACTACTTAGAGCACCAACAAAATCATGTGCTCAATTATTGAGAACAATATGGTTAAAACGAGTGAAAAAGATTAGGAGCAAAAGCTATCCCTAGCATTATGGGATTACTTCATTGCACACCCTTCCAAGCTTGCGTTGGGGCTTGACGCTTTAAACATTAATCAAACATTTGGTCCTAAGCCTCCAAATTGCAACAAGAGAAGACTTGAAAGGAATTATTCTTATAGAAATATTAATTACCTTGAAAAAACTAAACAAATAATTACTCTATGCGACTTATGGAATGACATTGGAAATATGCAAGTAGTGATTTAACAATCAACTTTAACAATAAAGGCATACATGTTGGAGACATGGTACTTATATACACTATCAAAAATAGAAAATGTAAACTCAAAGCATAGATGGATAGTGCGAATAATCCATCAATTTGAAAAAGAGGACCACAAACATAGAGCTTTGAACTGGGTCATTGTGCTTGAGCAGGGGGACTTGGGAATAGATGGATAGTGTGATTACTCCATCGATTTGAAAAAGAGGACCAAAAACATTGAGCTTTGAACTAGGTCGTTATTATTGTGCCCTTGATACATGAGAAAATCTCAAATTCCTTAAAATCCTTATTTGTAGCATCAAATGTGGATTCTAACTCCATTCAGGAAACCTCTAAACTTAAATAGACCTTAGCCCTCATTAAGTCGGCTGTCCCCCTACTAACTCTCAATCTTATCCTTGCCTCACCCCAACAAAGAAGAAGAAGAAGCTCATGATATCAACAAATCCAGTCTCACCAACTACAAGCTGAACACAAAAGTGGGTATGTAAAAGTGTTATTACAACCCAAGGAGAATATGATTTGTTCACTAAGGAGAAGTTACTAATAAAGCCATCATTATAAATCCAATATTAACAAAGTTAGAAGACTCATTTGTAATTTTTTCTAAGGCCTATTATGTAAAAGTAATAGGAACCTTGCTAGATATCCAAGGAGCTTCTAAAAGCGTAAGATTTTTAATGATGGTAATCCATGGATATGGATTCCTAAGAAAAAGAATTATGCACCACCTTGAAATGTGAAAATATCAAAGTTTATACTGATGCGTATTCTCCCACTTATAATGGCATTGGGAAAAGTAATCTCAATGCTAAACATGGGGGTACATCTTTTGAAAAACACCCCCAAAGTTTTAGGTTTTGTACATGTCAAAGCTGTGAACATGTATCTCTTTTTTCTTCACATCTTTAATATTTTTTCTCCTAAGATCTAGGAGATTTATGTTGTGTTATTCTCTTAGGTTTGTCTTTCTTTTGTGTTTTTGTTTTTGATACTGCAAGAAAATAAGCAAGCTATCAAACAAGGTAAGTAAATATCAAAGTATTTCTTAGAATATGAATTTTTATGTTGTTTTATTCAAATTAATGATTCTTTTGTGTATTTTTTTAATAGATAAAACACATATTTAAGCATGTCATTGAGTAAGGTAAGTAAATATTAAAGTTCCTCTCTCTCCTTTAGTTCTTTTATTTTTATTAAATTTTTATCTTTTCTTTTTCTAGATAAGAAAGGAAGATGATGATGTTTATGAAAACCTTATTTCTCATCTTCTTCTTTGTTAAACCGCTGCTAGAGATGTCCACAATGTCAATGCCAGCAACCTTACCATCTTCAACAATTTTGGCTGAAGTGATTAAAAATTCCATTGGGTCCTTATTGAGGAAAATTCCTATGGAAGATAGAAAATCTACCCCAAGCATCATAATGTGTGTTGTTGTAAAAAATCGAAACCCATGACTCTTCCATACCCCAATGATCATAATGTGTGTTGTTAAAAATCAAAACCCACGGAGACAAACCTAGGTTGAAGATGAAAACATAAAGCAAGAAGACCTTTTCCTTTCATTTCAATGTGCAAGGAGGGAGAGAATGAGATTTGCACATGGTTTTGTAATCAGGGGCATAATACAAAATGATTGGTGACTTGTTTATCCTCTCTAGCATTGAGTTCCTACGCATTCGTTTAGCTTGGGATGAGGGAGGTACTGGGTTCGAATCCCACCTCCCACACATCTATACACATGATGTCTAGACATGTGTCTGTACATATGTTCATAACATTTTGCATGGACCAATGTTTGGACATGGCATTGGGACTTAGAAAAATTTCTAAGTCCCAAAGCCAAATGACCGACTACTGGGGTCAATGGGGTGCCACGTATACTAGCACCCCGAAATCTACCTAGAGCCCCTATGCAAAAATGTAAATATAGGAATGAAAGCTCCCAATTACAAAGATGAGCATTTCTCCCATAAATGTGAATTGCTTCAAAGATATGATTGTTCATAAGTTTTAGGGTTTCAAAAATTGATCAATCCAACAACATGCTAAAACCAACTCATTTGAGGGCCCTATTTTAAGCCGTTAGTTAGAAAATCCCGGTAGAATAGAGCGGCTCTATTAAGAGCGAGTAAGAAGCGGGCAAGCCAATCTTGGGCTCGAAATTGGTGAAGTAAAAAGCAATCCACATGCAAGATTGAGTTTATCCGTATGGCTGCCTGCTGCTAGCTTAATTACAGAAGGATGGAGACTTCCGCGTACAACAATACTCAAAGTAGTAACTGCCAGAAGATGAAGTCGCTGTGGAAGGACCTGTGTGGGAGCCGCTACCTGCTGCGGCTGACGGGCGCGGCGGGGCTGGGCGGTCTGCTGTTCGGCTACGACACGGGTGTGATCTCGGGAGCCCTCTTGTACATCCGCCATGACTTCAAGTCTGTAAACGACAGCACAGTGCTACAGGAAACGATCGTGAGCATGGCTGTGGCAGGCGCAATCTTGGGGGCGGCGTCGGGAGGTTGGTCAAGCGACAGGTTCGGGCGGAAGCGGGCGATCATAGGAGCGGACGTGCTTTTTGTAGTGGGCGCCCTTGTCATGGCCGGGGCCTTCGCCCCGTGGATGCTCATCGTGGGCAGAGTTCTTGTGGGTCTGGGCGTCGGGGCGGCGTCGATAGCGTCCCCGCTTTATATAGCGGAGGCGTCGCCGGCGAAGTACAGGGGGGCGTTGGTGAGCACCAATGTTTTGTTCATCACTAGCGGCCAGTTTTTCTCTTACGCCATTAACGCAGGCCTCACCAAAGTGCCCGGGACTTGGCGCTGGATGCTTGGAGTGGCGGGCCTACCAGCAGTGCTGCAATTTTTTCTCATGGTAATCCTCCTGCCGGAGTCTCCCCGCTGGCTTTACCGCAAAAACAACACGGACGAGGCCTACTCCATCTTACAGCGCATCTACCCCGAAGATCAGCTCAAGAACGAGATGGATGAGCTTAAGCGCTCCGTCGAATCGGAGTCGAAGTTATCTGCCGCCGGCGACAGCACGTGTGTCCGCGCCGCTAAAGTCTGCGGGGACCTACTGAAGACCAAAGAGCTACGTCTCGCGCTGGTGGCGGGAGTGGGCCTCCAAGTGTGCCAGCAGTTCGCCGGAATCAACACCGTTATGTACTACAGCCCCTCCATCGTGCAGATGGCCGGCTTCTCCTCTGACAGCACGGCCGTTCTCCTGTCCATGGTGGTGGCGGCTATGAACGCGCTGGGCAGCTTGGCAGGCATGTACTTGATTGAGCGGCTGGGCAGGCGGCTGTTGGCCATATCCAGCCTGCTTGGGGTGATGGCGTCGCTTTGCTTACTGGCGTGCGCCTTCTTCTTCCACGTGGGCTGGGCGGCTGTGATGGGGCTGGGCCTCTATATCATCTGCTTCTCTCCTGGAATGGGACCCGTCCCTTGGGCGGTGAACTCGGAGATCTACCCGTTGAAATACAGGGGGCTGTGCGGAGGCATCGCAGCCACGGCCTGCTGGGTCTCCAACCTCGTCGTCTCTATGAGCTTCCTCTCCCTCACCAAAGCCCTCGGCCCTGCCTTCACCTTCCTCATGTTCATGGGCATCTCCGCCTTGGCCTTGCTTTTCGTCTGCTTCTTCGTCCCCGAGACCAAGGGCCTTTCCTTCGAGGACGTCGAGAACCTGTGGAAAAAGCGAGCTGGCAACAAGGAAGGCGGGCTCTCCAAAGCTACAGACCTGCCCATTTCCCTTTGAACGTCTCACACACACACGTCTTTTCCGTAATTAATTAATTACGGAGTTTAAATATACACACGCACACATCCTCTTTTACGTAATTAATTAATTACGGAGTTTAAATATACACACGCTGGCATTTAAAATATTTATTATTAAAAAAAACAGGCCAGGTTCTTAGCCAAAAAAAACTCCACCCTTACTTTGATACTCATGGTAGCTACACACACCCCCCTTCCATATTGTAATATTGTTTTGACATTCAATAGTAAGTGTTCTTCCATCTGTGACGTGTCACCTTAGTCTCCTTGTTGAACTCTCTTAATCAGCTTTATTCTTGCCCAAAAGGCTGAGAGCACTGTTCACAAAAAACCTTGAGATTTGATGTTAAGTGAATGGGAATGCTAGTTATAGAGAAGTTTACTTTATTGACCGATAAGAAAAAAAAAGGAAATATTTTTTTTCATTTGATGTTGGAAGGGTATAAAAGTTTTTTGAATTGTATGCATAATATTTGGTATTCTTTTATGTGAGGTCGAAGACAAAAAGTAAAGAGGTAGGAGAATCACTCCTATGTGCACCTATGAGCAATATATGCCCAACATCTAAAAACTTTATGGCCTAGCCACTTGGTAATAAGTGAAGAGTTGAACAAGTATCTCTACACTATTATTCTCACTATTCTTGCCCTTGCCACCACATCACCACCACTATAGGATGCTTATATTCCGACAATAATTTTTGACGCCTCCGCGTCGTCGAAATTCTCATCTTAATGAAAGTTAAAATAATTGTCTAAATAGACGTCTAAAAAAGGTCGAAAATCGGGTCTATAATATCGTCGGAATAAAGGTCGAAAATAGTGTCAAAAAATAAATTTTCCTAATTTTTTCTCGACTAGTCTTTTTTTATCCAAATCATATATATATATATTCTCACTTTTGGTATACATAAATACGTATAAGCATATATGAAACCAACAAAAAGAGGAAAGTTGGATATGTCATGAGAATATTTGTATACAAAATCATAGTTGATCATTATCAACTCTCTCATCTTCAAAAAGATCATTGGCCCCGAGAAGATCCATTTCATCTTCGAATCGTGTAGGACCAAAAGATGCATCTATGTCGGCCTCTAAATCTTCAAGCTCTTACCCTAGTTCCTCATTTGTTTCTGGTTCTTCGTCAATATCACCACCAACGGTGTTTGAGGCATCTCTTGTGTCTAATTGTTCGATCTCTATACCTTCGTCTAGCCCTTGCTCTTGCTGTACTTCGATATGCAAAGTAACATGCACTTGTGCAGGCCACTTCCATCTTCTACTATTTCCATGTCTTCATATATTTGCTTACTATGTGGTGACACTTGGATTACAAACCACCATCGATGATCCCTTAAAGCTCACTTTCTCACAATGCTCCGGTAGTACCGTAATGTGCCCTTTTGGTTTGTCCATATCTTTGTGGAGTCCACTTGAACTAATTCAGATTTGTCTCTTCGTAAGGTTGCATGTGCTCCTATTGTGGCTAGTTAACATCAAAGATAAACATATGAAACTTTCTAAAGCCAACCTTCATGATATCTTGCATGTGCTCCTATTGTGACTACCTTGAACCACTTATCATCACAAAGATAAATATATGAAACTTTCTAAATGTAAGATTCCTCCCTCCAGTTTTTGAGATGTGCAGATATAAGAACCTTCCCTTCTGATCTTATAATTATTCCCCTTTCTGAAATGAAAGAAAGATCCTGTTTTACCCTGTTTTGACCTAGAGAGAGAAAATATATAGAGGGAGGTAATTCAAAATTGAGATATTTTTGGATATAAAAGTCCTCCTAGTGTCTAAAATGGTTTCCCATGAAACAGAAATTCAAAAAGAACTTTCCAATGTGCAATTGGAATTAATTGAAAATAGGTATAAAGGACCTTAGCCTAAGGGTCCAGATTTTTAAAAATATTTAGATTATAGTCCAATTAAGGTTTCTATGGGCCAATAGGATCAATCCAAGTGTAGGGAGGAGATAAATTGAAGAATAAAAGAAAAACCCCCAAAAATGAGTAAATGCTCACATAAGATGAAGAGTGGGGACTAAGGACCAAAGAAAACAATTAAAAAATTAAATTTTGACACCTCAGTGTGGGGATCTCCCCTCATGAAGTAGACACCTTTTTCTTATCATTGCCCCCAATTTTTAATCAATAAAATGAGATATTTTCATCTCTCCTCTCTCCTATTTCAAAACTAGATCCAAAAAGTAAGCTCAACTGGCCCAAAAATGGTCAAAAATTGACCAAACTGATCTAGAAAATTCTAGAATCAATTTGCTTGGTTAGAGGCTCACTTTCTCCTATAAATAAAAGCCTCCCCCTTTGTAAAAGCTTAATGGTGTTTATGCACTGTCACTTTGCTCCTTTCCTGAGCCATCTACATTGAATTTTTTAATAATTCAATTGTTTTTGGTCTAATCCTCTCCAAAGTCAATTGGTGGCCACTCTTCCTTCAAACAAGAGTAGAACCCTCAATCCCTCAAGCCAAAGGAGAGCTTACAAGATCCATGTAAGCTAAATTTCTTACTTATTTTAATGAAGAATCTATGATTTTCTTAATTTTTATGTTTTGCAGATGTTGAATTAAATTCAAATGCTATGCCTTTGATAAAAAGGCCACCCCCTTCTCCTCATTACATTCCAACCCTTCTCGATCCTAGAAAGATTAACTAAAGGATTAATTAAACTCTTCTTATTGTTTACTCTCTTGAATTTAGAAATTATGTAGATTAGAGTTCTATAAATCTAATTTGGGTTAATTTAAGTTAAATAAAGAATGATAAAAATGAGAAATGGTCAGCCATACAAAGGAGGTTATGGTAAAATTTTTCAGAATTTTATGGAAAAGAAAGTTTGTTTTTATGTTATTCCAAAAAAGTAATTCCCACCATTTTTGCATCTAAAAGAAATATTCTAATTACTCCATGTACATATTCACCTATGAATATGCGTGGATATCACTGATATCAATTATTAAAATTGATTTCTATGCATAGAAAGATGCATAAAGGAATTTTTTTTATTACAAAGTGTTATTCTCATTAAAATTGATTTCTATGCATAGAAAGATGCATAAAGGAATTTTTTAATTACAAAAAGTGTTATTCTTATTAAAATTGATTCTATGCATAAAGGATTTTTTTAATTACAAAAGTGTTATTCTCATTAAAATTGATTTTTATGCATAGAAAGATGCATAAAAGATTTTTTTTATTAAAAAAGTAATATTCTCATTAAATTTGATTTTTATGCATAGAAAGTTGCATAAAGGAATTTTTTTATTACAAAAGTGCTATTCTCATTAAAATTGATTTTTATGCATAAAAAGATGCATAAAGGAAATTTTTTTATTACAAAAGTGTTATTCTCATTAAATTTGATTTTTATGCATAGAAAGATGCATAAAGGAATTTTTTTTAATTACAAAAGTGTTATTCTCATTAAAATTGATTTTTATGCATAGAAAGATGCATAAAGGAATTTGTTTTATTACAAAAGTATTATTCTCATTAAAATTGATTTTTATGCATAGAAAGATGCATAAAGAAATTTTTTTTATTACAAAAGTGTTATTCTTATTAAATTTGATTTTTATGCATAGAAAGATGCATAAAGGAATTTAATTATAAAAGCGTTATTTTTATAAAAATTAATTTTTATGCATAAATAGATGCATAAAGAAATTCTTTTTATTTTAAAAGTGTTATTCTTATGAAATTTGATTTTATGCATAAATAGATGCATAAAGAATTTTTATATCAAAATTAGAATTCTCTTAAATTCTATGTTGAAATTCTATGAGTATTTGATAAATGAATAATTAAATACTCTAAGAGAGAAATTTCTATCATTTTATATTCACACAGATTGTAAAAAGAGAATTTAGGAAATCTATCGAGATCGAAATATTAAGATAAATGATTAATCTATTCCTCATTGGAATTCGTAACTAATTTAGAAATCAGTTAAGTGAATATTCAAAGGAAAAAATTCAGTAAAATAGAACTGAATTATCAAACCTTTTCGAGAAAGATAAATCAGGAAAAATCTTATCCAACTCGAACCTTGAATCAGACCATGACCAAGACCAAACTCTTTCGTCAGTTTCGAGGAAAGAAGGTGTGACCAGTATAGAAAAATACACTCAAAACTCCCGCCAAATCTGAAACTACGTTTGAGACCCTTCGAATTGATATGTGGATCAAGGTTATAGAATTCGAGGAATTCTGGTATGAAATTCAGAATTTCGATCAAGAAGTTGTCATTTCGATTGGGCAAAGTCAACAAGGAGTCAAGATTGCCTCAATACCCCTAAGAAGAAAATAACGTGCATGACCGAGATACCCCACGAGCCATAGCAACTGGTTCCAAGGCTGGCACTCTATTATACATGATTTCAGACACTATTCGCCTACTTGAAAAGTCCCACTTAAATTTGCCTTCGGTGCTTTGTTTGCTTGCGCTTCCAAGGTTCCTCTGAAGTCGGTACTCAACTTTACCTTTGGGGGGTTTCCGGGCTCCGGGCCTTGTCCAAAGCCCATATCGATAATCGACTGTACGAAAAAAGACTATTTTAGCCATTCCAGTACTTTTGGCAGGATGACGCTGCGATGGTATTCGTGTCCCAGGTGGCCGACCAAAAGATATACCAAAGAGAATCTAAAGTATCTATTTATCAATAAGGGTACCAAAATGGGTATAGTGCTTTTGGTAAAATGTACACCCATATTTAGATTTCAAATAGTTCATTTGAGGATACTGATTCAAGAAATACTCCTTGTATTCAAAAGAAAATCAAACTGAAAACTTGCATAGAAATGAGATGTGATGTGAATAGATGTGATGAGATGCGATGTGAATCAGATAGATGTGAATGAATGAATGGATGTGGATGTGTATGTGTATGTGAAGAATGGATGTGAATGTGTATGTGAAGAATGGATGTGGATATGTATGTGAAAGAATCAATGTGGATGTGTATGTGAAAGAATGGATGTGGATGTGTATGTGAAAGAATGGATGTGGATATGTATGTAAAAAGAATGGATGTGGATGTATGTGAAAGAATGGATGTAGATGTGTATGTGAAAGAATGTGATGTGATCTAAAGAGATGTGATGTGACATGAATATATGTGGATGTGAAGTGATAGATATGAATGTATGAATAAATGTGGGTAGTCGTACATGTGAACGATTAGATAGATGTGGATGAATGAGATGAGATGTGTATGAATGAGATGTGTATGAATGAGATATGAATGAATGGATAGATGTGGGTAGTTGTACATGTGAACGATTAGATGGATGTGGATGAATGAGATGAGATGTGTATGAATGAGATATGATGTGGATAGATATGATGTGATGTTATGTGGATAGAATGTATGTGATGGGATAGTGATGAGAATGAATGTGATGGATATGAATGAATGTGATGTGATGTGAATGAATGTGATGTGATGTGAATCGGGATGTGAATAAATGGATGTGATGTAAATGAATATGATGGGCGTGAATAGATGTGATGTGATGTGAATCGAGATGTGAATGAATGAGATGTGATGTCATGTGAATCGGGATGTGAGTGAATGAGATGTGATGTCATGTGAATCGGGATGTGAGTGAATGAGATGGGATGTAAATTGGGATAGATGTGATATGTTATGTGAATGAATATGATGTGATGAGATGTGGATATGGGTAGATGCGAGTGGATGAGATCTGATGCGGATAAATGAGAAAAGATGTGATGAGAATGGGAATATATATGAAATAAATGAGGATTGATGTGGAACAATGTGGAAAGACGAGAGTTCGTTATAGAAACTGTATTTATGACCTGTTTTTAAATGATTGTTTTATGTCAAAAATGCTGGGGAAGCATTTTGACCATCTTGTGAATGAGGTCGTGGAGACCTATCTGATAAAGTTGCAACAGCTGACGGAGAGTCAACGGAGGACATTTCGCGTAGCAAGGTCGGTCGAGGTCTTGACTAAATGGTGAGCTTCTGCTAGTATGGTGGATGAGAGACTAAGGAAGTGGCCTATGAGTGAAGTGCTAGGTGACCTACGAAGGATCCTAGAGAGTGGAGACCATACGATACTCGGGCTTTGGGTTGCCAAAAGATATCCACACATGCATCGGGGAAGATATTTGGATCAAGGAATAAGAGTTGTTTTCGAATTCGGGCATGGATCTGGTTGATTGACCTTGCTAATCCTCAACGGATGAATCCATGGCTCTTTTATATGGATCTATTGGTTGATCTTGCTGATTTTCGACGGAGATTCCATTTTGATTTTTATAAGTGAATATACTGCCGGGTACTATGAGCTAGGAACTATCGAAAAGGCCCCTGAGTGGATAGGTGGTGAGCGTTTTGGTTGCCAATGATGCCATAGGTACACCGATGAAGGAAAATTTGGAAATTAGGATTCAACCAGATATTTTGGAGGATTCAACCGGATATTTTGGAGGATTATGATCAGTGATACTATAGTTTCATGAAATGATTGTTTTAAAGACAGCTGAATCTGTGAAAAAGGCAATTTCATATTGGGTGTGTAAGTGGTGTGACTAGTTTCATGAATATCCGGATAGGGGGCCTGGGAACTCTTTTCCCTGGTACCCAGGATAAAACCTAACCAAATTCTTAAATGGATCCTATCACTACAGTGGTTGGGCGATTAGCTAACCCACAGGACTAGGGATGGGGTTAGGCTGGACTGATGGATCCCTAAAATGAGACTCAATTCTGTTATGGTACAATAGATGAAGTAAATCTCGGATAAAAATTGTTCTAAGGAAAAGAATCAATGGCTGTGCTTCTCAATGAGGAAAAAAGTGTTGGTCTCTATGATCTAAGTGCAAGTCTTTTCCTTGATCTGACTATGATACTTATGGGTTTGGTCAGATCAGTTCAGTTAGTTAAGGCTCTTGACTATGTTAGAGTAAAAATATCTTGGAGGAATCTCACGTGCTTTCTAGGCAAGGGAAGTTTTCTGGGTACGACTTTGGAAGAACCGAGGGATTAGTCTCTTGTCCGGATATCTGTGGGCACGGCCTCGAGTGAGGGACCCTGCCCCGCACAAGAAGTGCTACTTTCGCTGCTAGCACCCCTGAATTCGTTGCGTGGAGGGGACATGGATCTTTCACTAAAGCCAACCTTAATGATATCTTGCATGGTTCCAAAGTAATCAACATCCGTATTTAGATCACTTGCACTAGCTCTGCTTTCTTGCATGAAATTTGCTTTAGCACCACAATTGAACGTTGTTCTCTTCTTATTAATCTGTTCCACTTGAAAATGGCATCCATGTGACCACAATGCTGTAGCTTTTTGGTACTAGAAAAAAATAACACATTGTCCATTAGTTTATGGAGAAGTTGTAAACAATATTTGGAGAACATGTGGACATATCAAGGCTTATAATGAATGACATCACATACATGGTAGTCACAACCATATGCAAGCTCCTCTTCCTCATCCGTACTGAACATCACGATGTTTTTCTTCTTGTAAGGTTTGTTAGAGCCATCTACTTAACAAAAATTCTGGAAGTATAGCAAGTGATGGAGGGTATGGTTGGTGAGTCGTAGTCCGACTCCTTTGAAAAGCTCCACGAGATTGATTCCTTTCATTCTTGGCCTCTCCATTTTTGCATACTCCCTGAGTTTAAGATGCAAAATTCATCGATCTTGTCTCGTAAGGCCACATCCATTGTTCTCTCAATCCCTTGTCTTGCGACTCTTCTCCAACTACCCTATCATCCTCCTCTGTTAGTCATAGTTTAGGCATTTTAGGGTCTAAGGTACTAAGAAACTCTGTGATGTACACTAGGGACTCCTACACAAGGCATCCCATTGCCATACTTCCCTTTGGGTGAGCTCTTTGACAAAAACACCCTGTTAAAGAGTGAAGGAATTCAAATTTTAGTGTAGAGGGGATAGTGCTACAGGGAGGTCATAGTATATGTTGAAAACATATCTCTCTTTCTCTCTATCATTGTTTAAAAATAGAACACTCCATCATTATATGTAAGGTGCATCTATTTAGGGATATAATAAGTGAGCACACCTCACCAAACATCTCCATCAATGGGAAAAAAAAACAATAGCCATTTCTATTTTTGGAAAAAAAAAACTCTTAACAAAAATTCTACATACATACACACACGTACCCCCACACACAAACAAATGCACACACTCTCGTGCGTGAGTGCACGCACACACACACACAGTCGCATGCACTCATGTACACTTACATACACATACACAAAAAGACACACATATATTCATACACTTCCATACACACATGCACACACACATGACTGCGCATGCACACAAAGTCACAAACACTCACGTGTGCACACATAGCCACACAAAACCAATCAACCACATGCACATGTGTGCACACATACCCACACATGTGCACATGATGCACATACACACACTTGCATGCTTGCACACACATAGACACGTAGATGCACACACTCGCATCGTGCGCATACACACACTCGTGTTCACTTACACACACTCGTGTTCACGTACACACACTCGTGCGCGTTTACACACACACATGCACACTCACATACACATACATGCATAGACACATGAAATCATACACACACATAGTCGTACACTTGCATATGCACATGCACACACACACATGACTATGCATGCACACAAAGTCACACACACTCACATGCATGCACATAGAATTGTACACACACACACACATGCATGCACATAGAATTGTACACTCACATGCATGCACATAGAATTGTACACACACACACACACACACACACACACACACTTGCACACACATGCATCACACACACACACACATACGTACACATATAAATACACGTGCATACACACATTCGAGTGTACATGTATACATACACATATAAATACACATAAATACACATATAAATAGACGTGCATATACACGTTTGAGTGTACATGCATCACACACACACACACACATACGTACACATATAAATACACGTGCATACACACATTCGAGTGTACATGTATACATACACATATAAATACACATAAATACACATATAAATACACGTGCATATACACGTTTGAGTGTACAGTTACCACTCTCACCTACAATTGGCCATGCACTCCAATGTTTTGTAAGTCATCCCTTACACCCTTGGTATCTCTTTTACAAATTAAATGGTCCCAAATATTTATTGCCACATTCTTAAAGATATGCATGGTATCTAAGAGATGATTGATCTTCAACTCACACCAATATGGAAGTCAAAAGAAGATTGTCTTGACATCTCATCGGGTGGTGGATTTGGGGTGCTTCTCCATGCCTCAAACCAATATCTACCTCTCATCACAAGTGGTGAGACATCATGTGGCACATACTTGGGATGTGGAGGGAGAAATTGATGATGTTTATCATACACTACCTTCTTTATTAGTGTAGAGGGTCTTTCCAAAACAGGTGATGGTCCACAAATCGGACATGCATCACTGTCTGGAGTTTGCTAGACCTATTTTAAAATTGAGATGATTGAGAGGTAAAGTAAAACAAGTTTAAAGTTTAAAGTTTAAAGTTATAAAGTTCAAGTATGTACCTAAGCACTCCAAGAACCTGGTATAGTCATGCATCATACAAAGCAAAACTCCTTTCACCTCCATATCACGCCTATTTATTGACCCTGTGACATCATGCACTTTGATAACTCGCTATAGTGTATCAAGGTCCTCAATCAAAGGCTCGAGATACACATCCATATTCACCACCTTATACTTGCTTGGGATAAGGAGGGTAAGCATGATATGACCTTTGTTGATTGCCACCCATGGAGGAAGGTTATAATTCACCAATACAATAGGCCAAGTAGACCATGATGTGGACTTGAAGCCAAATGGTTAACACCATCCATGCCCAAGCTAAGACGTATATGACGGGGCTCATCTTTAAACTCTGGCCATTGATGCTCCACATGTTGCCATGCCAATGGAATTAGCTTGTGATCCTCATGATGCCATCAGTTGTGATGATGAGTTGCGATGTCCTGAGTTCTGCAATCCCCTAACATTTAAACATGTGTTGGATGTGAGGAATGATAGCAAAGAGTCTCAACACCTTTCGGGGAATTTTGTCTCCTTTGCAAATCATCTCTATAGTGGATCTCTCCACATTGTAGAAATTGTGTTGCATCTTTATGAATCCCTCTAAATAGCATGCAGTCATTGGGACATGTGTGTATTTTTGTATAATCCATGCCTAGCATATAGAGAGAAATTTATGAGACCCATCTCGTGAGTCCGACAATAGATTTTGAGGGGGAAGAATATTCCTGAGAAGCCTACAACATAACATAAGAAACCATATGTCAAAATGTCTACAAGGAGAGTATATAAAATGAGAGACATTTTTTATTTAGGAGAATATGTTATGATACTTGCATCACTCCATCCATAAGTTGTTTTTAAGTTTAATAGCTATAAGTTTTCTAGTATTGTAGATTATGAATATCCCTCATACAAAGGGGTGCTTGAATCTCTCCGCAAGGTTTTCTCCTCTTGTGACATTGGAGCTTGCTCTCTATCATCTATGACATCCCATTCAAAGAAGTCATTCACCATGCCTTCCATGATGAGATCCTCTTCATCATCATGTGGCAATGGTGGAGTCTAAGACCAAGGGCCTCTAGCTCATGCAACGTCCTAGAAGAGAATAGGGCAGCTCTCCACCCAACTGTTGGATATAGACCCTAGCCGGCTAACAATAGCCCTGGCTATCCACACTAGTCCAGACTCCCCTGAACCGCCCAACTCCCCCTAGCCCTACCCTTGTCCTAAAATTACTCCCCCCTTTTGGAAAAGTTTTCATTCTCAACAAAAACAAAGGTAGGATAACGAGTCTTGATAGTACTAATGTCCTCCCAAGTTGAACCTTCTTCTGGTCTATCCTTCCACTTAACTAGACATTATTGTCTAATTCTATGACGATTTTGCTTCTCTTGAAAATCCAAGATGCACTGTGGCTCATGTGGAAAAACCAAAGGTTCACCCAATTTTTCATTGCGAAAACAACTGGGCAAAGATGCCAATGTGGTGGATACATGTGTTCTTTTGATAGAATGAATTTCCTAAATTTCTAGAATTTTAAGGAATTTTTTTCTAATTTTAAAAAAAAATTGAGCATTTTTATGGTTAAAAATGTATTTTTTATACATTTTACGGGTTTTTCCACGGGCATGCGCTCAAATTTTTGTCGATTTTCTGCTGAAATGCAGTAGGGGGCAGCATGTTGATGCATTGAATGCTCTCCCATGTGCGTAGGACCCTCTTCGCCTCTCAATTCTAATTTTTCCTTCTTTTTTCCTCTCCCGCCGAGTGAACTCCTCTTAAAATGGATTTTTTAATTAAACATTAAACATTAATCATAATTAATATTAATTATGATTAAGTAAAATTTTAATTAAAGCTTAATCCTCCTCTCTGTTAAAACAGAGAAGGAGAGGGTGGAAAATGAGAGAAGGAATGAAAAAGAAGGAGAGGAGAGAGGGGTGAGGAGAGAGGACTCTCCTCTCTCCAGCTTCAATCGCAAACGCGCAAGGGGGGGTTCGCTCTGTAGGCGGGCGGAAAAAAATGCCACCCCCCTAAAAAAATTCAATTTATAAGCTTAAAAAGCTTATTAAGATTTTTTGGTTTTTTTAAGGGTTTTTTTTTTAATTTAAAAAAAACTTTTCTAAGCTCTTCACAAAAAAGCTTGAAAAAAAAGAGAAAAAGAGATTGGATTATCTGAAAACAAATTCTCTGAAAATTTCTCTTGGAGCGTTTTGGCTTTTCATCTCCCGAGAAACCTTTTGGCTTTTCGAATTCCGGAAAATCTTTTAATCTTTCGGATTTCGAAAACTTTTCACCTTTCACATTCCGATTTTTAAAAAATCTATTAAAATTGTAAATTTTCATTGGATTTGAGAATTGTCGAGCGGAATTAGAAATTTCGTAAACGATGGGATTCTTAGAAGAAATTAGGAATATTCTAGAAATTATTTTTAGAAATCCTAAAAATTGGTATTTTTTTAATATCAATGGTATTTTGGCAAATCTATTTGCTAAAAATTTTCTGGAAAAATATAGGTTTGGAATGTCATAAGATAGGTTTGGTGGAATTAAAAATTATTGTATTTTGAGGGCTTATTAAATTAGGGAAAATTAGGAAAAAAATCATGATAATTCTTTTTCTCGAGAATTTAATATTTTTGAGAATTATTTAATGTTGAAGTACATTTTCTCGTGCTGACATTAGATAGATGCGAGTTATTTGCATATTATTAATACGATTATACCTCGTATTAGTAGATATTTCTGTTTAGATTAATTCTGAATGATATTTTCATGATTTTTTACCATTGTTTAGCCATTCTTTTTGGACATGTTCCTTACTTTCTTCAATGATGGTGGCTAGAATTTACATTCAAAGTGTGTTTTACCTCTGACACTTGTACATGATAATTTATTTTGCACTTGTTTATGTGTGGTCTATGCTTAATTTCTTAAGCCTAAGACAAATTCTATCATGGGGGTCAGTTGATCTGTTTGTTTTGGTGGATTTTATTAGATGTTTTCCAAGTTTTATTTGGACTCATCAGGTTCTCCTAGATCACGTGTCTAGGGGTTTTTTTAATTAAGTGCTACACGCATGTCTAGGGGTTTTTTTAATTAAGTGCTACACGCATGTATTTCACTTGCTTACTTTGGAGTTTTGTTTGAACGAGACTACGTTCATATACTCCGGATTGATGAGTTGGCCACCAATTTTAATGCTTCTTTTGGCATGATTAATGACCATTAAATGGCATGCATTGATTTTTATGATCAACTATGGTTTTCATGGATTTGAGGAGCTTCTATGCTTTTATCCATGGTTTTATAAGGATCTTTTGATCTTTTGGATAATATCATGTGCTTTGAAGGTAGCATTTGCCTTTGTTTTTTACACGTAATTTTGGACTATGTTCCTTTTACTTTTGTACATATTCCAACTCGGTTACCTAGTTGCTTATGTATCTAGGTGAGTTATTTTTTTACCCTAACTTTATTGTGTTTTGGGTAGTTATCATTAGAAAGGCGTCAATAATTCAAAATTTGTTTCTAATGATGTACTCGATAAGGGTTATTCCTTGATGTGGTCTCAAGAATATAGAGACAGGTTTTAGTATGTGAAAGTCTGGGATAAGGCCATCTTATTCATTTTATATAGGATTTTATTCATATTTCCTAGATGGCATACTAGGGAGTTTCAAATTGGTAAGGTATGTATGGGTGGTATCATGGTGGTATGGGACGCTAGAGATCCCTCACATATATTATCTTATGGGATAATTTGAGCTCAAGATTGTTGCTTTGCTTACATCACTTAGCATGTTGACCTCAACATTCAAAAATCTCATTTTATGAATTCATTTAAAGTTCTTGTGTGGGCATTCTCTAGATAAACTTCTTTTATCTAGAGCCTACATGTATTGATGAGTGTAATCTCGTTGGCATTTTCACTTGTTGAAATCTCTTTCTTTAGAGTTCAACGAGTTTATCTTGTTGTGTTCGGATTAAGTAAATTTGGATTCTTTCTTTTTATGGCATTTCTTTCTCTAGTTCCATACTTTAGGTGATTTATACAGTCCACCTAATGGTTTACGGATGTACATATGTGACTCATTGGAACGTTGATGACTCTCTATGTTGAATGGGTAATTCGGTACGTCGATAATACCATGTGCAGATGTGGGTACATCGGGCCGCCGATGGATACCTGGTTCCTGCTGTTATAATGCCATGTTTTTCTATTTTATTCCGAATGGTTCACAACAATGAGGAAGTATGAATTCCTCTTATCATCCACAATCTGATGGGCAAACAGAGCATATGAATCAGATTGTAGAGGATATGCTTCATGCATATGTCTCTGGAAAAGTATCAAATTGGGAAAAGTATCTTCCAATGATGGAATTTGCCTATAATAGTTTTAAACATACGGCTATTGGTTTTAGTCCTTTCATGCTTATATATGGGTATCAACCCAAGGCACCTATTGATGTTGGTCTTAAGGACATCGAGCTTAATGCATTGAGTGATTTCTTGCGTGATATGCAGGAAATGCTTATCGAAGCTCGGGATTCTATTAGGAGTGCTCAGGATAGGGCACGGTTCTATGCTGATAGAGGACGCTCAATTTGGTCTTTTGAACCAGGAGCGTTGGTTTATTTAAAAGTTTCTAAAGATTTTTAGACTTTGTCAAAAGGAAAATGCTCAACTTTATCTCCTAGATATTGTGATCCATTTCGATTTATACATCAGATTGGCACAGTTGTGTGTATGAACTTAAACTACCTCCACATGTTAGAGTTCATCCAGCCTTTCATATCAATAGATTGAAAGGGAAACTGGGAGGTGAGGATAACATAGTTACTCCTCAAGAACTCGTTGAAGTCGAAGAATTATCCTATGTTCCACATGAACCTGATAAGGTACTTGATAAGGTACCTGATAAGGTACTTGAATTCAGGTAAAGGAAACTTTGTAGACTAATCCCTGAGGTTAAAATTAGGTAGAAGGATAGGGAAATAGAGGATTCGACTTGGAAGTAGGTTGATATTGTTAAGTGCAGTTCTCCTTCTTTTCATTGCAAGAGTGCAATGTTTTGAGAAAGGGGAAGTATGTTATATGCACATTATGTGTGCATATACTAGGAGGCTAACCCACATTAGGCTTGTGAGCATGGGAGCATGGGAGCATGGGAACAAGCTCTAGTGGAGCATGGGAGCATGGGAGCATGGGAGCATACATGGGAACAAGCTCTAGTATGGGTTAGGACTAACCTTAAGGGTTAAGGTTAGGGTCACGCATCCAAGGGTCCCACATGGGAAATGGAGAGTCAAGAGTCACTTGAGGGCCCTCTTATATAATAGGGGCATGGGACACACTCAAGGGAGGCCAAGGCTATGTTATCTTGAGGCTTAGGCTATGGTCTCTTGATGTTAGCTTGAGGCTAGGTTATGTTATGCTCTCTTGTGTAGAGGATCATAACTACTCACCTACCATTTCACACTATAGCTACATGCTATTGGATTGGAGTTATACCTCTTGATGGTATGGTACATCAAGGTAAAGGTATGATGTATTTCATTATAATTCATGTGTGCATCCCTTGGGCTCGGTGGATGAGTTTATGCCTGACTTATGCATGTTTATGCATAACAATTATCTAGAGAGATCTTAGGGTTTTAGCACTCAGCCCCTCAGGGAGTACAAAACCCTCCAGAACCCTAGCCTAAAGACCAATCGGTTCCTATCTCCCCATCAAAATTGTCAAAAGTTACCAGCCTCAAAACAGAGATGGGGCGCACCCGCACCTTTGCCATGGCATCCCAGTTCAAGAGGAAGTTGATCTTAGCCTCCAAGAACTCCAAAGAGAAGAAGAAATGCGTCCTACTATAGTTGGCCTCCACTCAGGCCCGAAGAACCCTCCACCCATCCCAGTTTCCCCAACGCAATCTGTGGTAGCCTCCAACACCGCAAGATCCCAAAACCAACCGCTGCCCATCGGTGTCCCCACAGCCTACCAGTACGCTAAGTACCTCGCCCACCACTGGTTCCAAGGAGAAGACCCTTTTTTCACCCACCAAGCAGCTGCCTAGATGCTCTACCTACAAGACATCGTCAACCACCTCTAGCAAGAGAACAACGCCCTTCAAGATTGGATGGCCAATACAGAGCGGGAGCTCACTGTGGCCAAAGAGGCCAAAGCTTGAGCCACCTCCTAGTTTATGGGTTTTATCGAGTCCCTCAAAGCACAAACCCTCCACGAGAAAACCCGGATCACCTTCCTCAATGCCCAGCTCAAGTCCCACACCAACCCTTCCCTCGACACCATCTAGATCAACAACGGTGTTCTGGCTGACCTCTCTGCAATAAGAAGAGCTCAGCCATCTATGGGACCAGCTCATGGAAGAGCTCCGCCTCATCCTCATCGACCAGTGCAAGCAATCGACCATCTAGCCCGCCAAAAGACGATGCTCACTCTCGGATGATGAAGGCGATGCATAATCCGATGCACCAAGTTGAACGCCCACCCCTCCCCACTCTGTCACTCCCTGTGCGCCATGACCACTCCGACCCACCAACCCCACCCCCAAAAGCCTCCACCTCTAGTGCCCATGATGACCTCCTTATCAAGATGGATCAGCTGCACAAGGTTACTTGTTGATACAAAGCATAGAACGCCAAGATCTTAGGCGCAAGAAGCCGATCCAAGACCCGAGTCAAAGCCCGGAGGCACCAATCGACATGGAGAACCTATAACTGGCCATGGTACCCTACTCGGGGGGAACCACGTCTAAAGAAGATTCGACCATGGCTCTCCTGAAGGATCATGCAGTGGCCCTCCAAAAGAATTATGATGAGATGCATGATCGGATGACCGCCATGAAGATGTCCTACAAAGAACAGCAGCACCGACACAAGATCGATAAGGACGGCATGCTTGCCCAGATCAAAGAACTCCAAGCCAAAGTCAATGGAAAGAGGCCAGTCACTTGAAGGTGGAAGAACAAGCTCACCATCACCAACATCGAGGAAACCAAGAATGACACCCTCTACACCAAGAACTCCAAGCCAAAGTCAATGGAAAGAGGCCAGTCACTTGAAGGTGGAAGAACAAGCTCACCATCACCAACATCGAGGAAACCAAGAATGACACCCTCTGCACCAAACTCACCTTCGCTATAGAACTGAGATCACGAACCTACAAAATGTGAGATGATCCGAATCCAAGGCAACCTCACCCAAACCATCTGCCAGGGCTGTCATCACTACCTACAAATCCTTGCCGTTCGCCGATATCATCGCCACCAACCTACCCAAACCTCGCGCCTAGAGGAGGATGGATGCCTTTTTGAGGCAGCATCATGGCCTCAACCCCCAACCTGAACAACCCCAACAGTGACGATGATGAGCTCGGAGGAGGGGAAGACTAAATCTACCAAACCCAAAAGATCGATAAGTGATGGTGGGCACCTCGGCCAGCTCGATGCAATGGAAGTCATTGGCCTTGCCGTCGCCGATATCATCGCCACCAACCTACCCAAACCCCGCGCCTAGAGGAGGATGGATGCCTTTTTGAGGCAGCATCATGGCCTCAACCCCCAACCTGAACAACCCCAACAGTGACGATGATGAGCTCGGAGGAGGGGAAGGCTAAATCTACCAAACCCAAAAGATCGATAAGTGATGGTGGGCACCTCGGCCAGCTCGATGCAATGGAAGTCATTGGCCATGCTAGTGTTGGTGTTCCATAGCTTGAACTTAAGGAAGTCGTCCTTCATCTCGAGATCCGATCTTCCACATCACCCGGATGTGTCCACCAGTGGATGTAGAAGTTTGGCACTAACATTGCAGAGTGAGATCATCTTGCCCTTTATGATCAGAACTCCCCTAGGCAGAGAATAGATGCTAAGGAGCATCTAACATGGTACCCATCTCTAGGTAATGGACTTCAACAACATGCTAACCAGCATCTAACATGGTACCCATCTTTGGGTAATGGATTTTAACAATATACTAAGGAGCATCTAACATCACAAGCCTTAAAGATTCAGGTCTCGAGTCATCGGATTCAGAATCTAACCCACCGAGCGTGCCAAGTGTTGGTTGTTGGCCGCCGAACAACCGTAGCCAGAGTGTCGCCCAGCTGTCGAAATGTCACCCAACTGTTAATAAGTAGAAGCGGTGCTGCCAAATGTAAGAAACGGCTCCTATTATCATTAGCTAATAGGTCTTTACTAAATCCATCGTGCTTAGAACACGATGATATCTCTATACTACACTAGGACTGCGAAAGAGAAATATAAAAGGATATAAGCCAAACATTGTAAGGGTTGTTGTTGTTGTTATTGTTGATAAGGCTTTGGAAGATTATTATCTCTGTATATTTCCATCTCTTTGCCATAAATGGAGATCACTTTCTTTTGTATCATTCTCTGTGTATCTCCCGAGTCAATCCATTTGTTTGTTTTATCATCTTGTCTTTTATCATTATATCGACAATTCTATATGTTCAATCTTTCGGTATTTCTGTTACACAACGATCTGGATCATCCGCATGAGCTAAGTAGTCTTAGTAGTCGATTTCCTTTTGCACAGTCGTTTATAGCTAATCGACTATGATTATTTGTCTTGTGCCTGATCCGTATGGTGTATATTGTGTGCATAACCAAAGCCCCACTCAGCAGGTTCTCGAGATAGCGGTCAGAGTTCGTAAGAATAGTGGTCCAGAGAACTAGCTAGGAGGTGAGTTCCCTAGGGTCTCTATCTTTCTCCTCTATAAGAGACTTGGTTTGGATTAGAACTACTAGACTATAGCTACTTGACAGAGCTGGATGCTAGTTCCTGGTGAATGAAGAAGCTTTGAAAGGTGGTCATCGAGGTCTATCAATGAAGGACCCTCAAATATTATGTGTTTTCTTCTTTTTTCTTAAAACCCCAAGTCTTAGGGATGTTAAGACTGTTTGATTTTGTTTCAGTGAAGAATATAGTAAGTTGAGCTTGAGTCCTTTGTGATTTGATGAGCTTATGTGCTATGGTGCCTTACTTGTGTTGTTCTGATTGAGATGATGGAGGAGGAACCCCTGTGAAGACAAATCTATTGTCTTCTGTGTCAGAATTCTAAGTCAGTCAATGTCAATTGAGAGGCCAGAGTCAAACTAAGTCAGATGAGAATCAGATCTTGTCAGCTGTGTGTGTAAAGTGTGTGTAAAGGGTGAGTACTGGTCTATTGAGAGGAGCCTATTTGAAGTTTGGTATGATAGTTTGGGCTATCAACTATCAGCAGTCAAAAGGACTAGTGGGCTGAAAGTGTTTCTGTGGTAGCTATGAGTCAGCAGTTTGCTAAGTGTTTGTTGTACTGTATCTTGGTGAGTTCTGAGATGTTTGAGAATTTAGTAGGGATTGTGAAGTAGAATGGTTGAAGGCTTTTCCTTTGTTTCTTGAAGACCATGCATGTAGGTGGTATGAGGATTTGCACGATGATGTGAGAGAGACAATTGGGTATTGGTGGAAGCAGAGTTTCTCCAAAGGTTTGCAAAGAAATTGACTCCAAATGAATCCTAGAGGAAGCAGAGTTTCTCCAAAGGTTTGCAAAGAAATTGACTCCAAATGAATCCTAGAGGAAGGTAGTTGTGGGTATGCATGATGATGAATGTGTGGCTGATTTCTAGTAGAGGTTTGAAAGAGCGTGGCATTCAAGGGAGAGCAATTATGCATTCTAGAGAGATGTCTTTGCCTGAGTTGTATGGTGCTTATATGAGGTTGTTCAAGTTGTAAACTTTGATAAGTTTGTTAAGCCCAATCTTGAGGAAGAAGTTGGAGTATAAGGGACCTAAGAGCTTGAGAGGAGCTCTTGAGATCGTTTGTAGGAAGGAGAGGAACATGAAGTTTTATGCAGGTTTGAGTCGCTACCAGCTATACAGGGAATTGAGTTTGTAGATGCAGCTTATGATAGAATACTGGAAGACAAAAGGTTTGTAGGTATAGGAAGAAGAGGGAACGTCAGACTCGATGGTGGAGGATCATGTTGAGTTTCATGTTTCTGTGAGCGTGGATACAGAGTCAAGTGAACTAGAGTTTGATGATGATGAAGAGATTGCTGCTAGCACTATACTAGAGTGAGGAGACAAGAATGTTTGAAGTTGAAAACGATGAGAATGATGTGAATATGGTTGACAGATGTTGTCGGGATTTTTTCTCTTTGTGTGATGTTGATGGTTTGCTCAGTTTGGGAGATGATTTTTTTGAGACAGAGAAGATGGAATATGTTTTTTCTGAGCATGATCATGAATGTGGTGAAATAGTTGACTCATGCGGATCATATTTGGTGTGTAAGGATGATGCTAGAACTGTAGTGGTTTGTTCAAGCTTGCAGTTGTGCCCCATGTTGAGTTAACAGGTGTTGTTGCTACTACAGGGGAACATAAAGGATTGGTTTTTGTTTGATAATGGCAATGCTTACAATTGTGTTAGTGGTGTGGGTACCTACTATGAGGATTTAAAGGTACAAAAAGAGCTGGAGATTGGCCATGATGAAGAGGAAGGTTTGGGTTTTTTTTTTTTCACAGAGGTGTGCCTTAGTTTAGGAAGATGATCCCATCTAATCCTGGAGGATGGGCTACAACACAGTTTCTTTATGCTTGGTTGGCAATTGTCTTTATGGTGGCATTTTGGCATGTGGTCTTGGAAAAGTGGAGATGTATGTTGGCAAGAAGGAGAGTTGTAGCAAAAAAAGTATGAAAACATGAATGTTTTCATCCAGGGGGGTTGGGCTATATGTGAGGGGAATCCCAAGCCTGACCAAAGCACAATGTGTTAAGGTGAATATAATGTACGTAAGATGGTGTGATGTGAATCATAAGTAGCAAAAATGGCATGGCAGCCGAGAGAAAAGCATAGGTGCACAAATAAGAATAGAAATAGCATGGAAGATCTAAAGAATCAAGCGTGCTACATTCTGAAGGAAGTTGAGGTGGCGAGTGTTCAAGGATGAGAATTTTGTTTTGGAGTAGGGGACTCTCCAAGTTGTGGTGGCTAGAGATCACCCAAGAGAGAGGAGAGCACCGACTACAATTGAGTGGTCTCTTGTAGGTCTATTTTCATCGTGGAGTGCGCAGGCTAGAGTTCCTGCAGCTTTTTCCAGTTTGTAGTGAAGAATAGTGCAGTGTGAGCAATTTGATTCAGATCAGAGCTGAGGAAGAGTTGTGGTCCAGAGAACTAGATAGGAGGTGAGTTCCCTAGGGTCTCTATGTTTCTCCTCTATTGGAAACTTGGTCTTGATTAGAACTTCTGGACTGTAGTTACTTGACGGCTGGATGTTGGTTCCTGGTGAATGAAGCAGCTTTGCATAGTGTTGCATGTCATTGCATGCCTTTATTATCCAATTGCATGCCTTTATTATCCAATTGCATGTCAATGCATGTATGTGCCATTACAATACATTACAATTGCATGTCAATTTCATGTCAATGCATGTATGTGCCATTACAATACATTACGTTGCATGGCATGAATTGCATTTAGATGTTATTACATATGCATGTCATTGCATGGTACTCCATGCCATTGGCATAGTGTTGCATGTCATTGCATACCTTTGCATGTGATTTCATATCATTTGAAGCCTTTGCATGTGACGACGGCATATCACTGCATGTGAGTACAATTAATAAGGTGAATAATTTCAAGAATTATACATACAAGATAATTTCATTCTAGGCAAGATATCTACTATACCTTGCGTAAGAAGTAATGAAGAATGTAAATTTATTAAGGTCAATAATTTTTTAATTATGATTAAGATCATGGCCTAATTATTTGAGAGGAAGAGGGAGTGTGAGAGAGAGAGGGAGTGAGAGATATAAGAACATGATGACATTACATCCCTAGGATAAAAAATACCACTTTCAATTATAGATAAAACCAAGTTCATTCACATACACCTTCCAAATACAACTCTTCTATCATAATTGTTATTCAAAACATACAATAAACCAAGAATTTGACATAATTAATCAAAACAACAACAAATCTAAAATTTGCCAAGGCAATTAATACAAAAGACAAGGCGATCTATAATTGAGACCACTTTATTCCAAAAAAGGTTATTACATGGGCTACTACAATCTATCATTGTTTAAAATTGAAAACATACCATAACTACCTAAGGATCCTACACCCATACACTTTTTGGGCTACTCTATTCTTTAACTCCTCCCGTAGTAGAGGCTTCTCCGTCTCTTCGGTAATATATCCAAAACCTCGCCAAGTGCCGATAGCACTTCCAATCTTGATGCTCCACATAAACAAATCTCCAAAATCAATGGGCTTATCTGCTAGCATCTTCATCCAAAGATTGCAAGCCTCTCCGTAATTCTGAGATATTCTGTTGCATCTTTGCTTTGTTGCATAAATCTTTGCAAACCCTTTCTAGGGTTTCCAAAGTATAGCTAGGGCCAGTAGAAGAAGCCATTAGAGATGAACAAAGGTTAGTTGATGGTGGTGAGAATTGTAAGGAAGAGAACGATAGTGAGGGAGAGAAATTCAATGAGGGGGGACATTTTATTATTGCAACATAAAGGATCTTTTCAAAACTACAGTACAATGTCATCAACAGTACTAGATCCTTTTCACATTTTTCTCCTGCTCTGCTGTGCTGCTGACTGCTGCTGAACATTCTCATTAAGTCCTCCTTTTTTACAGTGGGTTGATGTATAGACATATTATGGCTCCATCTAACCCAAAGATACGAAAATATACAAAATAAAGGTGCTTGCATGTACTATATGGTCACCCAGCATCTACCCTGATTTGAAAATTGGGACATGTGCATGATGGATTCTTTTCCATAGTCACCCGGTATTTTTCATTGCGTACTAGTGATTCCTTAATCTCAATTACAAACACTTCCATCTACCGACCTTGATGACTAAATTCTCAAAGACCGTAGCTATACTGGAAATTGCTAAATCTATTCTCTTGGCTGCCATATCTGATATGCCACTTCTATACCTTGTTGACCGTTGGCCTATATAATTTGCTTCCTTCCACAATCAAATTGTACCTCCTCCCACTGCCAAACAACCAGGGGTCTAGGAGGTGATTGATAGATGGTGTTACATACTTTCCAAGTATGATCCACGATGTTGTTACAAAACCGCATCATGAACTAACGTCTTTGCCCCCTAGACCATTCTCTCATACCATAGAAAGAAGGAGCTGGAACACCTTGCCCTCAGTTCTTAATGCTCTTTTTGCACTTGCCATCTTGGCCACCTAACCATCCTTGGCAAGTTACCTTGATGTGTAGAGATGTTCGACGTATAGCCCACATTGAATCATGTATGTTACTCTCCACAATTTCATGCACCTCTGCATCAGTTGTCTCTAACTCTACATTATGTTGAGCTAAAGGAAAAGTGGGTGGAAAGCTTAATATCCTATCTTGTTTCTTGCATGGCTGGTTTTCTGTGACATACTCTAAACGATGTGATGAGTTATCTTCCTCAAGATTTATAACTGTGGGTTTTTAATGCCGGCTTACAGTAATGTTATCACCAAAAACGTTTGGTTGCATGTGCATTGGTGTGCCACTAACTACTTCCCCCACCAATCTTCTAGTGCTTTGATGGACTTGGAGCTTTTGATGTTTTGGCCTTCCCCATTAACTTTGTTATTGTAGAGCCTGCTCGATGATATTTACCTTTGCATGAAAGCATACTTCTTTGTGGATTGCAAGAGGACATTAGCGAGGTCTGAAATAGCTGTATCATATAAAGAGATGGCTCCCTTAAAACCCTCTCCTACTAACCAGCATGTTTCATTTCTACTAGATTAGTAGTCGACATGTGCAGCGCACAAGCATCGTCAACATCCTACAACTGGAGATTAAGTTAATTACAAGCTCCAATCGCATTCTATAACCCGATAGTTAAGTTGACAATTCATATTCAAAATATAAGCTATTCTTTTCAAAAACCAAGAAAATAATACTTACCCCTACAAGATGTTTCATCCAATGGGGATATCTAGTATGCCACCAACCAAGCCAACAATCCATGGCTGGTAAGTTTGCATCAGTGACTTTACCAATCATCCACCACGATCTAATGTGTTTGTATTTTAAAAGTTCCTCTTCCTCACTCAATGCACAACGCCACTAACGACATAGTCATTTGTGCTCTTCTTGAAAATTCCTAACTATATATTGTACTGTATGGATGTTCAAGCTTTGTTCCCAATGAAAAAGGCACGAACCACGAACGCTCATGACCTTCCAATATATTCTCTAATCCATTATTATAGAATGTCCTACCTACCCTCTAGTTGGCTCTAGCCTCTAAACTTCAAAAGCATATTGTCTCTTCAATTCTAGAATACTTGATTATGCTCCTTCCTTGCACCTGAACCGTTGATCATAGAAGCACGCACATCCTCCTGAATCTACAACAGAATTGGACAACTTAACAAACTATGTAAACATTTATTCACAAGAATTACCAAACAATTAAAATCAGTATGGAAAGAACATTACCTTTCATAGGGGATGCATGTGTTCCAATAGTAGTGACAACTCCATGTTACTAATATTCGATTCATTCTTTGTATGCTTCTTGTGACAACTGCATCCAATACGAGTTGTTTTCCACCTCTGAAATCGCCTCTTGCACAAGTTCTCTTGTCTTTTGCAATCCCTACCTTGATGTGGCCCTTTGCACCTCATGCAAATGTTCCCCTTGATGTATCATCAATCTTGACATATGAGGATCAGCAAGGCATACAATAGTACACCATAGCACCACACATTCTTCTCCATACAGGTTTGTTCTTGCAGTAGAAATAAACTAATGATCCATATCCATTCGTTTGTTAAGCCCACAAAGGGAAGTTTCTGTGTGAGCTTGCCTATTATGTGAAAAATTATAAAGTTTCAAATACTCTTATAAATTAAAGTTTACTGAAATTAAGCCAAGACAATAAGCTTACCAATCCATGATGTTGTATTTGGTGTGCCATTCATAGTTCTGCTTCCACACAAGGCATAAGTGCACTCAAATAAGCCTCCACAAGAACTCTTTCGTATAACTCCAAGAAACTTCACATGACTCTCTGCAAGTTTCACCCAAAAATGGCCATCATGTGCTTGCTCCGTTCCTTGCATTGGAGAGGCTGAAGGATCACGTACATTCGGCAACTCAAAAGCCACATTACCATTATGGATTTGAGGAATCTCTTCTACTTTCTTAATATGCGTGCTTGCTAATAACAATCTACAAAGAACACCATCATGAGATTCCTCAGACAATAAGTATTTGACCACAATCTTATGAAGTGGTGTACCTATGGGAGAATCTCCTATTGTAAGGTGGGGTACTTGCTGTAGTGTTGCTTGACTCTCATATTATTGGAATAACAAGGTATTCTATTGTTATATCTTTATCAAAGATATAACATGGTTCCTCTCCAGTAGGTCTAGCTGACTAGATAGGTATAAGATGATCTACACCATTATCTTGTGGTTTGATTGCAAAAAATTTCAATCCAAAGTGAGGACTTAATATTCTATCAAAATCATCAGCTTTATTAATATAAAAATGACTCTATACAGTTCTAACAATAGGATCGCTCTCCAAACCCCCCACAAAAATGTGACAAGAAGTGCTCTCCATGGCAAGAAAAGCTCTCAGAAAACCAGCTCATAAACACACAATCTCTCAGAAAACCATCTCACAAACACACAACAAACTAATGACAATGAATTCAAAATCTAAACACGAATTCTATACTTATTCAAAAAATATATATACTCATTTTTTAAAAATGATCATTACAAATAATGTCATTAATACACAAAATCTAAAATTCATTCTCAATAATTATAGGATATAATAACTATTCGTTAACTAACTCTCATTTAATGATTATTCCATAACTTTATATCTCTGTTGTGATCCCAATATAAGCTATAATCTTTCTGCCATCTCTTTTTATGATTTCATCCTTTTTTATTTCAAGTAAAGAGTACATCCTTGTATTGTATAGTTCTTAAGCAGCTGATTTTAACCCCAAGTAAAGAGTACATCCTTGTATTGTATAGTTCTTAAGCAACTGATTTTAACCCCAAGTAAAGAGTACATCCTTGTATTGTATAGTTCTTAAGCAACTGATTTTAACCCCAAGTAAAGAGTACATCCTTGTATTGTATAGTTCTTAAGCAACTGATTTTAACCGCAAGTAAAGAGTACATCCTTGTATTGTATAGTTCTTAAGCAACTGATTTTAACCGCAAGTAAAGATGTGCTTGAAAAGAGTGGGTAGTTTTAGGCATTGCTTGGTAAGAGTGGGTGGTTTTAGGCACAACTTCCTAGCATAAGAGAATGCATATACAATGTGATATAAGAACAATGTCCTTCCATCCCCCCATAGAGTCAATGTTGGACAATAGCATCATACGTGTGATTGATAAATTAATTAATCGTGAGAGAGAGAGAAGTATTAGTTGGTGGGAGGGTCGCCCCCTTAGTGGGTCATGGTTCACAGTGAGGGGTCGCCCTTAGTTGGTGGGGAGGCACGTCACCCTTAGTTGGCTAACCCCCCCACTCACTAAGGTTCGGTCGCCCTTAGTTGGCTAACCCCCCCACTCACTAAGGTTCGGTCGCCCTTAGTTGGTTGGGGGGGGATGGAGGGAGGGATGGATCGCCCTTAGTTCGTTGGGGGGGGATGGAGGGATGGATCGCCCTTAGTTGGTGACCCCCCCACCCACTTAAGGGTGATGGTGGTCGCCCTTAAGTGTCTGGGGCCCCCCCTAAACCCACTTAAAGGTGACCCTCGTGCCCTTAGCTGGGTGGCGGGCGGGGTCACCCACAAAGGGTGACCACTCCCTAAACCCACTTAACAGCGAACGTCGCCCTTAAGTGGGGGGGTCTCCCACTAAGGGCAACTCCCCCCTAAACCCACTTAAGGGCAAACGTCGCCCTTAAGTGGGTAGGGGGGGCCACTTAAGGGCGATCACCCTGTCCCCCACCCACTTAAGGGTGATGGTCGCCCTTAAGTGGATGGTCGCCCTTAAGTGGATGGGAGGGGGGGGTCGCCAACTAAGGGTGATCCCCCCTGCACCCACTTAAGGGTGAAGTGTGTGTGCATTGCAAGCACTGAAATCCACTCCTTTGCCAACTATTCCCTTGTGCTGACTTGTGCCTAACCCCTCTATACAAAGAGTGCATTTTAGGTACAAGAAGCTGGCAAGAAAATTTTATACAAATGATTATGTCGCAGATAGATGCAGGTTCATTTGCTCCATATCCTCATCCCATAATCCTGTTAGAGAAGTGACTCAAGATGATGTTATTGCATGGAATGACATCTAGCGAGACAATTGAAAAACGAGGAGTTCAAGAATATGATCAAAGGCATAGAGTAGGAATTCATGAGTAACAAGATGTTATATGTGTGGGATGGCAATCATCGAGTTGTGGCATGGATGGAGGAGATTAATAAATGCGTGTCTACTTAAATTGCCTACTTTTTTGAATGCGGTCTTTTATTTTATAAAATAGTTTTGGGACTTAGATTTGCACTATCTAACTGTAGCATTCAAGAATGTCACATCAAGAAATCCTTGTGTTGACACTGTCCTTATTGAATTCAATGAGGATAGCAAGGGGGAGGTTCTCACAGTGATAGCTTGCTTAAATAGGTAAGAGAATATATGTTTTAAGACTCTTTGAATTAGGAATATTTGACGTACTATGTTTCAATCTTTCATCATAACCTTAAATTTTTTTGCCATAGGATGAATGAAGTGGGCTATGTTTCTTCTTCCCTTGTGGACAAAGTGTGCCTCATTAGGGTGCTTGGGCTGGCAAAAAAAGAAACAATTATGAAGCACGCTAGAGAGATGAATAAGGCATGAATAGACAAGCATGTCTCGACACAGAAAAAAAAGGGCCGCCTATCTTGGTATAACTCCGAGCTTTCAAAACTTTCCCAAATAGTATTCCAGGTAAACCTTCAATCTTTAGACACTTACAATATATGATTAACATTTTCATATCATCCACTAATGTTGTAATTCGTGAATAATAGGATGAGTACCTCGCAGCCACCCGAGATATTGACCCCCTACTAGTAGATAGTTTGCCTACACAAGAGTTTGAAGAGAAATGGAGAACGGCATTTTATAAAGATGAAAGAAAGTGGAGGCATGTTACAAGGCGGCTAGCAGTGATTTGCAAACCCTGCACAAGGGGAAGGTTTCTTTGAGAACGGCATTTTATAAAGATGAAAGAAATGGAGAACGGCATTTTATAAAGATGAAAGAAATGGAGAACGGCATTTTATAAAGATGAAAGAAAGTGGAGGCATGTTACAAGGCGGCTAGCAGTGATTGCAAACCCTGCACAAGGGGAAGGTTTCTTTGAGTAAGAAATCCTGCACTATTTCCTCTATCTATTTCGTAGGCAACAACATTTTATGGTTTTAATGTTGTGGTTTAATTTTGGTGTTGTGTTGCAAACGACTAGTGCAAGTTAATTGGGACAAGAAACTAAATTGTTTGATAGAGGATAGGCTATATAGCTTGGTAGCTAGCTCATTGTTTGATAGGGGATAGGCTATACAGCTTGGCAGCTAGCTCATTGCCAAATGACCACAAAGCATAGATTTTGGATATTTTGATTGATGGCGATTTGCAGAGGCTGAAGGATTCACAAATCCCTAAAAGTATGTAATAATTACTTTCCCTATCTTCTTGATATTTACAAAGTACTCTATTTTGTTTAAATAAAAATTTCAATGGCAACGCACCAAATGCAAGTTTATTCAGGGATTGGCTATGAAGAGAAGTCATATGGTATGAGATTGGGGCGCAAGGTGTAGCCGTCCTTGTAGAATATCAAAAAAAGGTATAAGGTAAATTTTTCAAATACATTCCTGAATGACCCCACCAATCTTAAGAGACTGTATTTTGGGAAGCTGTTCAAGGAAATGGTGGAATCCCTAAAGAAACAAGGTGTGCTAGCTTGAAACCCTGCTGTCATCAAGGCTACCAAGCGTGCTATGTTCAGGTGCATAACATTCTACAAAGCATACTTACTACTTGTTTGTACTCTTATATTTGTAAACTAAACGGATATAATAATGTGTAGATAGATTTGTGAGTTCCATGTAGAAAGATCTATTGTTGCAGATGTGCATGTAATCTTAAAAGAATAGCACAATCCAAAACATGAGAGCACTATGTATACATAGCAGCAACTTTGAGACCTTTGGGATGCATGGATATACAAGAGATGCCCATTGTTCCTTGACTTTCCAACAAGTAGAAAATTTCCCAAGAGCGAGAAGGAGATGTATACTCAGGTTTGTAAAGCAAAGTAATCAACCATGGTATTAACTATACAATTATATATTTCACTTTATTTTAAATATTATTTCTTATATCTTTTCGAATCGTGAATTCTATTGTGAAGCCTAAAAGTCTACATGACAAATCACATGTTCAAGGTAAGGGAAAAGGTCTTTGAAAGATGAAGGGGATGATGAAGATGAAGAGGATGATGATGATGAAGAGGATGATGATGATGATGATGAAGGAAAAAAAGTGTCAAAAAAGGATGCAACAAAGGGAAAGGGAAAAGGAAAGTCACTACAGGAAGAGGACGACTCTAATACCTCTCCATGAGAATATAATGAAAGCGATTCTGATGATAGCACTCGCAAGATCGAGGCAACCCCAAAAGTTGAAGAAGTTAGTCATACAGCAACACATGCAAGGCACTCTTTTACTTGTGTTCATTGGTATTATTGTTACAGTGCTTGGATACTAACATAGATTAAGTTATGGATTCAGATAAGCTTGGCAAGAGGTGAAGCGCCAAATGCACCATTGTGACTAATTAATCCATCTAGCTTGGGTGACCTGACTCCAATCCCAATAAATTTGCCACGTATGATTTTACTCATTGTTGATAATGATAATGTAAAGTATTTGTGTGGTGCATACACTTACAAAATATACGCTTTATAGGAGTGTCATCGTACCACGACAGTAGTCCTCGGCGCTCCCATCAAATATCAAAGTGCTAGTTCCTCTACCGTTATAGAAGCCTCCACATTAACAGGTGTAATAATCAATTGTGATCACATGTGAAAAGATTGTAAAGATGTGTCTTTTATATCTTGTAATAACAATTAATATATAACTCTACTTAACATGGTGTGGGCAGGACATCATTCTACAAAGATGATGGCATGTGTTGGGGATCCTTTGAAGATAGGCCGTGCACTTCTAAATAGCAGTGTCCACTAGAGCTAGAACATGTCTTTGATATGTTGCTGAAGGCCAACGTGGGAGACAAGACCTTTACTGTTAAAGGTGTTAATACAAGCACATCGTGTGATTGTATTGTAGTGAGGTTTCTCACAGGAGATTCTGTTTATGGCTACCCCGATGACATTGTCCCACCATGGAATCTCTGTACATGTGAGTGATGAGATGATTTTTACCTTCATTAAGGCCTTATGTGTTGTTGTGCATGTATATCATGCTTACGTTTTTTGTGTATGTCATTCTGATGTTATGTAGATGGAGAGGAGCATGCATTGCTTTAGATTTGTGAGACCATCCTAGACGACAATGGCTCTATTATTGGCATCGGTACTATGTATCAAGTGGCAACCATTATAGCTCATAAGACGAGCGCTCTGGCTTCTCCTTAGACACCCTAGTGAATGTGCGATGTACAATGCAGACTGGAAGGGCCTTTGGACAAGAGGTAAGCAACACTAACGATAGAGTTTACCATTTGAGCAATCATTTTTTGCTACAAAAAATCATCTCATACTCTTGTGCAGATACCCTCGTCGACGCTGTTACCTTCATAAGCATAGTTGGACAAAACCATACACAACCTTTGTCACCTGATTATATCATTAATCCTTGCAATATGATGCACTGGGACAGGTGGGACAAACACCCAGATGTGACAACATGACGAGGTATGGAGTTAACTCTTCATGTGCTCCAAAATAAGGGCCTTACATTGTTTGGTGGAATTAAGAGAGATTTTCTTTGCAGGTGGATTTCAGCGTGGATATGAATTTTGGGATAGCTTGTTGAGGCGTCATGTAAAGCAAGGGTAAGTGTTAGTAGAGCTTTGTACTAGATGTGGAGATTGTGCTATGGTAGCACATAAATTAGGCATGAACATTGTTTGTATTGATCCCGAAGAGGATGTAGTGAAGGGTGTCTTGATGAAGATTTCATTGTAGTATAGTAAACATATTTATTTGTGAATATTCAAATGATGGGTCATGATCTTATTCGTAGCAATTGTTTATGATTATGTCATGATCTTATTTTTCATATTAGAAAAGAAAGAAAGACGGCAAGAGCAACGCATGTTGGGGTTTTGCAATAAGACATCATTCCCCTCTGGAACGATGTTTATATACATGTCATACAAACTAATAAAGAATCAACATTTTTGGTATTGTGTGGATGAATAAGGTAGTGAAGCATTTGTAGACTCAAGAATCTGTACGCAAAACATGAGTTAAGTAAGCTTTGTTGAGAAATGAGAAAGAAATATAGAGAGAGTGAGCAAAGAGAAGGGCAGAAAGAGTGTGAGAGAGAAAGAGAGAGAGGGAGCGAGAGCAAAGAGAAGGGAAGAGAGAGAGGGAGGATAAAGAGAGTGAGCAAAGAAAGGGACTGAAAGAGTGAGAGAGAAGAGTAGAGAGAGAGAGAGAGAGAGAGAGAGAGAGAGAGAGAGAGAAGATAGAGAGAGTGAGCAAAAAAAAGAGAGAGAGAGAGAGAGAGAGAGAGAGAGAGAGAGAAGGGAGGCGAGAGTGAGCAAAGAGAAGGATTGAAGAGTTAGCAAAGAGAAGGGTAGAGAGAGAGAGGGAGGCGAGAGTGAGCAAAGAGAAGGATTGAAGAGTTAGCAAAGAGAAGGATTGAAGAGTTAGCAAAGAGAAGGATAGAGAGAGAGAGGGGTAGAGAGAGAGAAGGAGAGCCAAGAGAAGAATAGAGTGAGAGTTAGCAAAGAGAATGAGAGAGAGAGAGAGAGAGAGAGAGAGAGAGAGAGAGAGAGAGAGCCAAAATAAGGATAGAGAGAGAGGGGTAGAGAGAGAGAAGGAGAGCCAAGAGAAGAATAGAGTGAGAGTTAGCAAAGAGAATGAGAGAGAGAGAGAGAGAGAGAGAGAGAGAGCCAAAATAAGGATAGAGAGAGAGGGGAGGATAGAGAGAGAGAGTAAAGAGAAGGATAGAGAGAGTGAGCAACGAGATGGATAGAGAGAGAGATGAGGATATAGAGAGTGAGAGAGGGAAGGAGGATAGGAGGTAAGAGAAGGATAGAGAGGGAGAGAGAGAGCTACAAAAGAGAGAAGGATAGAGAGAGTTAACAAAGAGAACGATAGAGAGAGAGAGAAACAAAAGAAGGATAGAGAGAGAGGGGGAGGATATATATATATAGAGAGAGAGAGAGAGAGAGAGAGTAAAGAGAAGGATAGAGAGAGTGAGCAAAGAGATAGATAGAGAGAGAGAGAGAGAGAGAGAGAGAGAGAGGGGGGGGGGGGGGGAAGGGGCATAAGAGGTAAGAGAAGGATAGAGAGGGAGAGGAGGATATAGAGAGCGAGAGAGGGAAGTAGGATAGGAGGATCGGAGGTAAGAGAAGGATAGAAAGGGAGGGTGGGAGAGTGAAAGGGAGGGAGGGAGAGTGAAAGGGAGGGTGAAAGGGAGAGTGAAAGGGAGGGAGGGAGAGAAATGGACGGTGGTAATCGAAGAGAGAGAGTGTGTTAACAAAGAGAGACAAGGATAGAGAGAGTGAGAGAGGGAGGTGGGAGAGGGAAAGGGAAAGGGAAGAGGGAGGTGGGAGAGGGAAAGGGAAAGGGAAAGGGAGGGAAGAGAGAGAGGGGGAGGGAAGAGGGTGGGAGAAGGAGAGAGAGGGTGGTGTGGGCTGTTGGGCGGTGGTGGGACAAGGAGAGAGAGAGAGAGAGAGAGAGAGAGAGAGAAGAGGGTGGAGAGGAGAGAGAGGGAGCGTGGGAGGGAGAGAGAGAGAGAGAGAGAGAGAGAGAGAGAGAGGGTGGGTGGGAGAAGGGGAGAGAGAGAGAGAGAGAGAGAGAGAGGGTGGGTGGGAGAAGGAGAGAGGAGGATATAGAGATGGATATAGCCCACACCACACTCTCTCTCCTAGAGAGATTGAGAGAAAGGGAGGGTGGGAGAGAGAGAGGGTGGGTGGGAGAAGGAGAGAGGAGGATATAGAGATGGATATAGCCCACACCACACTCTCCCTCCTAGAGAGATTGAGAGAGGGAGGGTGGGAGAGGGAAAGGGAGAGAAGAGAGAGGGGGAGAGAAGAGGGTGGTGCGGGCTGGGTTGGGCTGGGTGGTGGCTGGAGATGGTGGTGGTAATAGTTAGAGAGAGATTGTTCAAGTAGAGAGAGAGGGTAGCCTCCAAAGCTCCCTCCACCAAGCTCCCTCGTTGACCATCCCCCCCAAGTCTCAGGATGTTGAGAATGTCTGGTTTTGTTTCAGTGAAGACTATAATGTGTTGAGCTTGAGTTCTTTGTGATTTGATGAGTTTCTATGATGGAGGAGGAACCCCTGTGAGGACAAATCTATTGTCTTCTGTGTCATAATTCTGAGTTAGTCAGTGTCAGTTTAGAGGCCAGAGTCAAATTGAGTCAGATAAGCTTCAGATCTTGTCAGCTGTGTGTGTAGAGGGTGAGTACTGGTCTATCTGGGTTAAGAGAAGCCTATTTGAAGTTTGGTCTGACAGTTTGGCCTATCAACTGTCAACAGTCGAAAGGACTAGTGGGTTGAAAGTGTTTCTGTGGTGGTAACTGTGTGAGTCAGCAGTTAGCTGAGTGTTTGTTGTATTATATCTTGGTGAGTTGTGAGGTTTTTGAGGGTTTAGAGGTGTCAGAGGACATTGGGATGAAGGGTGCTAAGTCGGATGCAAGCTAGGTCAGATTTGAGTCAGAGAAGTGTCAGCAGAGGGCTAGTCCTAAGAGGTTATGAGGGTCAGAACTTAAGGTCAGATGATGTAGGAGGAAGGTTGGAGAGCCTAGAGGATAATTACTTGACTGGGGATCAAGGTTAGCATTCTGAGACAGAATTTAAATGTGGGTCGGTTGGGTTGTATCAAGGTCAGAAGGTCAACAAGGAGTTAGTAGAGGGAAGAACTAACGTGCTCAGTGGAGCTCTGGAGTAAGGCTTTGAAGTTTGTTGACAATGAAGGACAATCTGTGAGTCAGGCGGATAGATTTCTGAGTGGGGAGAGTAGTCTACTTCCGAATCATGTTACAAAGCAGAATTAGCCAGTTATGAGTCAGCTGGAGGGGATTTTGGTAAGCTAGATGTCAGTTGAGGTGAAGAGAGGTTCTCAAGAGGAAGATCAGAGTTGCTGGAGGTGAGAGCTAACCTGAGAGGAAAGCGGGACGAGGCAGCTAGGCTAGAAAGAGAGGTTGAGAGGGTGTTGAAGTGTCCCCTTGAGTCAGTCGAAGGGCTGAGGATAGTTGCCAGGTTTATTGGAGCCCTTGAAGCTAGTATTTGAGTGTCCCCTAGTTCTGATCCCACTATGTCTTCTTCTTGTGTGCTTGCTGGTGGTGTATAGAGGTCATCACCCAACTACCAAACAATGTGTAGGAACGTTTATTCATTCTACGATACTGCAAGCAGGTCCATGATTTTTATATCTATATTCTATAATATTATCTATTAGGCACGTGGCAAGATAGGGGGAGTGTGCAACCACGTGTAAACCAAGGAGGAGTGTGCAGCCACGTGTAAACCAAGGAGTGATTGTTTTGTTTTTGTACTATAGTAGCTCACAGATTGAGGACTCATATATTTATTAAAGGGTGCGGTACCATGTATCACATGTGTGTATAAAATATGATGATAGATGAAACGGGAAAGATCTTGGCTTATTGCTTGATCTTTTCCAAACTTTTTCCTCAATCCGTAAGAAGCAATCGTTTTGCAATTCTTTGATGCGATTGGCTTACATTTGCCCATATAATCGCGATTAATTTGTGCATAAGGGTTTCTATCATATCACTATGTAAGTATGTAAGTATCTTCTCTCTTTGAGTCTTACGTGTGCTCCGATCTTAGCATCGCTGGGGTACATAGGATTACGTGGAGAGAATCAAGTTGCTTTGGCATGTGCATCTTCAGGAATAGTTGCATTGTTACTTTCAAATGGACGCACTGCACACTCATGTTTCAAAATCCCATTGGTTCTGAATGCTTTTAGCACATGTAGTATTAAAGCTAACAGCCCATTGGTTGAGATGTTGAAGCTTGCAACATTGATCATTTGGGATGAGGCTCTAATGATACATAGGTATGCATATGAAGCATTGGAAAGAATATTAAAAGTTATCATGCAAAGTGATATAGTGTTTGGTGGCAAAATTATGCTCTTTAGTGGTGACTTTAGGCAAATATTACTTTTTGTTGAAAAGGGACCACATGAGGATATTGTTGATGTAACGTTGTGTCGGTCATATATTTGGAGATATGTGAATGTTTTAAAGCTCACCCAAAACATGCGGGTCATTCAGAGTGGTTATGATGTGTTAGATATCCGTAACGCCGCTACGGGCGTTACCACGAGAGGGGACGGCCTGGACTTTACCCATAGTATTCAATTTAGCATTAAGATATTTAAACAGTCCACTAGAGAGCTCCGTCTCTGTCAGGACATCAGCAGGGTCCAGTAGGTCATAGTCATCGTCGTCATAATCCAAGAGGTCCTCCTCGGTCCCCTCGGCGACGTCAGTGTTCACGGCCTCTGGCTCACCACCCAGCCATAGAGGAAGAATGAGGATTGCCCCTCATCCCCCAGGCTATATAGTGTGTGGCCTGCCGTCCACACTAGCCTGGCCGCCCATGACTCCGCATGGGTGTCCTCTCCCGCTGAACCCCGGATATGGCCATCCGGTCTGCCGTCGGTCACACAGGCATTACAGCCTACGTGACATTACCCCCCCCTTAAGAAGAGTTTTCGTCCTCGAAAACAAACTGGGAAAACCTTTTGGAAATTGCACTACGGCGTTCCCAGGTAGCTACCTCCTCATCCCTATCTGTCCATTTAACAAGTACCTCCTGGTACACTTTATGTCGGGTTTGTCTATCACGATACTGTAGAATCTTTTCAGGTTCATGTGGTATCTTTGGTGGTTCTATCAAGTCCACCAAAATCTCTGGAGAAACTGCGTTCTCTAACCCGCGAACTGATTTCTTCAGTTTACTAACATGGAAGATAGGATGGACTTGAGAACTCTCCGGTAACTCAAGTTTATATGCTACGTCCCCAATCTTCTTAAGGATTTTAAAAGGACCACAATATCTCGGAGAAAGTTTATCACACTTTCCCGTTTTCATGGTTTCTGACTGCGCAGGAACCTTGAGGAATACAAAGTCACCTTCTGCAAAGGTCACCTTTCTTCGTCCTTTATCCGCATAAGTTTTAGCGCGATCCTGAGCGCTACGAATGCTCTCACGTGCGGCTCTGAGCATATCATTCATATCTTCAAGGAAATCCTTGACAGATTGAATCTTCTCCTTTTCTAGGCCTACAGCCATTGGAGATCTCGGCTGGAATCCATACATTAACATGAATGGTGTAAATCCAGTTGCTGAGTGTTTGGAGCTGTTTATAGGCAAACTCCAGTAAGGGTAAGTACTCTTCCCAATTAGATTGCTTCTTACTAACATAAGAACGCAACATATCCTCTAGAATTTGGTTAACTCTTTCAGTTTGACCATCAGACTCCGGATGATCTGCCGTACTCATACTCAGAGTAGTATCCAGCTTTTTGAAGACTTCCCTCCAAAAATGACTGTTGAACTTTCTATCTCTATCCGACACTATATCTGTGGGCAGGCCATATAGCTTGTAGAGATATTCAATAAAGAGTTTTGCCAACTCTGGCGTTTTAACAGTTTTCTTCGTAGCAATAAACTTTGCCATTTTAGTTAACCTTTCCACTACCACCCACACCGAGTCATTCCCTCGACTCGTCTTGGGTAAACCAGTAATGAAATCCATGGAAATGCTTTCCCATTTCCCTTGAGGAATCTCCAGCGGATGGAGTAGTCCTCCAACCTTAAGACGTTCATGTTTATTGACCTGGCACTTATTGCATTTCAGCACATAAGTCTGGACGTCCTTAAACAAACTAGGCCAATAAAACTGTCTTTTTACTAGTGCATAGGTCTTCTGAATCCCAGGATGACCCGCACTTGGTCTATCATGACTTTCTTTAAGAATTTGGGCCCGAAAGTCACCAATAGTTGGTACACATATTCTACCCTTGTAGAGTAAGTACCCGTCTCGTCAATGGAGTAATTAGCATATTTCTACCCTTGTAGAGTAAGTACCCGACGTCAATGGAGTAATTAGCATATTTCTCCCCCCGACGAAGTTTATCACTCCCCTTTGAAGCCGTGGCAGTCAAAGGTGATGAAGGGCCTACTTCAAAACTCTCCGGTTCCAAACTATACCCAGAAGACACGGCTAGTCTCTCCGGACTAACTCTCGCTTCCCTTCCCGTTGCACCTTTGGCCAGTCTCTCCGGACTAGCAATACGTGCCAACGAGAGAGGTGGTCGCGTCTGTGAAGAAGTGCGTACGCGTACAGTGCGCCAGACCTCTGTAAAAGATGGATCGTGCTCACATAAACCACGTAGGGACTCCAAGAAATCATTCTTGAAGTGTGAAACTAAGTTCATTAATTTGTGGCATGCGACTAAGTGCATCTGCCACCACGTTATACTTACCTTTCTGGTAACGTATCTGAAGGTCAAACTCCTGTAGAATCTCCGCCCACCGAGCTTTTCTACCCTTCAGTTCATTTTGACTTGAAAGCCATTTCAGACTTTCATGGTCCGTCCGGACCTCAAAAGTGGCACCATATAAATAGTGTCTCCACTTTTTCAGTGCATGAACTATCGCTAGTAACTCTCGCTCGTAAGCCGAGTAGTTACGCTGCGCACGATCTAACTTTTTACTTTCAAATGCAATTGGGCGTCCCCTTTGCATAAGTACGGCCCCAATGGCCTCATTACTAGCGTCTGTTTCCAAAACAAACGGCTCATTTGGATCGACAATTGTCAAAACAGGTGCAGCTGCTACGGTCACCTTGATCTTATCAAAGCTTTTCTGTTGGGCGTCCCCCCAACTAATGTTCTTTGTTTTTTGACCGTAACTGGTCCGTCAACGGGACTGCGATCTTCGCGTAGTCCTTCACATATTGTCGGTAGAACCCCGACATGCCAAGAAAAATCTGCAGTTCCTCGAGATTCTTCGGCGCTGGCCATTTAAGAATAGCCTCTACTTTTTCTGGCTCCATCCGCGTACCATCGGCGGATATAATATGGCCAAGGTAGTGAATTTCTGTTTCAAAAAATTCACATTTGCTTTTCTTTGCAAATAATTTGTGCTCTTGCAACAACTTGAACACTAGACGCAAATGCTCTATGTGTTCTTTCTGTGTCTTACTGTACACAAGAATATCATCTAGGGAAACTACTACGAATTTTCCCAGATATGGACGTAAAATACTGTCCATCAGTGTCATAAACGTTGCTGGAGCATTGGTTAGCCCAAATGGCATAACCAAAAACTCAAAATGCCCGAAACGGGTCCTAAATGCTGTCTTCGCAACATCTTGTTTAATTCTAACCTGATGATACCCAGATCTCAGGTCTATTTTTGTGAAGTATCTCGATCCATAGAGTTGATCAAACAACTCATCCATGCGTGGCATCGGATACTTGTTCTTAATCGTTATCTGATTAAGAGCCCTATAGTCTATGCACATCCGCATAGATCCGTCTTTCTTCTTTACCAGAAGAATAGGCAATGCCCACGGACTTGAACTAGGCCGAATAAAGCCTTTGTTCAAATATTCCGTTAATTGTTTTTCCACCTCCTGTGCCTCGGAGTGGCTTAATCTATAAGCAGGTTTGCTTATAGGTTTTGATCCTGGCATAACTTCGATGCCATGGTCTACTTCCCTAGATGGTGGTAAACCATTTGGTAAATCATCAGGAAAAACATCCTGAAATTCCTCTAATAAATTCGTTAAAGTATCTACGTACTTTTTTTTTAAGTGTCTCATTCACCTTGGATTTTTTCTTGTTTGAATCACATGCATGCCAAACAGGGTTTTCAAACAGTGTGTCTCGTCCAAGGTTATTTTGTTTTTCTTGTTTGTCTACGCAAACATCATTTATCGTTTCATCTACGGAAACAGAATTCAAAAGAGGGTAACAAGCATATACCTCTGCTATCTGGTCTCTGCGGACCGCTGTACACAACTCCATGGAGGAAATAAGTGGTGTGGCAGGGACAGTACGGTCGCCCTGCAGGGTGATGACTCTACCTCCATGCTCGAAACATAGCGTATTATGTAAGTAATTCCGAGCTAGTCCCAATTTCTTGACTAACGAGTAGTTCAAGAAGTTGTGACTAGCTCCATCATCAATAAAAACTGTGACTCTACGGCCACCTATGGTGCCATACATGCGCACCATGTCATGCGGACCTACAGTAGGCTGCCACATCGCTGGTGTCACTGAACAAGCGTGATGCTCATCACAATGACACACTGTCACCTCTCTGAACTCTGCGGAACTGAGAGGGAGTCTCTGCACTGTATGCAACTGCCTAGAAGATTTACCATCTTTTTTGGGCTCGTTGCCACTCGTGCTTGCTTTAGGATTTGGACACTCAGCCTTCGTGTGTCCTACTTCATTGCAATTAAAGCAGCGATTTTCCTTTCGCGCTTTAATATATTGCTCTTTCTTTTGGTTTTCGGGGTCTCTTTTTTTTCTGGATGGTCGCGGTTTTTTAGACCAATGACCACCCTGTCCTTCTTGGTCCGTCCTATCCCCTTGTTTGTCACTGCGGAACCCTTTTCTTTTGAGGCTTGACCTCCTCTTTTCACTACCCTCGGCCCTGCTAGAACCACCCCGCGCACTACGGCGCTTGATGTCATCGAATATCTGTGCATATTGAATTGCCTCTGCTAAGTCCTTAGGCTGTAGGGGTTCTACGTACTCAAGGTAATCATCTTTGAGGCCTCTTTTAAAGCCTCGCAATGTCTAGAATGCATCGATTCCTTTTAACTTGAGTACTATCTCCCTGTAGTTTGAGATGTACTGAGTTAGGGATTTGTTCTCCATCGAGCACTTGTCCCATAACTCCCAGCTTCTCTCTGCCTCATTAACAGGCAAAAATTCTTTTCGAAACATTGTTTCAAATTCCGTCCAAGTGGCAGGGCGAGTTGTCAGACTCATCCACCACTTGTACGCTTTGTCGGTTAAAGAGAGGCTAGCCTCTACGGGCTGTATATACGGCTAGGCTGCTGTCGCAGCGCGTGCAAATCTGACCACTTCGCTAGAAACATATTGACTGAGTCCTTGTTTCTCTCCTTTTCCTCGCCACCAAAACTAGGCGGCTTTAAGTCTTTTAACAACGAAGAAGCTGTCGCTACGGACGGCCCCGCAGCAGGCGCATCGGCCTGTACTCCTACAACCACTGGCGAGGCTACGCTCACCCGTGCCGCAGGAGCTCGGCTACCACGAGGAGTCGGAGTATTAGCCGAGGCGGCTGTCAGTGCATCTAACCGTGTGGAGATGCCCTGTAGCATCGTGACTAAATCAGCCTGGACTTTACCCATAGTATTCAATTTAGCATTAAGATATTTAAACAGTCCACTAGAGAGCTCCGTCTCTGTCAGGACATCAGCAGGGTCCAGTAGGTCATAGTCATCGTCGTCATAATCCAAGAGGTCCTCCTCGGTCCCCTCGGCGACGTCAGTGTTCATGTCCTCTGGCTCATCGGCCAGAAAGGGGTCATCAGCCAATGTGGCCGTTGCGGGCTCGCTGGGTCCTAAGGCAGGGTCAATAGACGAGGAGGGCGCTGGCGGATCACAAGTGATCGATAAGCGCGCTCCGGACCGAACAACGGTCGGGCGTGTACGGCCTGACAATTCGGTCGGGGTCAAACCCGCGGCGACCGAGGACAAGAGACTGGAAAAACCTAGAGAAGTAGAAGGCGGTGGGGAGACACACTACGCCTAGCAAACATTTTTAATTCTTGCAAAAAATAATGCGAGAACTCGGAAATTACTAAAAAAAAACGCTAATAAAAATGAGCAATGGTGGAGAGAGAATAATAGTCACCCCCCTTTACGGTCGCTTGTCGATTTGTTGCGTTGCGAGCCTCTACAAGGACGCTTCCGGGATGCTCCGATCCACGAGAAAATGCCTGCAACTCATAACAAAAATTAACTCCGGAAACACTTATCCCTTGCCGGGATTATTTCTTGCGGGAATGATTCTCCTCCCCAGCCGAGAGAGAGGGTTCCTTGAATTTTTCATTTTTAATTTTTTCAAATTGAATAATGAAAAAAAATATATATATATCAAAAAAGAAATGGTTTTTTCTTTTTTTTTTCTTTTCCTTTTTTTTTGGGGGGTTGTCTCTGGCCGCTGGTGGGCGTCTGGCGTGTGCTGGGGCATTGTGGCTCTGGCCGCCCCCGCCGTTGGGCCGCCCGCCGCCGCCGCTGGCCGCCCATGTCTGGCCCGGCTGGCTGGCCGCCTGGCTGGCTGGCTTGGCTGGCTGACCGCCGCCGCCGCCGGCCGCCGGCCGCCGTCGCCGGCCCCACCGGCTCCCTTTTGACGCGTTTCTTCGCTCACTCAACGCGGTGTATAGCAGGCGCGCGCTACTATGGTTTTGATTCTCCACGCAGCACAACGGTGTGTGTAGGGGCTACTGTTCGCTTCCCCCCGCACACCGCATTCACGCATCTCGTGGGGCTGGCCGAGCTGGTCTTTGCCGCCCCACCCCCACACACACAGGCCACACACTGAGTTTCAGCTACCTGTTGTTTGCAGCCTAAGCTACTCTGTTTCGCCGCCTCACACACGGAGTTGCAGCTTCGGCTGGATATGTGTTTCGCCGCCCCATCACACACAGGGCTGGTCGTGGGGGTGGTCTGCGCCCCCCCACTTCAACACAGAGTTAACTATCTCATTCTATTTTGTGGGGTTGGTCTGCGCCCCCCCCCACCCACCTCCACACAGGCTTTTTGTTTTGAAAATCTTCAACGCAGAATATTGCGAAGCGATTCAACGCAGAAAAACACAAGAAAAATGAAAACAAAACAAATTTTGCTTACCTCGATGCTGTGTGTGACGGTCGAGGAGAGAGAATGAGAGAGAGAGAAAGAGTTCTTCCCTTCAAAAGTCTTGGCCCTCCTTCCTCCACACATTCCCTTGTGGAGATAAGGGTGAGGAGATTGTGGATGAAAACCACCGAGTGGGCTCCGGTCCCCCAATTCGCGCGCGCGGACTCTCACGATCCCTTCGAACTATGCTCTGATACCAGTGTTAGATATCCGTAACGCCGCTACGGGCATTACCACGAGAGGGGACGGCCTCTGGCTCACCACCCAGCCATAGAGGAAGAATGAGGATTGCCCCTCATCCCCCAGGCTATATAGTGTGTGGCCTGCCGTCCACACTAGCCTGGCCGCCCATGACTCCGCATGGGCGTCCTCTCCCGGATATGGCCATCCGGTTTGCCGTCGGTCACAGGCATTACAGCCTACGTGACATGATGTCAATTGGACTTTACAAATCAGGATGGCTCGATAGACCATCCAAACAATCAAGGAGGTAGAGTGGCAATTCCACCACCACAAATGTTGATCCATGGGAACTCCTTGTTGTGTTTGGTAGAATGGGTATACATACTCTTCAAAGTGTAGAGGTGGATGAGCTTAATGAACTAGCCTTCACTGCATTACCTGGTCTTGAAAGAGAATACCTCAGTGCAAATTCGGTTTCTTCTGAGAGTGACAGAATATTGTATGCAGTTGAGTACTTGAATAGTTTGAACCTCGATGGTGGTTACCCTCCTCACCGCTTGCTTTTAAAGATGAATGCTCCTATCATGCTCCTTTGCAATTTGGATCCCCAGCTGGGAATTTATAATGGTCTAGACTGATATGTAAGCAATTTCACTCAAAGGCGATAGAAGTAGAAATTATTACAGATACAAACATTGAAGACAGGGTCTTCATTCTTCAGAGGATAATATTCATTCCATCAATGCTTTAATTGCCTTTTGACATGAGAGGGAGACAATTTTCTACTTTTGGTATGCCAATAAATAAGTCCCAAAAGAACAAACATTGAGTGTGTTGGGACTTTATTTAGCCACACAAGTATTCACACATGGACAATTGTATGTTGCTATGTCATGTGTTAGATCATCAGATGTAGTGAAAGTGTATGTAAAAGATACGGTGGACCATGAAAGTAGCAATGAAAGTACAAATAAAGTCTACACAACTAATGTTGTCTACAAAGAGGTATTGCAAATGCCATCTAGAAGAATGTAAATGTAATTTATGCCCATAAGGTTAAGGTATAGAATGAGCTATTGATACAGGAACTTACAAATGCTAGAGACTACACTCATAGATATCTTTGTATCAATCAAGCAAGCATTTGGAAGGAGAATGTTCGCAAAGATGTGACATGTGTAATCTATGTTGTCTTTTAGTAAGTGTGCATGCTTTCAAGTTGATTAATGTTTCTTTTAGAATAAGATTTTTTTTGGTGATGCAAAGACATGCAGTTAAATAGGAGTTGGATGGCAAAATTCATTCAATTTATCTCCCTCCCATTGCCGTCGTTAATATTAAATTGATATATTTAAATATACTGACATTGTGTAGAATAAATGGTTGACATTGAGGTAAAGCCACCATGTAGATTCACAAGTATGGAGTGCCCCATCGATTGCTCAAGGAGTGGTTCAATTTTTTTGAGATGGTATAGGGGCATGGTGAGTTCTTCTTTGTTTTTATAACATTTGGATAAGCAAATGTTTTGCTTTTGACTTGCTTTCCTTTACAGTGGCATTATTAATTTTTCTTGCTTAGTTCGAAATACTTAACGTCCATAGAGAGAGAGAGAGAGAGAGAGAGAGAGAGAGAGAGAGAGAGCTCATAATTTTGCGTAAAAGATTAGTGAAGTGTAGTATTGTATTTGATATCACTGGTAATATTGCATAGGATGGATGTGGCAAGGAGATCATTTTCATTTATTTATGGCGATGGACAAGATATTTATTGAAGGTGTTAGTCTCGGCGTTTGCTATAATATAGTCATTATTGTTTACCATAATCTATTTAATTTTCACGGCTCAATTGTAGACCCTCTGTCTTGGGAAGGACAAGTAACATCATCTCTAATGATCGAACTATTAGAGCATACAGGTGTACTACGGTATAAAAACTTGGTTTTTTTTTGTAGCTTTTTGCGTTTAATTGTTAATATAAATTGTTATTGATACAATTTTTTAAAACAGGGAATATCTTATCGCTAGGTTTGTATGGTCTAGATGCTTATAACGAAAGCTTTGGGCTCCTTGGAATTTACAATCTAAGATTGCGAAAGATTACGGATTAGCTTCATTTACATGCAATGTTTGTAGACTATGAAAAGCTTAATAAGGTAGATTTTCGGTGCATAGGCGTTGGACATTACATAATTTTCCAATTTGTTGTTTACAAGCCTGTTCAAACGCCATTCGTCTCAAATGTTGATCCACCGAATGAGTTTTGTGAGGTTCTATCTTTCAGCTTGTTATTCTTTAAAATTATATCTTGCAAAAAGCTAATTTTATTGTCTTATATATATATTTTGGACAGATGGCGGGGAGTATAGGTTTCCAAGGAGAAATAATCCAGTCGCTTGCTCACATGTGTTTGGTTGTCACCACTACACTAGGCTAGAATGCTTATACCAAGTATGGTGCTGCTTAAAAGCAAGTATGTTCATATATATGTAGGTTGTCAAGTTGCTTAAAAGCAAGTATGTTCATATATATGTAGGTTGTCAAGTTGAGGACCATGAGACTCAAAGTCCACTTCAAAAATATAAGGCCTTTTTCTCCTCTTCCAATAAAGTATGAGAATACGCTTCACTAAGAGAGAGGGGGCACGTGGCAAGATAAGAGGAGAGTGCAGCCACGTGTAAACCAAGGAGCGATCGTTTTGTTTTTGTACTCAGTAACTCGCAGGTTGAGGTTCACGTGTATATAAAATGTGATGATAAATGAAACGGGAAAGAGCTTGGCTTCTTGCTTGATCTTTTCCAAAACCCTTGAGAAGCAATCGTTTTGCAATTCTTTAATGCGATTGGCTTACATTTGCCCATATAATCGCGACTAGTCTTCGCAGAAGGGTTTCTGTCATATCAGTATGCCACTCTCTTCTCTCTCTGAGTCTTACGTGTGCTCCGATCTCAGCATCGCTGGGATACATAGGTTGAAAGATGGATCGCAGATATGGTTAAGTTCAGGGTTAGGGTCTCCTAGCAAGAAGCTTGGCTTGCAGACGTGGCGAGTGTTAGGGCTAGGGCTAGGATTGGGGGTAGCGTTTCCAGATAGAAGAGCCCCTCGCCTGCAGCCTTTGGCTGCCCTGAATGCAGCAGAGTTCAGAAAGCTGCAAGCAGCAGAAAGAAAAGACAAGAAGGACGAGGAAGATGAAGATCTTTGCCCTGTTGAGTGTGTCAAGGAGTTCAGAACCAATGCCGAGCTTGCCGGCATCCTCGAGACCGCCAAGGAGAGCAATGCACTTGTTGTGGTAGACTTCTACAGAACGGCCTGCGGTAGCTGTAAATACATAGAGCAGGGCTTCATCAAGCTGTGCAAAGGAGCTGGTGATGATGATGCTGGGGTGGTTTTCCTTAAGCATAATGTGAGTCTCCATCATGTTCCTCAAAATGATAAGCAATTATAGCAGGTTTACATCTGTGTGGTGATGTATTAAGATGACAATGTCAATTGTGTTTTCCTGTGCCTGTATCTGCATGAAGATGGTATTGTTTGGGGTGTTGTCAATCTCATGCGCAAATTTTGCTTGTACATGTCATCTGCACTGGTTCTGATAAGTTTAGGATTGTTTTGGATAAGGGCCGAGTCCTCTACAAAACTCTACTTCTAACCAGAATCCTAGCATGACACATGCCTCTTAAGTGTTGATGCTGATGCTTGTGACATCCCTTTTTGATAATCTTGAATCAATGGGGAGAAAAGCATCCTGGAAGCACGGCCTGGATCTGGATCAGTTGGGATCAATGCTATTGTAACAGGTGGAGGATTCGGATCTGGGTTGGGTTCTACAATTCTTCTGCTTTTTTTTAATTCAAAATTTTTTCCTCTCGTTGCTCCCAAACAAAAGTGAAACTGATCAAAGATAACACAAGAAGACTTGGCAAAGAGTTGTCTGAAATGAACTAACACGAGAAGATGCGCTGAGGGAAGGCTTTGAAGCTTGGTTCTTTGCTTACCACAAACTTTTTGCTGTGCATGGGGATGAAGGTCTATGCTACCTGCATAGGTGTCCCTGGCCAATGTTTGACAATCTGAAAACAATGTTATGTCTTCCTGTGTGCCCACAACTGCTGGAAGGTCCTCCTCAATATCACACAGGTGTCAAGTCTTCTGTAGATATACTTATTGCACTGAAGGTTGTCCTTTCAACACTTGATCTGGAACCTCAGATACTGTTAGCATGACTGGGCTGATAGCCAGCTCATCTACTAGTGTGGTCTGTCAGAGTCTAAGGTCTGCTGGATCTTTGTTGCAGGTCAGGCTATGAATGTTTGCTGATGATGTGGGGAAATTGTGGGCCGCTTGGACAGGTGGACATGCTATGTGGGCAAGATGAGTTGGACCAGCCCACGACCAACATGAAGCTGCCGACCAGCATCTGACCTACATACGTGAAGGGTCGTAAATCGCATACTCCAGTTTGCCAGCAGTGATTACTCCATGGCGCTCGGAGCAGTCTCCAAGCATCCAACCAATTCAGTAGGTGGCTTCTATGCCGCAATCAATGGCATTGTGAAGCAGTTTCCACATGTGGTAATGCCACACAGCCCTTTGATGCCTTTGCTCGGAGGACTCTTTGCCACCCCTGGTCCTCGCATTAGAGACCAAGAGACAGTGCTGTGCATTGATGGCCAGTAGTGGTGTGTGCCTTGCGTCATTATTTCCAAGAGTATTTATTTGGCTCAGAATCCCATGATGAGTGGATTCAGAATGTAGCTCCTATGTCTGACAGGTAGTGCTTCCATATGCCCAAGACTCTCAAGCCTCCTACCTTCTTTGGCAAACTTGATGGCGATGCCTTCTTTGGCGAACACTATCATGGAGATAGTGAGTGGCTAAGACGAGTACAGACCATAGTAATGTTTTGTTGTTTCAAAACCTACGAAACATTTCTAAAAAACCTCGAAATCTCTTAGCTAGAGAAGTTTTGGGGAAAAAAAACTTTTTACGTATTTTTTCAACTTTTTTGTTTTGTTTTTTTTCCTTGAGTTGATCCTTTTGTAGTAGCAACTTGAGTGCCCATGGGCTCTGTCCTTCTCCTCTTCTTCCTTTCCTTCCTTCCCCTCTTCTTCTCCTTCCTACCTTCTTCCACTTCCTCTTCTTCTTTTTCTTAGTCTTGTCTTCCTCCTCTTCTTCTTTTCTTTTCGCCTCTCTTTTGCCATCTCTTTTTCTTCCTAATCCCAATTCCTATCTTCTTCGTCTCCTTAATCCCATAATTACAATCCCACATTCTACAATGCCTATCCGTAACACTTGGAATGTGTGGGATGACACCATATTCTAGTGGTTTCTAAGATATATATATGTGTGTGTGTGTGTTTGTTTGTGTGTTTTTTTACATATGGTGTTTTTAGTGAGGGTCGAAACCTTCTGAAAAAAAAACATTCGAAACTTTGAAACTCTTGTTAGCACATTCATCCCCAGTTTCTGCCCATGTTTGGTGTCCCTTTTGGTCTCTTTTTCATGGCCCTTGATTGTGGGTCGGCCACCCCCTTTTTATATATTTTTCTGGGATTTTTCCTAGCCTAGATGCATTTTCCCCAGTCGGCCAGCTATATCATGTCCAGTCGGCCAGTATTAGCATGTCCAGTCGGCCAGCCCTTCTTACCTATAAATAGGTGGACTAGCCTCTCACTTTTCCATCTTGCCTAGTCTTTCCTTTGCTCCCTCACTTATGAGACACTTTTTGTCTCTTGCTTGGGACTGTATCACTTCAGTATATTCAGCATAGTTGCTCCATATCTCTCTCTCTCTTGCACTCTCTACTCAGCACACTCTAGTGTTTATTTGCTTCCGCTCTGTGTACTCATTCATGGTATCATCGCTCCCGGTTCAGCGATTCCCTCTGCTGCCCCAGATTTTCCCTATCTACAGTCCCTTCACCTCTGCGTTTTTCTCAGATTTGCAGCCCTCTGGATGCTGCATTTTTTGGACAGTTGCTGCTGATTGCTTATTGAAGCCGTGCCATTGGCTACTCAAGAGTGGATGTAGCCTTCAAAAGAGGCTACCATGTTCTCTCCCACCATTTTTGAGAGAGGAATCATGCAATGGGAGTTGAAAATTGTCCTTGGTGGATAGATTATCCCATTGACATGATCCCCAAACAAGAGCATGAGTTGAATGACATTGAGTACTTATAATGTTTTGGGTTTTTTGGACTATAGCCTTTATGTGTTCTTAATGCTTTCAATTAGTATTTATGAATGACATGATATGTGGAACTAGGGTTTCTTACCCTTGGGTTCACTTTGGCTTCATCGCTTACAGCCTGAAGGTAATTTATCATCAACGTTTTTTTCCCTCTTGGAGTTTGGAGCTAGGCGGCCTGTTTTTTTTAGGACAACAGCCCCTCTTTGGCTGCGTTTTCCTCTCCAGTGGAAATTCCCTTTTGCAGAGGGGGTATTGTGGTGGTTCTGGCTTTGGTGGCAACCTTGGGTACTTGTGGTGGACACTCCTTTCGAGATTGTGCATATTTCTGAGATTGAGCTCAAGCTTTTGTGATGGCTGCCCCGACTACACTTCACATGTTCTCTGAGTCTGCAAAGTTGGATGGTTCCAACTACACTTTGTGGAAGGTGAAGGTGAAATCAGCCTTGCGTGGCGTGGATATCTGGGATTGGCTTGTTACACCTGCCAATGCCACCCCTCCCACCCTTGGTGTGACTCAGGCACATTGATATTTGGCAGGCGAATGATCATCGTATTTTCTCCTTTTTGATGTTGAACTGTCAGGATTCTGTTCTCTCTCATTTGCGTACAGCAGATGCTGCACATGAAGTTTGGAAGGCATTTGCAGATCTCTATGAGATTAAGTCTCCGGGTCGGATTTTGGCGTTGGGAAAGCAGCTTATGAACTTATTAGTTTCTGCCTTTCCATCTTTATCTGCTTTCATCTCGAAGATGAAAGACCTCCGGGACGAGCTTGCTGTTTGTGGCAAGGATATCTCTACAGAGGATATGGCTATTCGACTTCTCTCCAAGCTTCTAGAGAGGATTGATGCTTATTTTCAATCTCTAGCGGACTGGCACCTCTAGAGTTTCTGATGGAGCTTTGGCTACACGAGATAAAGGGAAGAATCAACAGAAGAAAGGGAAAGGGGGTTCTGACAAGAACTCCAAGGATAACGACAAGGATAAAGACAAGCAAATCTTCTAAAAACAAGGACATTGAGTGTCATTGTGGCAAGAAGGGTCATAAATCACCCCAATGTCACAAGAAGAAGCGGGATGAAGAAGCAAAGAACTCTTCCTCTAGAGAGGTGTCTCAGACCAAGAAGGATGATGGTATTCTTCTATTAGCAAGTACTCGTCGTATACTTGCTCTTGTGACTTCTCAGTCGCGGTCGTGGATTGTGGATAGCGGTCCTATGCTCACATGACACCCCATCAAGATTGGTTCGAGGACTTCACTGCCAGGTCAGGCGAGATCGCTTTGGTTGATTCGTCTTCCGTGCCAGTGCATGGACATGGCACCATCCCTATCTTCCGTTCTTTCGAGGACAAGAGGTACTTCTATGACGTTCTGTACATTCCAGATTTGGCATTTAACCTTTTGTTAGTGAGTGCTCTTACAGCTCACGGTGCGGAGGTGATCTTCTCTCGTTATGAGATTACCATTCGTGATAAGGAGACTGGTAGCATCTTGGGTCAGGGAGTCCAAGATAGTGGTCTGTACAAGTTGATCGCTTTGCTTTCTTCTGGTTCTTCTGCTCTTTGGCATGCTCGGTTTGGCCATTTGAGCTATCAGCTTCTATAGTGAGCTTCGAAGGATGGGTTGGTTGAGGGTTTACCGATCATCAAGGCTCCATCTTCTGGTTGTTTCTCTTGTTTTCAAGGGAAGCAACACCGAGCCGCCTTTCCGAAGGAGGCGACACACAGATCTTCGACATCACTTGCTCTTGTTCATGCAGACTTATGTGGTCCAATGAGTACCGTGTCTTTGAGTAAGGCATTGTACATGCTCGTGATGGTGGATGACTTCTCCAGATATACTTGAGTCTTCTTTCTGAAGTCCAAGGATGAGGCTTTTCTGTAATGTGCGGAAGCTTCGGAGAAGGATCGGTACTTCAAAACTCAGAAAACGCACTCTTTTCGCGACGGAATTAACGCACAAAACTGAAAGACGATGTGCAGAAAATAGAGAGAGAAGGGAGAGATGGAGAAGGACACAGTATTGGGTCCCAATTACCCTCTGTAGGGCCCCCACCACGGATGGTGTATTTGCTTTATTAGAATGATGTAAATCTGAAACAAATACAAAGTACTTGACCTTTTCTTGGCTGGAAAACCTGCCCTTGACCTTCAGTCCTTCACCCCTTTGCTTTAGCAATGTTCTTGGCTGTCCTGGCCCTTGGTTGCTTGGAGCTCTTGGTGAATTATGAGATGGATTCAATGAGATCTTGGCTGGGCCTTTTATACCCCTCCCTTCATGCAGTCGGCTGGCTTCAGGACAGCCTCACGACTAGGTATTATTAATAAAGTGTTTTCACACTTGTTTAATTGCTGTCCAGCCTGCGCACATATTCTGGGCAGCACCCTGGCTACTGGGCATGCTGCGCAGAGGTGTGGGACAGCTCCCTACACCTGGCCGACTAGGTGGGTAGGGTACTAGACCTGGTCGGCTACCTGTCCAGCAATAGTACAGCTGGCCGACAGCCCCTCCAGCCCATGCCTTGGCTGGTGGGCAAATCTTGGGCCCTCCTGGCCCCTTGGGGGTGGTTCTACACCTCCCCCATGCCCAGACTAAGAATGCAAAATGCAAATCCTTGCACTGGGGTAGCCCTATGGGCTGGCCCCATCTCTACATGCAAACCTACATGCCTACAGCAGAGTCACATGGGGACGGGGGACGGGGACGGGGACGGGGACGGGGAAGTGCCGTCCCGGGGACGGGGTCGGGAACGGCAAAAAAAAACCTCTTTTTTAAAAGCAATTTAGGAGTTGTATGCATGACATACATATAGAGACACACTTTGAACAAAATTTTACACCGAATAGACAAAAAAACAAGAGTCATTTTGAGCAAAATGCGCTAATAAAACATCGATGGCACACTGATTATGTGATTGATAGTCTGATAGATACAAAGAGATAAGTACATGCCTCATGGGCAGTGAGGGTTACAAAAAAGAGTGGGTACAAAATAGGGATACTAGATAGATCACAATAGATCATGGCCATTGCCAGTGGGCACAAAAAAGGTGAGATGGCTCAAGGCTCAAGAGTCAAGCCTCAAGCTCCTGAAGTGCTAGCCTGACGGGAGGCTTGGAAGTCGAAGTCGTCGATGCCATTTGACGCCTCCTCCTCCCCCTCAGGCTGTGGCTCCTCCTCTACCTCCTCAAGATGCTCCTGAGCTGCAGGATCCTGCTGTGCCATCTCCCATTCGGTGAAGGGATCCGCCTTCCCTGTTGCTGTCGCACATAGCATGCGCAAGTTAGCGCTCACAAAAACCAAATCACTTGCCCTTTGCACTTCAAGGCGGTTCCTCTTCTTAGAGGCAATGTGACTGTAAACGCTCCAAAGTTGCTCCAAGCAACTAGAGCTCACAGCCTGGCTAAGGATGCGAATAGCCAAGCGCTGCAACTCCGGCCCATCTGATCCGTAATCCTCCCACCAAAGAGGAGACCCAATCTTGAGGCGGTCAAGCTGTGCATCTAAACATCCAAAAGATCCCTGCCGCGTCCTGTACTGAGATAGCTGGTCTCTGATCTTCCGCCTGATGGTAGGGTCGGGCTCTAAGCGCTCCAAAATGATCCGCCATCCCCTGCTTACTTCCTTGTCGGCCTCTTGCTTTCTGCCCTGGAACTCTGGATCAACCACAAAGGCAGCCGCATGAAGAGGGGAGTAGTAGGAGTTCCACCTGGACTCACATAATGAGTGGATCTCCTCAAACTCGGCCCTGTCTGGCACAAGCTGCTGGAGTGACTCGATCATGCGATCCATGGCCTCATAGACCTTGCCGATACATGGTTCACGGCCGTCAATGACTCGTAGAAGGTGAACAATAGGCTTGACCAAGGCATCAAGTGTCTTCACCTTCTCCCACCAAGCGGCATCATCGGCGCGATCTCGGCATGTTCTCCCTGTTGCCGATTTTGACTGCGGCATGGCTGAAAATTCATCACTAAGGAAAAGCCCTCTTAGGGCTCCGCCACATGTAGACAAGCGGCCTAGCATGAGGAAGTTGTATGCAAACCTTGTCTCAGAATACTTGAGGAGGGAAAGAGTGCTCCTTTTAGAGAACTCATGTCGCAGCCTTTGGTGGTTGAGGACAAAGGATACAAGCTGGTTAGCCTCCTCAATGGTGGGTGCAATCCATGGCAAGGCACCTATGTCTTTGAGGAGGTTGTTGAGACAATGGGCCATGCAAAAAGAAACTGTGATGGATGGATACATTGACTCAATAATGCTCCCGGCTGCCCTATTTGACGCCTCTCCATCCGCCACCATGCCGACCACAAGCTCCGGCCCAATGACCTCGATCGTGGACGCCCATTCCGCGGCAAGCACATCCACGGCCTTCCCAGTGCCACTCGCATCATGTGACTCGATGAAGTACACTTTGCCCCTTGAGTAGGCCACCACTCCATGGATGGAGCGCTTGCGCGTGTCACTCCATCCGTCTACAATGAGAGAGACTCCGTTAGTCTCCCATGTTGCCTTTGTATCCGCCGCCGCCTGCTCAACGGCCAACTTCTCCCTATCAAGCAAAGTGGTGCGAATCTTTTCCGATGAAGGTGGCACATAAGAGGGGCCATATTCCCCGATCTTTGTGGCCATCTCACGGAAGTAAGGAGACCTATTTCAAGTAAGGAAAACCATGTAAATGCTTTGAAGCATGAGACATTAAAAAAAAAAAGAGTGAAGAGAATTGAGTCTCGACTCTCACCGTGCCGCTTGAAACGCAATGTGGTCGTGGTAGAAGAACCTAGCCACCGACCTATCCACCTCATCCTTCAATTTTGGGTTCCAATTCTCGTTAAGAGTGGATTGACGGCGGATGGGAATGGAGGCACCCGATGTGGATGGAGTGGACTTGAATGGTTGAGAGCTTGAAGCAAGATTTGGGTTCCTCTCCACCTCCATTCGCGTCGGTTGCTCTCGTGCTCTCACCACATCATGAGGATCAACGGCAACATGTCGCCCTCTCTTTGCCGCCTCGGCCACCTCATAAACCTTGAGCTTCTCAAGAAGCTCCGCTCGCTTCTCAGGAGTAACACGTGCGCAAAATTGCACTTGATGACCGGCCTCGTGCAAAAAGTGAGCTCGCACTTTGTTGGCGCCGCCACTTCTCTTGTAGGAACAAAGCTTGCAATTCCATGCCCTTGAACCACCGCCCACTCCACGACTAGCGTAGTGGACCTCATCCCACCATGACCATGTGTGCACCGCCGGCCTCCTTCGTGAAGAGCCCGCAACGGAAGATGTGGCGGTGGCGCCTTCACCTTGAGATGCCATGAATGATGAATAGTGTGAGAGAGAGGGAAGAAGGGTGCAAGAGAGAGAGAGAGAGAGAGAGAGAGAGATGGCTTGGAAGTTGGAGAGAGAGAGAGATGGCTTGGAGAGAGAGAGAGAGAGAGAGAGATGGCTTGGAAGTTGGAACTTGGCACAACTTGGCACAACTTGGAGAGAGATGGATTTGGAAGCTTGAGCAATGAGGCTTGAGAAACGAGTGTGGGTGCAATAGAGACTGTGCCTTTTTTTATAGCTGGAATTCTGCCCGTTTCCGCCCGTTTCCGCCCGTTTCTGGCCGTTTTTCTGCCCGTTTCTGGCCGTTGGAGACGTCCCCTCACCGCGTCCCCTTCCCATCCCGCGTTTCGGGAACGCGTCCCCGGGACGCCTGCAGGCGTCCCCGTGTTGCACGGCGTCCCCCGCACGTCCCACGCGTCCCCGGCCGTCCCCGTCTCCGCGTCCCCGCGTCCCGCGTCCCTACGGCCCGTCCCCGCGTCCCCGTGTGACTCTGGCCTACAGATGTCTGGCATCCAGTTGCAAACCAGATACACAGCACATCTGACATCATTCTAGAGGGAGACTCACAGCGCGGACTGGCACTGCTTCTTGTGCAGGACTTTGCACACCTGACCTCGGACGACTGAGATGGATCCCTGGCTGACTCGTCCCGGACTGGGCTCACATGGGACCAGTTCACCATCCCAGGTCCTGCACCTACTGTACAGAAATGTCTACGTGGCATCCAAGTGCGGGATGCACATGACATCCCCTTCTGCTTAACTTGACGGAAGCTGCATAGCCTCCAAATAATCTGTCAATAAAGCCGGATAGTCTTCGAAAAATTCTTTGTCGAGCCATACCGCTTCATGATTTCCTCGGTCCTGAAACTTCGTGAGGAACTGTCGTAGTCTTCGGCCTGAGCCATGCTTGAAACGGTGCAGAAGGATCTGTTCTGGAACCATTACTTCTGCTTCGTCAATGATGTCTGGTTCCGCTTCGTCTTTGGCCTCTGAAGGGGGTGGACCTGCATATGGCTTTAACCAACTGACATGAAATACATCGTGCATAGTCCAACTCGGAGGTAGCTTTAATTGCATAGACACCTCATTAATCTTTTTCCGGATGGGGAATGGTCCGAAGCTCCTGAAAGACAACTTTGGGCATGCTTGCCCACCTGCTTTAATCTTTGCTTCATAATCCGAAGATATACCCAATCTCCTTCCGAAAACTTCATGTCCCTTCGGTCTTTATTGGCCTGTCGAGTGTAGGCCTCTTGCGCTTTAGCCAATCTGTCTTTGACGGACTCTAGTATCTCCTGGTAAGACTCCGTCACTCTGTTCGCCTTCGGTATTGAAGACGAAGTCCTGGTTAACAACGACTGGAAAGGCCTTCCAAACGCTGCCTCATATGGAGTCCTGCCAATAGCTGAAGAAAAGAGTCATTCAAAACAGCTTGAACTAAAGGCAAAAACGATTCCCACTTACCTTGCTGATCGTGGACATAACACTTCAGCACATCAAAGGCCAACTGGTTGTATATCTCTGTCTGGCCATCTGTCTGTGGGTGGAATGCACTGGAAAAATTCAACTTAGTACCAAAATTATCAAACAATGCCCTCCAAAAATGACTGGTAAACTTGGCATCTCGGTCTGACACTATGGTTCTAGGAATCCCACCAATCGGGTACCAATGCCGAATGAATAGCTGGGCAACATCCTCGGCGGTCACATTGGCCCTGCAAGGAATAAGCATCACAAATTTGCTGAACCTGTCAACAATAGTCAAACACTGTGTATTACGCTTACTCGGACTGGGAGGCAGATTTGTGACAAAGTCCATCGAAATGTCTTGGAAAGGACCCTCAGGAATTGGCAAAGGCTGTAACAACCCTATCTTCTTTCCACGAGGAGCTTTCACCTTTTGACAAATGTCACAGCGTTGTACATATGTAAACACATCACGCCTCATCTTTGGCCAATAGTATTGCCGTTCTAATTTCTCCAGAGTCGAATTCATGCCCCTATGACCACCTGTAAATGGCGTCATGGGCATCATGGAGAAGAGCTGCCTGGAATGATTTCATGACACACAGTCGGCCTTTGTAGTAAAGCCAACCATCGCGTATCAGAAAATGGCATGGTCCTGTGGCATCCAATGCCTGTTCCCACTGCGTACCAAATTCCTCGGAATCCGCGTACGTGTGCTTCATGTCTTCTAGTCCAGTACCAACCAGGTCAAGTCTAGTGGTCTGAATCGTAGATACTTGTCCTTTCCTGCTCAAAGCATCGGCCACTGGATTGGCCTTTCCTGGAAGGTACTCAATCATACCACCGAACTGCTGGAATATCTGACTCCAGCGGTGTTGTCGATCACTCCACTGTGCACTTGGCATCGTCTGAATCCAGCGCAATGCCTGATGGTCAGTGCGAACCTCGAAGTCACGGCCATACAGGAAATGTTTCCAATGTTTCAAGGCTTGTATAACTGCTAGGAGTTCACGATCATAGACTGAGTAGTTCTTTTCGGCGGGCAGTAACTTACGAGACATGTAAGCTACTGGATGACCATTCTGTTGCAATACACCTCCAATTGCGATATTACTCGCATCGGTGATCACTTGAAACGGTTCGTCCCACGAGGCAAGGGCTAGACAAGGTGCTGCTGACAAAGCCACCTTGAGGTTCTGGAATGCCTCCAACGCTTGTGGAGTCATTCGAATCTTTTGCCTCCTTGTTTTCACTCCCTTTAGCAGATCGGTGAGGTCTGCCGAGAGATCAGAAAACTTGTCAATGTGGGTGGAATATGCCTGGCATATACCCACAAATGATCTAATGTCATAAGCAGTCTGAGGTACTTCCCAGTTAACAATCTCGGCCACTTTAGCCGGATCAAGTCGAATGCCTTCGGCACTGATTATATATCCCAAGTAATGTACCTGGAACAGATAAAATTCTGACTTCTTTTCATTGATATAGAGCTCGTTGCTTTCCAGCAACTTAAGGACTTTCTCCACATCAATGTCATGCTGCTCAACTGTAGCTGAAAATATGAGTATGTCGTCCAGAAATATGAACACACACACTCCAATCAACTCCCGGAAAATACGCATCATCATGCGGTTAAATGTAGCTGGGGCGTTCGTCAAACCAAATGGCATGACCACAAATTCATAGTGGGCCCGTTCTGTACGGAAAGCTGTCTTGGGGATGTCCCCCTCAACAATCCGAACCTGGTGGTACCCACTCTTTAAATCCAATTTAGAGAACACCTTAGCTCCATTCAGCCTCTCGAGAATATAGTCAATTCGAGGCATCGAGAATTGGCTCTTGATAGTCAGCTTGTTGAGTGCACGATAATCGACACACAACCGAGAAGACCCATCTTTCTTCTTGACAAATAAGATCGGTGCTGCAAATGGCGACACGCTAGGGCGGATGAAGCCAGCTTGCAACAATTCTTGGAGTTGGCGGTCCAACTCCGATTCCATTGCCTTAGAAAGGCGATACGGAAACTTGCTCGGGGGTTTCGAGCCTGGGAGGAGGTCAATCTTGTGATCCTCCGGTCTGGACGGGGGAAGCTGGGGAGGGAGACTGTCCCGAAGAAAAATCTTCTGGAACTTTTCATGGAGAACCGAGTACTTCTCGGAAGCACTGGCCACCGTCTGGGCTGTCTGGACGTAAATCATCGCACACTGTGCGCCTTTCCTGACTGCTCGCTTAGCCTGCAAGTGGCTTATGAGCGGAAAGTTTGGAATACCTGGCTCACACTTAATGGTCACAGGGGTGTTTGACACATTCCGATCGATCTGGAACGTGTGCTTGTCCCACTTGACATCAGGAAGAAACTTGTGAAACCACTGGATACCCAAAATTATGTCTGCTCCTACAAGAGGGGCAACCATAAAGTCACGCACAAACTCTATGCCCTGAATGACTAACTTAGCACCTAGAGCTTCATACTTGACGCTCGTTGTCATACCTGTGCTAAAACCCTCAACTTGTTTGTCCACCGGAGTTAGCTCGAAACGGGCACGCCTAGCGGCCTCTTCCGTGATCACATCCTCCGTGCTGCCGTTGTCAAACAAGACAACGACTCTCTGGCCACCTATGTAGCCAAAGGACTTGAGCAATTCGTTGCGCTCATACTCCTGGTCATGGGCGCCCTTCTGCTTATCTTCGAGCTCCCGGCTAATAATTGCTCCAACTGAAGCACCGGGGGTGGAAAAACTAGGGGTAGCCGCTGGGGTCTGTGTGGGAGCTGTGCTCACCACGGAAGCTGTGGAGGCGGCGGCGGCCTTTGGAGGTTTCTTCGGACAATCCTGAGAAGTATGTCCTTTTGTGTGACAAAAGTAACATCTACCCTCCTTCCTGTATTGAGCAAGCTCCTCAGTACTCAACTTGCCACCTGTCTTGCCTGCCTCCGCTTTCTGGTCTGGAGTAAGCTTAGACGCATTGTTCGAGTTCTTGGAGCCAGAGGCTCCCGGGCTCCGTCCTCGGGAAGACCCCGTCTGGTTCTGGCTTTTGCCCCCCGAGGCGTTAGCCTTGGGAGAAGCCGGCTGGGAAGTCTTGGGCTTGCCACCATTGTGTTTCATTTCTGCACTCTGCGCAAGCGAGAGTGCGTCCTCAAAGGTGGCTGGCCTAAACATACGCACCTCCCATTGGATTTGCGTGTCCAGGCCATACAGAAACTACCCTTTCTTGTCCGCATCAGATAAGCCTAATTGTAGACACAAGGTCGAAATTCTATTGGCAAACTGAAGGACTGGTTGCGCATTCTGACGCGCACCCCTGAACTCGTCTTCGAGTCGCTCAAGGTAGTGGGGCGGTAAAAACCGCTGCTTAAGGTCATGGACGAACTCGTCCCACCCATAAGCTGCCATACCTGATCTGGTGTGGGCATGAGCCCACTGAGTCCACCAAGGAATGGCCTCACCTTCCAAATACCAACTGGCTAAGATCACTTTGTCAATATCTGATTTCCTAACTGCGGCAAAGTAAGCTTCAAATTGATGTAACCATGAATACAGAGTAGTGGGATCGAGTTTACCATTATACTTACTGAAATTCATTTTCTCGGGAAAATGATTCGAGGGCGCCGCCGGTGTCAATCTGGCGTCCAAGGCTCTGAGGTAACGCTCGTGTTCCACTCGTCGCATGGCGTCGTCTTCGCGTTGTCGAATCTCCAATGCGCGCAACTGCATCTCAAGCAAGGAGCTTGGCTGCGGCTGTGACCCCTCGAGAGGGTCCCTGTGACGAGGATCTGGTATCTGGGGTACGGAAGGAGAGGGAGGAGGAGATGGAAAACGCGACGCTGGAGAGCGAGAACGCTCCTCCAGAGCCAAAATCCGCGCCTTCTGCTCATCCAACTTGGTTGTCTGGTCTGCGATTGCTCGCATCATCTGCTGGAACATGTCTTGTACACTCAAGCCGGGTGCCCCTAGCTGGGTGCCTGGTGCACTCTGGTCCCATGGTTCTGGTTCTCTCTCGTCGCCGAAGTTCGCCATAGCGGGAAAATGCAGTTCCTTTCCGGAACGCAATCTGACCATCCACTATCTGTGTGGGAGACTTCCAGAGGCTTCCGGAGGCTAAAAACCAACCGTCCTTCGAGGGACAGGAGTCACTCCGAAAGGGGTGGTCCACCGGCGTCTAAAAACCAACCACACGAGCGAAAAAATTTTCTGGTTTTCTTTGCTGAATCTTTGTCCTTGAAGTGAGCTCTGATACCACTGTAATGTGTGGAAGCTTCGGAGAAGGATCGGTACTTCAAAACTCAGAAAACAGCACTCTTTTCGCGACGGAATTAACGCACAAAACTGAAAGACGATGTGCAGAAAATAGAGAGAGAAGGGAGAGATGGAGAAGGACACAGTGTTGGGTCCCAATTACCCTCTGTAGGGCCCCCACCACGGATGGTGTATTTGCTTTATTAGAATGATGTAAATCTGAAACAAATACAAAGTACTTGACCTTTTCTTGGCTGGAAAACCTGCCCTTGACCTTCAGTCCTTCACCCCTTTGCTTTAGCAATGTTCTTGGCTGTCCTGGCCCTTGGTTGCTTGGAGCTCTTGGTGAATTATGAGATGGATTCAATGAGATCTTGGCTGGGCCTTTTATACCCCTCCCTTCATGCAGTCGGCTGGCTTCAGGACAGCATCACGACTAGGTATTATTAATAAAGTGTTTTCACACTTGTTTAATTGCTGTCCAGCCTGCGCACATATTCTGGGCAGCACCCTGGCTGCTGGGCATGCTGCGCAGAGGTGTGGGACAGCTCCCTACACCTGGCCGACTAGGTGGGTAGGGTACTAGACCTGGTCGGCTACCTGTCTAGCAGTAGTACAGCTGGCCGACAGCCCCTCCAGCCCATGCCTTGGCTGGTGGGCAAATCTTGGGCCCTCCTGGCCCCTTGGGGGTGGTTCTACACCTCCCCCATGCCCAGACTAAGAATGCAAAATGCAAATCCTTGCATTGGGGTAGCCCTATGGGCTGGCCCCATCTCTACATGCAAACCTACATGCCTACAGATGTCTGGCATCCAGTTGCAAACCAGATACACAGCACATCTGACATCATTCCAGAGGGAGACTCACAGCGCGGACTGGCACTGCTTCTTGTGCAGGACTTTGCACACCTGACCTCGGACGACTGAGATGGATCCCTGGCTGACTCGTCCCGGACTGGGCTCACATGGGACCAGTTCACCATCCCAGGTCCTGCACCTACTGTACAGAAATGTCTACGTGGCATCCAAGTGCGGGATGCACGTGACATTTTCAGCACTTCTGTGATTGGAGAGTTGAGGTGGAAAAAGAGACCGGTTCCTTGGTCAAGGCTCGCAAGACCGACAGAGGGGGTGAGTTTATATCCCAGGAGTTTCAGCAATATTGTAGGACCCATGGCATTCGGAGACAGCTTACTACAACATATACTCCATAGAGTGGAGTTGCAGAGAGGAAGAATAGGATCATTATGGAGATGGCCTGTGCTATGCTTGAGCATTCTTCATTACCTCGACGTTTCTGGGCTGAGGTGGCATCTACTGTTGTCTACATTTAGAACAGGTCTCCTACTGCTGCTCTTCCAGATTAAACTCTATATGAGGCTTTCCATGGTGAGAAGCCCTCTGTTGTTCATTTCCGGATATTTGGTAATCTGTGCCTAGATGGTACTATTAGACAGTTCGTGATTCTGGGTTACGTGAGCTTCCTTCTCCTCCTCCGCCTGGTTCTCTCAGGCGATCTTCCAGAGTTTCAGGGAAATAAATTCATGAGGGCAGCATGTTTGTTAACTATGCTCTTATGTCCTCTATCATTCATGGTCCTTCTGATCCCACTTCTGTGGACGAGTCTCTTTCATACGAGCCTTGGCGTCGTGCTATGCAGGCAGAGGTAGATGCTATTGAATGGAATGGCACTTGGATTTTGGTGCCTAGGCCACTGCAACATAAGGTGATTGGTGTGCGTTGGATCTTCAAATCGAAGTTCCGAGCTGATGGCAGCTTGGACAAGCACAAGGCGAGGTTGGTTGCCAAGGGTTATGCTCAGCGCCCTGGATTCGACTTTGATGAGACCTTCGCTCTGATGGCCTTCGATGAGACCTTCAGTACACATATATCATAGAAGTCCCATAAACAGATGTACTGTCAGCCATCAGTACCTTCGGGTGAGACAAAAGCTGCACCAAGCGACCTCTAGATGTCATCTGAGCCTGTCTGTATCAAGGGAGTGGAGGTGGTACCCCCCTCTTGAGCATCAGGCAATGCTCCAAACCCATGCTCTGCTGAACCTAAATGAGCCGTAACAAGAGTCGGCTCCAACTCAAAGGCATCGAGATAAAGCTGCAAAACCTGAGGTGAATCTGTTAAGTCACCTTCCTCCATCCACTTCGCATCCATCGGTGAATAGTTCTTGAACTTCACAAGATAGCGACGGGAAACTTTACCTCGTACCTTTCTTTCCTTATGTGCCAGTATCTGCTCTGGAATAAGAACCTCATCAAGTTCCTCAACTTCCGGTTGAGCCTCATCCAATACATCCTCAGGCACATCCCCAAGGAAAGGTCTAAGTAGACTCACATGAAATGCATTGTGAATCCTCCAGTGATCTGGTAGCTTCAAGCGATAGGCCACCTCACCAATCTTTTCCAATACCTGAAAAGGTCCATAATAGCGCATGCTCAACTTAGGGAATAAGCGCTCTTTATCCTTCATCTTCTTGAGCCTAGCTTTTTCAAATCGCAAAAGAACCCAATCACCCAATGCAAACTCTAATGCACGTCTGTGACGGTCTGCTGCTTTCTTTTGCTTTTGCTGAGTTTTCTGGAGTGCCAACTTAACTCTCCGATAAGCTTCATCCATATTCTCTACATACTGAGTAGCCTCAAAGATCTTATCCTTTGTATGCAAAATAGGTGGTACCTTCTTCCCTCCTTCCATAATCTCAAAAGGCGCCTTGCTCGTCGAGGTATGAACAATGTTGTTATATGCAAACTCCACCAAAGGTAGATACTTTTTCCATTGTTGCTTGTGCTCTGACACATAACACTTAAGAAGATCTAACACTGTAGAATTAGCCTCTTCCGATTGACCATTTGTTTGTGGATGAAATGAAGATGAAAACTTGTGAGTTGTACCCATGTTGTCAAACAACTCTCTCCAGAATAAACTCGTCATCCGTGGATCACGATCACTAATGATAGACGAAGGCAAGCCATGATACTTGAAGATATTCGCCATGAACAACTTCACCATATGATCAACTTTGATCGTCTTACGCACGGGAATGAAATGAGCTTGCTTACTGAACCTGCATATGATAGTCCAAATGCCATCATTCCCCGTTTGTGTCCGTGGAAGATCAAATATAAAATCCATGGCAATGCTCTCCCATGGTCTATCTGGAATAGATAAAGGCTGAAGTAACCCTGGTGTCTTTTGACGGTCAAACTTCACCTTCTGACTTATGATGCATTGCCTAATAAAAACATCAACATCTCTTCTCAAGGTTGGCCAATAAAAGAAAGTCTTAACTGCTTTTACCGTGGCTTCAATACCTCTATGACCTGCATACGGTGGAGCATGACTTTCAATTATAACCTTGAGTCGTAATTGCCTGGTAACACACAATCTACCATGCATCAACAAAAACCCATCTCTGAGAGTAGAATGATCATGCCGCTGACCCTCAGACATCTGATCATACAACCTTCCAAAGTCCTCGTCATGGGCATACTGCTCTTTCATCTCATCAAGCTCATGATGATAAGCAAGTGAAACTAGACAAAAAGTTGGCCCATCGCATATGCTTCTTAGAAAGCTTAGTTTGTGTGAGGAAATAACGCAAGGTCTGATGATCTGTCTGCACAGTGAAATCAGCCCCAAGCAAATAGTATTTCCATGTAGAAAGAGCATGAATTACAGCCAACATCTCTTTCTCATAAACCTGTAAATGCTTCTCAGCATTCCGCAATATTCGACTCTCATAGGCTATCACATGTCCTTCCTGCATGAGAACTGTCCTAATGCTGTTTCCACATGCATCACACTGGACAACAAAAGCCTTTCGGAGGTCCGGTAATACCAATACTGGATCCGAAGTAAGCTTTTTAAAGGCTGTAATTGCCTGATCAGCCCATCTAAACGGAGTTGCCTTTGTTGTTAACGCATGAAGGGCGAAGCAATTTCAGCAAAATACCATATGTACCGCCTGTAATAGGAACACAATCCCAAAAAGCTGCGTACGTCATGCACGGTTCTCAAATTTGGCCAATTAAGAATTGCTTCCACCTTCGATGGATCCATACGGACTCCATGCTTAGACACAATATGTCCCAAGAAGTCTATCTCTTGCAAGAAGAACTCACTCTTCTTGCCATTAATGACCAGCCTATGCTTCCGGAGTTCGTCAAACACAATGGCCAAATGCCTTCTATGCTCCTCCTCAGTGTGTGAATGCACAATCATATGATACATTATCAAAGAATGTGCCCACAAAGGCTCTATGAGGCTGGAAAATCCTGTCCATCATTCTGTTAAATGTGGCAGGTGCATTTGTCAAACCAAAGGGCATAACCAAGAACTCATATAACCCAAAAGTGGTTCGAAATGCTGTCTTATGCACATTCTCGGGTCTAATACGTATCTGATGATACTCGCTTTTCAAGTCAATCCGACTAAAGACTGTGGAGCCTTGTAAGCGGTCCAAAATGTCATCGATCCTCGGAATAGGGAATCGATTCTTGATGGTATTTGTTCAGCGCCCTGTAATCAATACACGCGCGCCAAGAACCATCTTTCTTTTGCACTAAGAGTACAGGTGAGCAAAAGGCTGATGAGCTAGGCTGTATCAGCCCTTTATTCAACAGCTCCTGTACCTGACTTATAATTTCTTCTTGTTGGGTTGTACTAACACGGTACGGCGGTCTATTTGGTGAAGTACTACCCGGAATTAGATCAATGGCATGATCTTCTGGCCTTTCCGGAGGAAGTTCTCCTGGCAATGACTCGGAAAAACAATCTTGGAACTCACATAAGAAATCAGTCATGTCCTTATCTAACGTAGACAAATTAGATTTAGACTCATCATCTTTTGCATCCTTTACAAAAATCAAGTACGCGGAAAGATGCTTTTTCATTATTACTTATGAAATTGCCAAAGCTGATACAATAGGAATAGATTCCCCTTTAAGCTTTACATCCAAAACATGTTCTTTCCCTCTATGAGTCAAAGTAATCTTCCTATTGTATGTATCCACCACCGCATGTACTCTATGGCACCATGGCATTCCCAACAAAACATCACATCTATCAAGAGGCATGATGAAAAACTCCTCGCTGTCCACATAACTCTGCACATGAAGCTTGAGCTTCCCAATATTAGGAGTGACGGGTTTTGCATACCCAGGACAAGCCATGTTAGCCTCATACAAAGGCCCCATCTCCTCTGCACGGATCCCCAATCGGCCAGCCAAATCCGGTGAAATAAAGTTGGCTCTAGCACCTGTGTCAAAGAAAATCAAGGCATTTTGATCTCTCACTTTGCCCCATGCCCTGCACAACTCAGTCTCTTCACCACCTGGCTGTTCCCCAACAAGATCAGGAACTAACCTTGCAGAAGGTTTTGGTTTCTTTGACTTGGGCTCCCCTTTAGTGTCAGAGTCCTTTTGGGACTTACGCTTGGGACAATTAAAAGACATATGTCCCTCCTCTGTACAGTAAAAACATTTCCGAGCATCCATCAAAGCCTGTCTCTCTCTCCTTAGGAGTTCTCTTGGGCATTGGTAACTTCTTATACCGCTTCTTTGTAGACCCTTTTGCATCACGCGAAGCATGCCCTGACTTTTCAGATTTCTTGCTTGAGCTTTTACTTCCTTTAAATCCAGATGAGACCCCAGTGAGTAACGCATTTGCTGTCATAGCATTCTCTATCATCTGTGACATATTTGTTACTCGAGTCTTTATGCAATAGTCACGCACTTCCTTGGGCAGCCCACAACAATACTTCTCCACCTGCTCAGACAAAGGCACTGCACGATAAGAAGTAACTGGGAGTAAAGCTTCCCAAAACTTCTTATTATAATCTTCAAGATTTTCACACTTTGATGCATCCAACTTGTGCCATGTTGTCATTACATCCACCTCGAAAGTAGATGTGAGCCATACGGAAGAGAACACCTGTTTAAACTGTACCCAAGTAGATGGTGCTATGCCTTGTAAAAGAAGAGTGGACCACCATTGCAATGCATTGCCGTTGAGAAAAGTCGCAGCTTTTCTCACCTTAGAGGATTCTGTGTAATTACCACCAGAAAAAGCAGCATCAAACTGTTGTAAAAAGGTAGCAGCTCCCCCTTCCTTATAATCCTTCGCCTTACCCATAGGTGTTAGATTATCGTAAGGAAGTGGCTTCACAAGATTGCTACCCCCAGCATTCATGCCCATCATAGGGTCAACATTACCAATTCCCACACTTGGCATGCCATACATTCCAGCCGTGTTTCCAAACATACCATTATGCATACCGGGCTGCATGTCCCCATACATATTTCCTTGCATTCCAGGTTGCATACCCCCAAACATGTTTCCTTGCATTCCGGACTGCATACCACCATACATATTCCCTTGCATACCAGGCTGAAAACTAGCTCCAAAATTCCATGGAATATCCATGCCTCCCTGAGGATAGCCCCCAGTCATGGATTGGAACACAGAGCCACCACCAAAATAGCCTAGATGCATAGACTGTTGTGGAATAGATGGCTGTCCGAAAAAGAAACTCTGTGAGTTGGCACCAAAAGCATGTTGCATGTTCGGAAACTGTCCAAAAGATGGATCCTGTGGGAAGGCACCACTATTGCCCTGAGGTGCACTTTCTTCTTCTTTTCAGGCTCAGAACGGGATCTCATAAATTCAACAAACTTCTCACTTTGAGTGAGCTGCATAAACACATCCATTACACTTGCCAAACGATTTTTAAATTGAGCATCATCTTCCTCTTTACTAGGCATATCTTCTGGCTGTGTTACATCCTCATATTGTGCATCATCTGCAGCCTGTTCTCCTGCAAGAATATCCTCAGATTCGTTTCTCTCAAGAGAGGTCTCTTGCTCTTCCTCTTCATCATAAAAATATTCATTTTCTGTGTCTGACATGTTGCTGAATTTTTTTCAGCAATGACTTTCCTCGAGTCAACCACGAGCTCACCCCCTTAAGAAAGTTGATGATGGGTCCTGGCAACGGAACCTTGAAACCGGCCTCTGGTAGAAACCAAAGTGCGGTAGACTAGCAAAATTATCAGGAGCTAAAATGCTCCAGAACTGAAAGGAAATCGACACCTGTTGGCCCCAAAGCTTGGCCGCCCCTTTCGGTATTTCTTTATTCAAATTCAATGAAATGTATAACTGAGTACAACAAAGCCAGTCCAGGAAAGTAAACCTGCATGTCCAATATGGCAGCCCTCAAGACCTCTTAGCACAGAGGATTCACACACAGATCTGTGTCCCACAAGAGCAACACATTGTGCTTCCCTCTAATCAACCAAGACAATTAAATAGGGCAGCCTTGAGCACACATTTGGCTATTCCATGAACATGGTTTCAACTCAGTTTAAATACACATCCAATTTCCAATCTCTTTTTCCACCCTTCAAACTGCCATACCCCTCCTCTCACAAGGGGCCAGGTGACAACTCTCTGCAGCAGACATAAGCCAGTGGAAAGAAAGAAAAATTGACAAGTTCAGAGCTTACCAATTCAATGCGTGGTTCTGCACCAAAGGGACTGACTGTACCAGTCTGTACTTGCAACAGGCTGTCTGTGCAGTTCTCCCCGTAGCCGCCTGACTGATGCACCACCTGGACTCTGATAAAACGTCGCCTGCAACTGTTCAGGACTGAACAGTACTGTAGCAGCCTTTACTAGTCCGTACAGGTTTGTAATACCCGGTTGTACCAGTCCGTACAGGACTGTACTTGCAGTCACCTGAACCTGCATCCGAGGGCTGTCTGTACCTTGGTCGCCTGCATCGCCTGAACCAGTCTGTGTGCAGCAGCCTGTACCTGCTGTCGTATAGCAGCCACCGCCTGCACTTGCTGTACGAAACTGCAGTCACCTGCTCTGTCTGTACTGTTTCCGCCGCTTGTACGTGCTGGACAGGGTGGTCCTTGTCAGCTTGCTCTGTACGGCCAGCAACCACTAACTTTGTACGGCCAGTTCTGTACGGCCTGTTCTGTACGCAGCAAAACCAGCAGCCACCACCTCTATGCAGCCAATCGACAGAGTTTCTCTTCTCCTCCACGCATGTAGCTTGCACGATTTCCCAAAAGCAAGAGAGAGAGAGATGAGAGAGGCGTGTAACTCCCAAAAGTGGAGTTGCCCCCCTTCCAATAATATCTTAGGCCTCTTTTTTTAATGTTCATTAAAGTTCCTAAGGGCCACTTATGCCTAGGGGCCACCCAAGGTTAAAACATAAAAAATATTAATGTCCTTGGTCCCCCTTCACATTTGAAGATGTCCACCATATTTTTATTTGTCCAGGAACCCAAATGTGAATCATTAAATATTTATTTTGCTCACCAACCACCATGCCCATGTTAGAAGTCATCTCCTGTCTAGATTTATACACCAGGGCCTTTGTTGTGGGTGTGCCCGCCCTTATCAGGTGTTTTATCATTTTTCCTCACTCCCCGTATTTTTCCCCTATGTTCCCCATTTTTTCCAGTGGTGGGGAGGGTTGCCAGAGGATGCCAGGAGCACTCCAGTGCTGGCCGACTGCATACACACGAGTCGTGGGCTACCGGATTGCTGGCCGACTGTAGTTTCTCAATCGTGGGCACTTTTCTGCTGGCCGACTGCATTTATGCAGTCGTGGACATTTTTCAGCAGTCGTGGGCACTTCCTATGCTGGCCGACTGCTCTCCCAGGGGCATATATATAGGCCCCCAGCCCCATACCACTATTTGTATCATATTCGGGATCTTCTTGTGTATATCAGAGCAGAGTTACACTCCTACATCTCTCTCTCTCTTGTGCTGTTTTTCTGCATGGGTTTTTTTGCTCTTTGTGTTCCCAGATCTGGTCATTATCTCCGTTGCGTATTCTGACATGGTATCAGAGCCCTAGGCTCTAGATAGTTCTTGGGATTTGTGTGAGCAAGAGGGGGACTGTTTTGTGGCTGATTGGTGGACTGTTTTGGGCTGATCGGGAAGAGAAGGTGCAAGAGGAAGGCGGGCTGATTTGCTGGACAGCCACTTGCAGGTTTTAGTTCTTCTTTGTTCCCACCCACCTACCCACCCTTTTCAGAGTACATCCCCGCTATGGCAGATCTGTTTGAGATGGCCGAGAGACGTGTGAAGATCCCGACACTCCCCACGTTCCCGGTGGACCGTCAGTTGGACGGGAGCAACTACCGCATATGGAAGAGGTATATGGCAGCATTTGGCCTCACTTTACAACAGGGTATCGCCCATGAAGAGGATTTCCTTGGAAGTACAGATACGGATTATGAGCCCTGCAAAGTCGTCGACGATGCGGGAGCATATTAACAAGCTGCAGGCTCTTCAGCAGGAAGTTCTTCAGACTGGGAAGGAGATATTGTCAGAGGACATGGCCATCACGTTGCTGTCACATTTGCCCTCTTCGTACTCAGCATTTTACTCGTCTTTGATTACCAGTGGCAGGCTCAGCACCATCACGTGGGAGGAGCTTGTGCCCATGGTCCTGGACCAGGAGGAACGATTCACGAACCCTCCTCAGGGTGGAGGTTCGGAGGCCTTTACTGGCCAACGGTCGAAAGGCCGTAACTCGGGCAAAGGGAAGGCTTCATCGGAGAAGTCTTATGAGAAGAAGTCCGACGTTGACCGCGAGAAACTGAAGGCAGAGAGGACCTGTAATGATTGTGGCGAGAAAGGCCACTACTGGAGGCAGTGTCCCAAGCGGAAGACCGAGAAGGGTGAAGACTCCTCAGCAGCAATCATGAAGACTCCGGCTTTTGTGCACCTGGAGGTGATGGACACCGATGCTTCATTTTCTTCAGGCAGGGAGGAGATTGGAGGACTCTCCGCAACGGATACTCGGGAGTGGATTCTCGATAGTGGTGCTTCCAGGCACATGACTCCTTCCCGTTCCGGTTTACAGGATCTCTGCAGGTGTTCTGGTCATATTCTTACTGGGGATACGTCCACTATCCCAGTTCACAGTGAGGGCAGGATGGAGATAGTTCCCGATGGCAGAGGGGGGAAGCATTCCTCCCAGGTGTTGTATGTTCCGGCACTTGGTTTTCATCTGTTGTCAATGCATCAGGTTTGCAAGACTGGCGTACGGGTGGAGTTTGATGAGCATTTTGTTGCTCTCCGAGACAAAGCAATGGTTTGGGAAGGTGGAGTGGAGAATGGAGTTTACAGGCTTTCAGCACTCTCTCTCCCAGGTCCTCAGGTTTGTGATGAGTGGCGGTCTGGTAATGGCCACTCAAGTGTGGATACGCTGTAGGTGCAGGCTTTCCGGGACCAAATGGTGGATAGCTTGCCAGTAGAAGGGAGCAGTTGGCAGGAACTTTCCAATACTGAAGTTGGTAGTTCTTGTGTTCGTGAGTCAGAGGAAACTGAACAGGTCACTTATGCTCTGATGTCTCGTCGTATTCGGGACAAAGAACCTCCAGTAGATGAGGATGTTCTCTCCACGGGGACCTTTTGGAAAGCCAGGCAGGTGGCAGGTGCTTACTTGCAGAAGGAGGTGGTTTCTCCAGGCTTTGTGGTTTCGTATTCAGAGGGGGTGGTTGACAGGTTTCATCAGGTTTCCAGGACTTGTTTGTGCACCGTAACAGGTGTTGATCCTTGTGAGTAGTGTGATGTCTCTGTGACTCAGAAGCTGTATGGTTCATTGGTCTGGTTGATGGACACCAGATTGGACGGGAGCTTCCTGATGAGGCGGTTGAGCTCATGGTTGCGGATGTCTCTTTGGGAGGCAGGATTGCGTTTCCTGTGGTTTCTGCGACATGCGAAGGATCAGAGACTCTTTTACATAGGAGGGGGATTGTTGGATGGAGTCCGACTCCACGGTTGGAGTGACTCGGTTTGGGGAGGAGATCCGGACACGAGGAGATCTACTTATGGCCCAGGAGCAGTTTTACGGAGCAGCAGGAGGTTACATTGCAGGTTTGGGCTTCCACTGGAGGAACCCATGGTCATCCAGAGGCACTTTGTTCGTGAACAGATCGTTGCTGATGACATCCTGCTAGAGTTCTGTTCGACGGAGGACAGTACGGTGGACCTCTTCATGAAGTCGCTCTCTCAGGATTTGCTCAGGCGGCACCCCAGCTCCCAGTGGTTGGTTTCACAGCCAGGAGCTGAGAGGGGGTGTTAGAAGTCATCTCCTGTCTAGATTTATACACCAGGGCCTTTGTTGTGGGTGTGCCCGCCCTTATCAGGTGTTTTATCATTTTTCCTCACTCCCCGTATTTTCCCCTATTTTTCCCATTTTTTCCAGTGGTGGGGAGGGTTGCCAGAGGATGCCAGGAGCACTCAAGTGCTGGCCGACTGCATACACATGAGTCATGGGCTACTGGACTGCTGGCCGACTGCAGTTTCTCAGTCGTGGGCACTTTTCTGCTGGCCGACTGCATTTATGCAGTCGTGGACATTTTTCAGCAGTCGTGGGCACTTCCTATGCTGGCCGACTGCTCTCCGAGGCATATATATAGGCCCCCAGCCCCTACCACTATTTGTATCATATTCGGGATCTTCTTGTGTATATCAGAGTAGAGTTACACGCCTACATCTCTCTCTCTCTTGTGCTGTTTTTCTGCATGCGTTTTTTTGCTCTTTGTGTTCCTAGATCTGGTCATCATCTCTGCTGCGTATTCTGATAGCCCGCACTTGTGTTGTTCCACTTTCACAGGGTCATGACACCTGCATGGTCAAATAAGTATGTATCTTCTCATACCAAACTTGAGGAGCTTGTTTGAGACCATAAAGTGCTTTTTGAAGCGTGCATACTTTGTTTTCATAACCATGCATCACAAAACCACTGGGCTGATTTACATACACTTCTTCCTGTAAATCCGGATTGAAAAAAGCTGATAACATGTCCAACTGATGCACTTTCCATCCATGATGGGAAGCCAATGTAACAACACGTCTAACTGTGGCCATACGAGAAGTAGGTGCAGAAGTCTCATCATAATCAATGCCTTTTTGCTAGGCATATCCTTTGGCCACTAGCCTGGCCTTGTACCTGTCAATGGTACCATCAGACTTTCTTTTTAACTTGTAAATCCACTTTGTGCCAATGGGCTTTTTGCCAACATGCAAGTCTACCAAATCCCAAGTGCTGTTTTTATGGATAGAATCCATCTCATTTTGCATGGCTTTCATCCAATGCTTATCCTCATGAGCCTCTTCAAATGAATCTGGCTTATCTGCATCACAAAGTGTACTCATGCAAGCAACATGTACGTGTTCTCTTGCATTACGTGAACCAGCCCTAGTCTTGCTACCAAGTGGAGCTGAAAGTTTGCTCTCTCGTAAAGTATGGAGCAGCCAACGAGGTACAACTCTAGCCTTTTTCGTTGCTGTTCGTTCTTGCTCTACTGCTTCCTCCACATTTGAGGTGTAATGAGCTCATTCATGGGCTGATTTTGAGTACCCAAATGCTGTCCATTAGGCAAAGTTGATGGCTGATCTGTTGAGCCATCAATTCCCAACGGGAGAAGTCCCTCAAACATGTTAAGTGGGCCCAAAGGTGGCTGTCCAAAAAATTCAGCCAATGGCTGGTCTGAATTTTCAGCAAATACAACATCTCTGCTGTCCAAAATCCTTTGTGTGGAAAGATTAAAGAGACGGTAGTCTTTACTGCCACTGCTATAACCCTCAAATATGCACGTAGGTGCTTTGTCATCAAGCTTACCTCTCAACTGCTGAGGTACATGTGCATATGCTATACATCCAAAAACTCTAAAGTGATCAACTTTAGGTTTCCTTTCATGCTAGGCCTCATATGGGGTTATGGTTTTCAATGCTTTGGTAGGGCATCTATTCAACACATGATTGCCTCCATCCAGAATTTGTGAGGCAAGCCTTTGCCTTTAACCATGCATCTAGCCATTTCCATCAAAGACCTGTTCTTTCTCTCAGCAACACCGTTTTGCTGAGGAGAATATGTTATCGTGCATTGATGCTTTATGCCTTTTTCTGGCATAAATGCTTTGAAAGCAATGGACATGTATGGATTTCCGATTTTTCTCCTCCTGTAGTAACAAATCAACCAACTCTTCAAACAAGATTGGTTCCGGGTTTCCCCGCATAGATATAGTGAGTGATGTGTCGAAGTTCAAGTAGGTTTCTGGCAAAGATGATAGTGTCTTGGAAACCAACTCCTTTTCGGAAATGACCTCATCAATATTGAGGAGCTGCTCAAGAAGATCCTGGATCTTCGTAAGATGGTCAACCATACTATCACCTTCATTCATATCCAAGTTCTCTAGCACTTTCTTAAGAAATGCAACCCTGGTCTCATTCTTTGCCTGATACATGGTTTCAAGTACATCCCAAGCTTGCCGTGAGGTCCTGCAAGACCGAATGTGCGGTATGATTGATCACTTTTACTGACAAAGCAATCAAAGCCATCGCTTGGGCATCACGAGTACCCCATATCTTCTGCTTTTGTGAGGGAGGAGTGGGTACTGCTGCTTGTTGAGCACCACGGCCAGGCGTGTTAGATGCTATGTCAACAGGGCATACATCGTCACCTGACACATAACCCCATAATCCTTGGCCACAAGTAGATTTCACCACAAGTAGATTTCGGACCATGAAACTCCATAGGGAGTAATTACTGCCATCCAAATTGTCATCTTGGGACAAAACCTCGAATATATCGGTGGTATTTCTAGCCATGTGCTGAAATCTTTTGCAAGAGAGATGCAAACACGTGCAACCAAATATGCTGTAAAAAACACCTGTAGGCAAAATCCCAAACGCACTGGAGTGCAATGCCAGGTAACCACAAAGTCCTATGCAAATGTTTAGCCCCAAATACAAGGCTTTAGATAAGCAATGCTGAAAATCCACAAAGTTCTGAGCACCAATGGGCTGATTTATGTGTCAATTGCACATAATTGACAAAAGCCCCAAAAATCTGTGTACCAATAAGCTTTAATTGTGCAATTAAGCACTAAATTTAGAAAAGCCCCAAATTTCTTTGTCCTGTAACTGTAATTGTGCAATTAAGCACAAATTTTAAAAAATCCCCAAATTTTCTTTGTGTCCTGCAACTTAATGTTGTTCTGCACTGTTGCTTGCACTTGATTTCTGCAATAAAGCAGGCTTGACACAAAAGCCCCTTGAACTGAACCAAAAAAAAATCAGTACCTAGTGAAACCTTGATTTTTGCAGAGATGCCTGTTGAAGACTGTGCAAAGACTCTAGCTCACAGTGCTTCTGCGTCCTTTTGAATGTTATAGTCAGCTAGAGTGCGGCCGTCTTCAAGCTGCTTACCGGCAAATATGAGCCTCTAGCCCATAGTGCTAGAGACTCTGCAGACGGCTCCTGCTACGGCAGGCGGGAGTTGCTGTTGGTGTGAGCTGTGGGAGACAATCATGTGGACGACTGTGGAGATGGCGGCGGCGTCTTAGGCGGGTTGCAGAAGACTCGGGTGGCGACGACGACGACGACGGCATACGGGGATGGCTGGACGGCGACGACAGGCTTAGTGTTGATAGCGCCGGAGTGCTTGAAGACGGAGTCAGCGACGAGAAGGCGGTTGGGCGCCTGACGGAGTCGTACGGCGCTGAGAATGCCGGATGGAGTTGACACGACGATGGAAGGAAGCCCAAGATTCCTGCAAAATGTGGTATGTGCCACGTAAGCCACAAGTGTGGCGGAGCTCAGCCGAGCGCCGCCCATTGTGGTGTGAGCTCAGCCCGTGGGCTGGGCGGTGGTGGAGTCCTCCCCACTAGCTCCGCCTCTTTTGGAGGCTGAAACGGGCGGCGGAACGGCTGAGCGCCAGAATGGGTGGCTGCACAGTAAGGAAGAGCACTGCAGACACAATCTTAGGCAGGGTCGATGGAGTTGCTCTTGGCGGATAGAACTCTAGACAGAGACAGACTAGCGCGTGCAGGAGAAGGGGAACCTCGCTCTGATACCACTGTTAGGTTAGGGTTGCACAAAAAATTGAGCACACAAAGATGTACGCAGCAAGCACTCTCAAGAGAGAGAGAGAGTGATTAATGCTCAAAGAAGATGATACTATGTGCGGAGCAACTTGCAAGAGAGTTGACTCCACAATATCAAAATACATAATAAGTGTGGTGTCCACCTAATATCCAAGGGGAAAAACCCAAAGGGAGAAAAGTGCCCCTGGTTAGCCCATGTTCACATGTGGCACTACTCATATCATATGTGGCATAACTCATAGCATATATGCCAATAAGATGGTGCAGACTTATGTCTTCGAGATATACTGTATGTGCCTGGGATTAAGAACTTGTTGTTGTCCCTCTCCTCTTTTGTTAAAAGAGGATATGCAGTGAACTTTGAGGACGAAAGGTGCACTGTCAATGACTGTGAAGGTGGCTATGCTGTAGTCACTTCTGGCACATTGTATCATGGGTTATATCAGCTTGACAAGTTTGACAGGAGAGAGCATGATGCTCATATGGTTACCACTCTTACACCTGCCATGTTAGAGGCAAAATTGTGGCATGCTAGGTTTGGGCATGTAAATTATGGCAGTTTGATGCTATTGCAAAGGCATCAAATGGTGCAGGACGTGCCTCATGTAGAACTGCCACCAAAACATGTATGTGAAGGGTGTTCCTCCAAGGAAGGAGTATATTTGATAACATCTTTTCTTTCTGGGAAGCTGTCGAGTGGGCAAAATCTAGTCAGCAGCCTCTTGCCATTCTTTTGCTTGATTTTGAAAAAGCTTATGACAAAGTGGATTGGGATTTTTTGGAGGGCACTATGGCACACATGGGGTTTTCCCAAAACTGGATCAGAGGGGTGTCCTGCCTATACAGGGAGGCTCATAGCACTGTTTTAGCTTGTGGGGGGCGCGGCGAGTGTTTTCAGATTTCCCATTCAGTGAGGCAGGGCTGTCCCCTCGCCCGTTTACTGTATATCATTGTAGCTGAGGCTATGGGCAGGTTTCTTCGGGCTGCCCCTGGTGTTGTGGGTCTCAGGCTGCCTTTATGCACGGAGGAAGAGTTTTTGGACTCTGAGTTAGCAGATGATACGACGTTGTTCCTTGAGGCTTCACATGCCTGTTTATGTGCTTTCCGGACAGCCTTGGAGGCCTTTTGTTTGGCAGCAAGAGCTACTATCAATTGGCATAAGTCAGTTGGTTTTTGGATCAGTGATTCTCCTCTTGCAGATTGGGGTACAGATGTTGGTTTTACTTGGATTGAGAGAGGATGCTCTTCCAGATACCTTGGTTGTCAGGTGGGTGTTGACATCTCCCCTGCACAACAGTTTTCTCCAGTGCTCTTAAGCATTAAAAGCAAACTTCATCATTGGAGTAGGAGGAAGGTCGACTTGGCCTCTAGAGCTTTGGTGGTTAACCAAACTTTGCTAGCCACGGCTTAGTTTATCGCTTCATGGTGGATTTTTCATAAGGGCTGCATTGGCCAGCTTTGTCGCCTTATTTGAAACTTTCTTGGTTAGGGCTTGATGGAAATGCACACACCAGGGCCAGAGTTGCTTGGGAAACCATTATCAGGCCTAAGTAGGAAGGGGGATTGCATATCATTGACCTTGAGGTGCAATGTAAGGCTTTGCTTTGTAAGCTTGTTGTTAGGGGCTTTCTTCCAGGCACTGAGCCGTGGAAGGACTTTCTCATGCAACAAATCTTTTGCGGAGGTGACTGGGCTCTGAGCTCACGCTTTATTTTTTCGGATGCAGTTCACCGCTCCCCTTCACCCCCCTGGTTAGGTCCCTCCTGCGGGCCTGGGACTGCCTGAGGAGTATTTTGGTACACATCCCCCCGCGTTCAGTGGAGGAAGCTAACCGACAGCCCATTCTGTGAAATGATTTGATCTTAGATGTGCATGGTAGACCTCTTGGGGCAGCTATGCATATTCTTTGGGCTGGCTGGGAGACCCTATGTCCCACAGTGTTGGCTTGGAAGAGGTTTTAGAGCCTCACCGAGGTGCAAAGATTGGATTTCACGCAGCATTTGAGAGGCTCTAGCCGGAGGATTGCACAGATTGATGCAGCTCCCAACCATTGGATTATTTGATCTTTCTTTCATCATTCTTGGTTTGGGGTTTTTTTTGGGAGAGGTGTTCCTCTTCAGGTTATGGGTATCCCCTTGCCTAGGGAGGATGATGTACCGTTCTTTTTTTCTGTACAGGATGGATGGCAGCTGGAGAGATGTGACGTGGAGGACCTTATTGAGGGCCCCTAGATTTGTCCAGTCAGAGTTGTTGGCAGGTTAGGGAAGCACGTCTTTGTTGACCCCCCCCCCCCCAGGGATGATCACAGAGAGTGTTAGCCTTTGGTCATATGGTGGCTGCCCTATTAGACATTTGCATTGGGACCCGGTTAGTGGGAGTGGAAGGATGCTTGTAACCCTTTGAAAAGCATGCCTTTTTTCAGTTATACGGTGCGGAATGCCAGACATCTTATCTTGGGACACAATCAGAGTGTTCCTAGTCTTAGACCCCATTGGGAATCTTACAGCATTTCGACTGACATTCAGAGGGTATTTTGGCAGAGATTGTGGCATTCTTATAGGATGGCTTTGTAAACCGGCCTGACGGGCGGTGAAACAAACACTCGCACATAAAACACTTCAAGGCCATTGAGGACCTAGAAAAGGAAAACAAATAGGGGGAGCTAGAGTGCTCCTGCAAACAGTACACAGACACCGATTGGCCCCAAAACGCAGTGGCGCCCCTTGCGGTATTTCTTTAATTGATTATAAGAGCTTTGATTACAATAAGGCTGGGAACTCAGCCGACAGTAGAACCCCTAAAGCCTGCAAAGAACCTGCATCATGGCTTCTTGTCCACTCGGCATCCACAAACAAGTCCAGCCATTGTTCACATCGAAAGACTCTCTCACATTGAGTCTGCATACAGAAGCTTTCTCCCACTATGAACAGCATCAGGGCTGCCACAACCATCCATAGCCTCTCACACTATGAACAGCATCACACCCTGACACATCCAGTGCTTCTGCATCACAACACAGACTCCCAAACTGTCTCTCAAAAGAGAACTCGCATCACAGCATAGCATACCATACAGTCGACACACCTGTACCAACCTTCTCTACCTTCCAGGGGTACTATCCATCTCTGTCATGGATTCCCTGTCCCCTATCCAATCAATAGCAAGGCTGTACCATACATGTGTCCATTCCTGTACCTTATGCCTGCATGTGACCTATCTCTTGGAGAAACCCAAAAAAAACATGTTTCCTATAGAAACCTACGACCTGTTTCCACATGAAACCCTTAGGCATGTTTCCCTTTGAAACTTTTGTCGTGTTTCCATACAGAACCATTCATGGCTTCATTCAACAATAGTGTCAACAACAGCATACATCTAGTTACCTGTTCCCTCATGAAACATCTGGCAACATAGAGATGCCCATAACTGTAGGTCCCACTGTTCCTTTCTAGCAGGAAGAAAACAATCTGCTCCATGAGCACGTAGCCATGCGAGCTTGCATCACTCCCATGCCAAGAAACATAACCAAGTGACCTGTACTTGCAGCCAGAAACCCAAGTACATTGCTGAATTTGCCATCAAACAAAAACAACCCATAAACAGTCCTCAGACTGATCTCAAAACAATCCCGAACCCAAAGCAAAGAGAAGCTGAAAGTTCCATCAGTTGAACACCATCGACATGATGTCTATGTTCATGAAAAACCAGCCCCTCCTTTCTGTAAAAACACGGCGTCCTCCAAAAAGCACACACCTGGCTGCCTGTGAGATGCACTGCCGCCTATACGATGCGCTGCCCGCACAGTAATCAACCTGCAGCCACCTGTATCAGCTGTCGTACAGCAGCCGCTGCCTGTATCAGCTGTACGGGACTGCACCGTACTTGACTGTACCTGCTGTCCGTACAGGCCTACAGTTACTGCCTGTACCAGTTGGCCAGCCAACCTGCACAGAAGGCGTCTGAACCTGCAGCACCCATACCCTAGTCGCCAGCTCCGCCTGTACTTCCAGCCGCCTGTTCCCTACAGTACCCAGCCGCCTATTCTATACGACCAGCAGTTCTATAGGGGTACTCTCCACGCAAGTGTGGTTCTCTTCTCCTCCACGCAGCCAACATGCACGCCTCCTCCCCAAAAGCAAGAGAGAGAGAGAGAAAAGAAGAGAGTCGTGGGCCTCCAAAAGTGGAGTAGCCTCTATAAATTGCTTAGGGGCCTCCCAAGGTTTTATAACCTTTAAAGGTTAATTTTTTGCCCACCAAAGGTTATAAAACCTTTTTAAATTAAAGTATCTTTGCCCCCTTCACACTTGGGGTTGTCCACACATGGGCTTCCTTTTTTAACTCAAATCTGATGCCATTCACACTGTCCACCATGTCCCCGTGCACACTTGCATACTGTCCAGAGAAAAACACAGGGTCGTGACATACCCCCCTCTTGAAAAATGGCAAGCGTCCTCGATTGCACTCAATGGCACAGTAAAGCATCTTATGAGCAAAGACACCCCATATGGCAAAAACAATGGCCCTCCAATGCATCTGGATGATAAAACAATCATCCTGCACAATAAGCCATACTGTCACACCAAAGTGACAAACACCTCTTGCTTGTTCCTTCAAAACCGACAGCAAAAGTCTAAAATCAAATGGAAACACGTTAACTGTGTTAGCCAAAAACAAAACCATGCATCATTCTACATATGACACACACATATGTATGACACATGCATTCGCAAACAAAATGCTCATCAAAATGCTCTACCTACTCTAAAGTAACAGTCTAAGGGTTGCTCGCAAGCCCTTATGCCCATGGGCATCCCACAGGACCCACGACTGATGGTACAGCATGAGCATATGAAAGCACTCAATCATCCAAACACTACATCCACTAAGTACTTCCCACATATGTCTCATGGCCATCCCGCAGGAGTCACACCCAGTGGTGCATCCATGAACATAATAAAGCTCTTGATGTATCATACCAATATACATGCAGCACACGACACAATCCAGAGTATTACCCAATGTATTCTCAATGGTACCAGGATCCAATGGCACCAGAATACAATAATACCTCATGCATACATGCACAAATAGAGTTCAATCCATATATGAACCAAACCAACTCTAGGACTGCTCGCAAGACTTATGCCCTCCATAGAGTTATCCATAGTTGCAGTTATAGTTCAAGGGACGGCCGACTGTGAACCATACCCAACTTTACCATCTCATGTGACTAGTACACAATATCATAGAAGTCCCATAAGCAGATGTACTGTCAGCCTCAGTACCTTCGGGTGAATACAAAGATGTCACCAAGCGACTCCTAGATGACAACTGAGCCTGTCTGTAACAAGGGAGCGGAGGTGCTACCCCCCTCTTGAGCATTAGGCAATGCTCCAGACCTATGCTCTGCTGAACCTGAATGAGCCGTAACAAGAGTCGACTCCAACTCAAAGGCATCAAGATAAAGCTGCAAATCCTGAGGTGAATCTGCTAAGTCACCCTCCTCCATCCACTTCGCATCCATCAGTGAACCTCCTCCATCCACTTCACATCCATCAGTGAACATCTCTTGAACTTCACAGGATAGCGACGGGAAACTTTACCGTGTACCTTTCTTTCCTTATGTGCCAGTATCTGCTCGGGAATAAGAACCTCGTCAAGCTCCTCCGCTTCCGTCTGAGCCTCATCTGATACATCCTCAGGCACCCAAAACCTGCTTGCACTCCACCCAAGTGGTAAGCACAAGTCCTCGATGAAGCATAGTAGATCACCACTGCTAAACATAGAAAGAAACTGTCTTCCGAACCCATGAAGCCTCTATGAAGATACAACCGGTGACAAACTGTCGAGTGTTTTGCACCATAACACTTCAACTGCTTCTTGTTCGTGGCCGACTACTTCTTGTCCTTGGTGTCTTTTCTCCTGAGCTTCATCTTCAGCTCTTGCTCTTCACCTCATATAGGCAAAGACACACAATCCTGCACTGTGTCCTGCACTTCCTTTTCACTTTCCTCATGTTGAAGCTTTTGATGCGACAACCACGGGCTCGCCTCCTTGAGAAAGTCGACGATGTGTCCCGGCAACGGAACCTTGTAAACCGGCCTGACGGGCTGTGAAACAAACACTCGCACATAAAACACTTCAAGGCCATTGAAGACCTAGAAAAGGAAAACAAATAGGGGGAGTTAAGAGCTTTGATTACAATAAGGCTGGGAACTTAGCCGTCACAGTAGAACCCTTGAAGCCTGCAAAGAACCTGCATCATGGCTTCTTGTCCACTCGGCATCCACAAACAAGTCCAGCCATTGTTCACATCGAAAGACTCTCTCACATTGAGTATGCATACAGAAGCTTTCTCCCATGATCAGGGCTGCCACAACCATCCATAGCCTCTCACACTATGAATAGCATCACACCCTGACACATCCAGTGCTTCTGCATCACAACACAGACTCCCAAATTGTCTCTCAAAAGAGAACTCGCATCACAGCGTAGCATACCATACAATCGACACACCTGTACCAACCTTCTCTACCTTCCAGGGGTACTATCCATCTCTGTCATGGATTCCCTGTCCCCTATCCAATCAATAGCAAGGCTGTACCATACATGTGTTCATTCCTGTACCTTATACCTGCATGTGACCTATCTCCTGGAGAAACCCAAAAAAAACATGTTTCCTCGAGAAACCTACGACCTGTTTCCACATGAAACCCTTAGGCCTGTTTCCCTTTGAAACTTCTGTCCTGTTTCCATACAGAACCATTCATGGCACCATTCAACAACAGTGCCAACAACAGCATACATCTAGTTACCTGTTCCCTCATGAAACATCTGGCAAGATAGAGATGCCCATAACTGTAGGTCCCTCTGTTCCTTTCTAGCAGGAAGAAAATAATCGTGGGCCTCCAAAAGTGGAGTAGCCTCTATAAATTGCTTAGGGGCCTCCCAAGATTTTAAAACCTTTAAAACTTTAATTTTTTGCCCACCAAAGGTTATAAAACCTTTTTAAATTAAAGTATCTTTGCCCCCTTCACACTTGGGGTTGTCCACACATGGGCTTCCTTTTTTAACTCAAATCTGATGCCATTCACACTGTCCACCATGTCCCCGTGCACACCTGCATACTGTCCAGAGAAAAACACAGGGTCGTGACAAGCCACATATTTCCTCCTTTATCTGGGTTTCTCTTCATGGTGGTCTGGCCACCAATCAGTGGAGGTGTGTTATCGGTGCTTGCCCAGCATGCCCTAGATGTGCAGGAGTTTCAGAGTCAGTTTACCATTGTTTATGGGAATGCAGGGAAGCAGAGAGGGTTTGGTCTGTGATTGCACACCTCTTTGGTAGGATTAAGAGGGATACTATCATTTCTTTTGGTTCTATCATTTGGTTGGCACACTCTGGGCCTTAGCTAAGGTTCGAGGGGACTGACAGGAGCTTGGCCATTATGGTTAGGCAAGGAGTTGCTCGGCAGTGTTGTCTTCAGGGTTTGCCACTTTCACACTTTGTCCCTCCGGCACATAGGTTAGACAGCTCTTGGGAGATTATTGCTAGCATCTCAGCGTGGACTTCCTGGAAGGCTAGATGCACTGAGGCCATTGAGGGTACTCCTGTTCTTGTTTCTCAGTGTCTTTGCAGGATTTGGAGTGATATTATTCACACCATTATGGCTACCTGGGCCAGAATCCAGGGATCTTCGAGGGTTGCGGAAAGGAAGCGCGGCCAGTTTATGAGAGAGTGGAACATTGGTATCTTTTTCACATCCTCTCATTCGGAACCCTATTGGCAGCACAAGGCTCCTGATTGGTTGAGATCTCCACCTTGCTTGGTGTGAAATCTCCATTTTGTAAATTTTTTCATACTTAATAGAAGTCTCCTTTTTGGAAAAAAAAAAAAGATACACTAGCCCAAGTACACACATGAAAAAACTAGAGAAACAAGAAAATGAGAAAATTGAGAAACAAGCTTGAGATGACGCGAAAGTCCATGATGCCAAGCTCAAATAGCAATTTCAAAACACAATATTGCATGTAAACATGACTACACTCACATCATTGGAAGATAAGGACTGACACATTGAACCAACTAGACTGAAGATTGGTATATATATCTTTGGTAACCATACTTCTAGCATCGCTTTATGCCATACGGGATAAGTGCTCTCATATGAAACATGAGCCACTTTGGATAAACCAAACCTTGAACCCACAAGTGCTAAAGACCGAAGTGGTAATTAGTGACACACTCCACAGTCATCAAACCTCACCATGAATACCTGCTACCCCAACTACTAACACCGCTAACTGTCATCAGGTACTGTCTTACACCTCTTCCACCCGACCCACCAATACTCAGTGGTGGGGTACCCAAGAACATCCTCATCACCCAAGGTTATTATGAAGGTACTACCACCCTATGGATCCCACAAATATCCCATCTTTTCCCCCAAACCTTGGCAACCCTAAACGTTCCACTAGAACCTCACGTCGACCTCCACCAAGGGTATAGGTTTCCACAGCAAAGGGGTATTTCTGGCTGTTTTCAAGGCTGATTTGTGAGCTCTTTGGGGGCTGATTTGAGGCCCAGTTTTGGGGCTGATTTGGCACGGAGTTCAAGGCAGCTTTTGGCTCCATACCGGGCTGATTTATGGATGGTTTATGAGCTGATTTTTGAGGACTGTTTTGGGACAGTTTTGGACAGCTCCTTGAGATGTTTGTATCTTGGCACTGGATAGAAATCTAGGCAAGAACTGTGTTGATGCTTTGTGAAAAATCCGGTGCTGTATGCACCCGCACCTTGGTATCTTGTAAAAGCTTCTTTGTGAATAAAGAAGTTCCTACGGGGGGCCGGCCGTTCCGGATCAGTGCAGTGTTATTGTATTATTTAAGGTTCTTCCGCTGTGTTGTGATGCTTGTCTTTCGTATTTGAAGTGTTGGTCTATTCAATTGTTCCGGGTCCCCTATCGGTTTCACTCCTCAGCAAAATGGCGTTGCTGAGAGAAAGAACAGGTCATCGATGGAAATGGCAAGATGCATGGTTAAAGGCAAAGGCTTGCCTCACAAAATCTTGATGGAGGCAATCATGTGTGCTACACATGTGTTGAATAGATGTCCTACCAAAGCATTGAAAACCATAATACTAGCCATTGGCTGAATTTTTTGGATGGCCACCTTCAGGCCCACTTAACATGTTTGAAGGACTTCTTCCCTTGGGAATTGATGGCCATCATAACAAATAAGCCATCAACTTTGCCTAATGGACAGCATTTGGGTACTCAAAATCAGCCCATAAATGAGCTCATTACTTCTCAAAATGTAGAGGAAGCAGTGGAGCAAGAGCTAACAGAAACGGAAGAGGCTAGAGTTGTGCCTCGTTGGCTGCTCCGTATCTTACAGGAGAGCAAGCTTTTAGCTCCACTTTGTAGCAGGACACGGGTTGGTTCATGTAATCCAAGAGAACATGCAGATGTTGCTTGCATGAGTACACTTTGTGATGTAGATGAGCCAGAGTCATTTGAAAAGGCTCATGAGGATGGGTATTGGGTAAAATCCGTGCAAAATGAGATGGATTCTATCCACAAAAACAACACATGGGATTTGGTAGACTTGCCTGATGGCAAGAAGCCAATTGGCACAAAGTGGGTATACAAGTTGAAAAGAAAGTCTGATGGTACCATTGACAGGTACAAGGCCAAGCTTGTGGCCAAAGGGTATGCCCAGAAAAAGGGCATTGATTATGATGAAACTTTCGCACATACTTCTCGTATGGCCACAGTTAGATGTGTTGTTGCATTGGCTTCCCATCATGGATGGAAAGTGCGTTAGTTGGACACTGAGGACGATGTCCTGGTTAAAAAAGACTAGAACTGTTTTTCAAATGCTTCCTCGTATGGATTCGTGCCAATAGCTGAAGAAAAAGAGTCATTCAACACAACTTGAACTAAAGGCAAAAATTGTTTCCACTGACCTTGTTGGTTGTGAACACAACACTTCAGCGCGTTGACGGTCGAACGCCAATTGATTGTAAATCTCCGTCTGGTCGTCCATTTGTGGATGAAATGCATTGGAAAAATTCAACTTAGTTCCAAAGTTATCAAATAATGCCATCCAGAAATGACTCGTAAACTTGGTATCTCGATCTGACACAATGGTCCTAGGTATGTCACCTATGGGATACCAATGTTGGATAAACAACCTAGCAACATCTTCAATAGTAATGTTAGCTCTACAAGGAATAAGCATAATAAATTTGCTAAAATGATCAACAATCGTCAAACACTGCATATTACGCTTACCTGGACTGGGAGGTAGGTTCATCACAAAATCCATCGAGATATCCTTCGAGAATAGGTGAAGTCAGTAACAACCTAAAATGAAGCAACCATAAGCTAAGATTTGGAACAAATCATCATGTGAATTAGCATGCAATTAGCAAGAAATACACATAATGCCTAAATGATTTAGTCTTTCACCAAAGGATGGAAATAACCTTCCATAGGCCAATGTATGGTAGCTCAAGGCTCCAATGTATGTTCAAAAGTTATATGATCAAAAGATTCCAAAAGTTACAAATGAGGGTCCTTGAGTCTCTTTTATACTTGAGCCCTATGGCCATAAACCTAAGCTATATGACCATAAACCTAAGCTAACTATCAAAGTTGCTACTCCATTACAAACCATCCCTTCCCCAAAGATTTTGTCCTCAAAATCTATCATGTGTATAATTGCCATGTCTTCCATATACATCTTTGAGAAGAGAAGGTTCCATCATATGTACAAGACAATGGTAGGGTCTCCAAAAGTAGCCATGTCGAAGTAGTATGAAGCCTAAATAGATTCCATGAATCCATAGCATGAGCAATATAGAACTAGACCCTCCAACCATGAAAGGAGTGCTCTTGAAGCAATTCTTTAGCCATAGCAAGTCAGTCAGTCAGTCAAGTCCCTTAACCCACTTGAAGAGATTCATTCATGCATGTAGAGTCAGTAGAAAACCTTAGGGATTGTATTAGAAAGCACTCTGCATATTGCATATCATTCATCCATTGCATATAGATCATTATAGAAGCCTTGAAATAGCATCTGGTAGCCTTAGGATATTTATTAGTATTTATCTGGCATTTTTTCCATAATTTCCAGCATTTAACACCATTTATCCACCATATGTAGTCGTGTAGCATTTAATATCCAGTCGGCCAGCATTTAGTGCCAACCGACCAGCCCTCAGAGTAGTATAAATAGGCTTGCTTTGTTCATTCATATCATATCATCTCAGCAATCAGCATCAAGCGCTTCAGCGTTTCAGTATTCAGCCCATAGTTCACCTCAGCATTCAGCGTTTTGGAGAAGTGTTTCATCCTACAGCCATAGGAGCATCAATTCATGAGCATCCAGCCCTCCATCAGCAAAACGCAGCAGTCTACAGCATTCAACCATAAGTATACCTTGCGTTTTCTGCATACAACCAGTTTTCAGCATTCATCTCTTCATCGTTTTGCTATAGCCAATTGGTGAATATAAAACTCAGCATTCATATTCATTTTCAGCATTCATACATAGCCTAGAACAGTCCCAAACAGCCCCTATCTTAGCCTCAAATTTGCAGCCTTCCCTCATTCCATTGGGAAGAGTGCATAGGCTCGAGATTGGACATCATTGGTGCTTCTACAGCTGTGTACAATTCAGCCCGACTCTTGGTCTTTCGAGATCTTGTGTTTGGCTTATCGTCAGTCTCTTCAAAGAAATAAAGCAAATACTATTCCGGTAACGGGATAGGGGGCCCTTCAGTGGGTAAATTCGGAACCCCATACGGTGTACAGTTTCCATCTCTCTCTCTCTCTCAATCTCTTAAAGTTTAAAGTCTTAAAGTGGATTGCTAAACTCGCAAAACTCTGGTTACAAAAGACGGTGTGAGCATTTGTGTGACAGGATCCTCAATTACGAATACTTCCGCTGCATGCTACATTGGTAGCAGATTCAGCTTGTCCACACACACCGTATCCTAGCGTGAGGGCATCCTTGGATGTTCAGATTGCATTCCGGCACGACCACCGTACGGAGGAGAGTACCCATCAGCTGTAAGAAGTCTCCCTCGAAGGAGACCTTGCCCTTCCGACTACAGCAGACACCATAGCTCTACTCAGAGCTCAGAACTAGCCTCTCATGGAGCGCCTCCAACTCTTGGAGGCAATAGCAACACGTCCTTCTCCGCCTCCAGCAACCCCTGACTACATCTCCCTCTTCTTTCAGATGGAACAACAAAGAAGAGAAGACGAGGCTAGGTGGAGAGAAGAAAAAGCAGAAGCTGAAGCTAGAAAACAATAAGAAAAAGCAGATAGACGGGACTATGAGGAAGCCCAATGCAGGATCGAAGAAGACCAACGTCAGGTTGAACTCGCCACAAAGGAGCACCAACGAGAGCTCGATCGAGAACGTATGTTTCTCGAGCACCAAAGGGAAAAGGAGGCCATGCATCTTAGATACCAGCACCTCTCTTCAGCTTCCCTAGCCTCAGGTGCCACTAGCCAGCAGTCCGCAGCATCGACTACCGTCATTTGAAGTCAACCAAATTTTAGTAAGTATGATATTAAGTGTGATCATTTAGCAGTCAATCAAATTTTTCATCAATTTACTGCTCATTTTCCATTAGCTAGGATCACAGATCCTCAGAATAGAGTCCACGTAGCGGCTCCCCACCTTACAGGTGAGGCAGTCACTTGGTGGCAGCATTGGTCTAGTCTTCATACAGACCAAACCACAGGTGACACAACTTTTAGCTAGGATACGTTTGTTCATGACCTAAAGACCAGATTTCTCCCACCCAAGTATATGACCAGTCTGGCAGATGAGTTCTGTGGACTTAGACAGAACGGGTCTCTAGTGCTCCAGTTTTTAGTATAGCAGTTAGGGCTATCTGAGCAGGCCAAGATGGATCAATTCATTGGTGGATTAGATCCTCCTATGCCATCCGTGGTATTTGATGCTAAACAGGAGGGTGAGAACGATGCTAAACAGGAGGGTGAGAACGATGCTGCACAGAAAAGCCTCATCCGAGCTTATGGCTCTGCCAAGGGCTGGTAGTTTGTAGTCCTATTTGACATGGGCAGTTCTAAGGACGCTATCTCTTCCCAGTTGGCTAACAAGATGAGCTGCACATTAGTGCCATATCATTTCGATGTGGACGGGTTCACACCTGGTCTCCACACTCACATTTCTCAAAAGGCACATCAGTTTGGCTTTGAAGTTCAGAAGGCCTCATTCCAACGAGATTTCATTGTCTCGCCTCTTTTGGGGTGTGACATGATCTTAGGAATCCAGTGGTTTCGCCAATATGAGCCTGTTCCCGATTGGGGACAGGACACTTTTACTATCTGTAAAAGGTATCCGCAAGGGAGCGGGAGGAGGGTTGACAAGATCACAAGGACTTGTCAAAACGCTTTTAGGAAGGAATGTCAACCCGAAACATAAAAAGAAGCCAGAAAGCCTACAACACCAATGTTCACCAATTTTCCAACCTTGTAGCACCTCTCACTGACTTGCTCAAGGGGGTGAAGACTCCTAAACAAAAAGTCTCAGTCTCACAGGCAAGGCGCTTGATGCATTCCGTACACTCCAGAAAGCTGCCTTCAAAAGCGCTTGTTTTGACTTGGGATGAACCTTTTGAGGTCATTACCGATGCAAGCAATGTAGCCATAGGTGCAGTTCTCCAGCAGGACAATAGACCTGTGGCCTACTATAGTAGAAAGTTGGATGTCGCCGAAAAGAATTATTCGGTTTATGACAAAGAGCTTTTGGGTGTGATCACAACACTCAAACAGTGGAAGCCTTTCCTTTATGGACAAGTCTTCACAGTCAAAACAGACCACCAAGCACTTAAGTGGCTTCAAACCATGCCAAGTGTCCAGTGGAGTGATCGGCAAGCCAGGAGGAGTCAACTCTTCCAACAATTTGGAGAAATGATTGAGTACATCCTTGGTAAGCATAACCTAGTTGCAGATACTCTTAGTTGAAAGGCCAGCATCCAGGCAGTATAGGAGTCTACCATTCTGAAATCACGGGGAAGGACTTAGATATAGCATGAAAGACTAGTATGTCAACTCCCCTGAGTTTGGTACTCAGTATAATTTGGCCTTCACTTCTGAGTCTAGCGCAGAATGGTTGGTTGTTCTCCAAGAACCGTCTGTGTCATTCGAGAAAAGCGATCAGCTCTTCTCCATGAGGACATAGAGGTATCAACAGTACCCTTGAGAAATTAGAACGGTCCTTTTATTGGCCAAAAATGAGGCGTGATGTATATTCACATGTTCAAGTCTGTAAGATTTATCAAAAAGTTAAGGTTCCACATACAAAGAAGGCAGGGTTATTTCAACCTTTGCCTATTCCCTACGGACCTTTCATCGACATAGCTATGGACTTTGTAGGGCCTCTACTAGCATCCACCGGATCCCGTAACGCTCAGTGTTTTACCATTGTGGATCGCTCCAGTAAGTTCTGAATGCTCATCCCATGCAAGCATACGGCCACAGCTGAGGACGTAGCCCGTCTTTTTCTCAAACATTGGTAACCAATTTGTGGTTTGCCTAGCACCATCACCTCAGATAGAGATTCCAAGTTTACCTCGCATTTCTGGAGGGCATTATTCGAAAACTTTAGAACTAAGTTACAGTTGTCTAGTCCTTTTCATCCACAAACAGATGGCCAGACAGAAATTTATAACTAGTTGGCCTTTGATGTTCTCAAGTCATATTGTCATGACCAGCAGTCCAAATGGGAACATTATCTTCCATTGGTCCAAGCCATCTTGAACGATGCTCGTTCCTCCATTGTCGGACGGACTCCATATGAAGCAGTCTTTGGTCGTCGTTTCTCTTCTCTTTTGACGAGATTGGTGTCTCCATCTCTAGAGGCTAATAAAACGACGGAAGCATTTTCCGAAATCATTGACCAAAGCACAAGAAGCTTATAGCAGACAGGCGAATAAGTCTAGACGAGATATCCACTTCAAGGAAGGGGATTGGGTCTATCTACGCATCATGAAACAAAGATTGAAACAAGTGGGCAAACGTTGTCCCAAGCTTTCATTCCGTAGTTTTGGACCTTTCCCAATAGTTAAAAAGATAACTAATGTCTCCATGAAATTAAAGTTGCCTAACAGTTGGACGATGCATGATGTTTTCCATGTTTCTCGGCTAAAACCATATGTTGGATCAAAAGTTTTTGATGTTTCAGATGAACAACAGCCAGACGTGGTAGATGAAGCCGAAGTCATCGAGCCTGAGCAGAACCTTCTTCATCGTTGGAAGCATGGTTCCGGTCGACGAATACGTCGGTTCTATATACGAAGTTCCGAGATCGAGGTACCCACGAAGCCGTTTGGCTAGACAAGGAGTTCTTTCAAGAGTACCCCCAGTTGTTGGCATACTACTAGGAAGCCATGAACCTGCCGCCAAGCTAAGCAGGAGGGAATGTCACATGCACTCTGCACTATAGGCATGGTGACAAGTTGGCTCATCATCATTAGTGCAACATTGTATAGTATTAGCACCTTTTAGGATGATATTTGTCGTACGCTGTGACCCCATTGTAATCCTCAGTCCAAGATAAGTCAGGCACGAGCTTCGTAGGTCATTCCTCAGTCATAGCAAGTCAGTTAGTCAGTCAAGTCCCTTAACCCACTTGAAGAGATTCATTCATGCATGTAGAGTCAGTAGAAACCTTAGGGTTTGCATTAGAAAGCACTCTGCATATTGCATATCATTCATCCATTGCATATAGATCATTGCAGAAGCCTTGAAATAGCATCTAGTAGCCTTAGGATATTTATTAGTATTTATCTCGCATTTTTCCATAATTTTCAGCATTTAACACCATTTATCCACCATATGCAGTCGTGTAGCATTTAATATCCAGTCGGCCAGCATTTAGTGCCAACCGACCAGCCCTCAGAGTAGTATAAATAGGCTTGCTTTGTTCATTCATATCATATCATCTCAGCAATCAGCGCTTTAGCATTTCAGTATTCAGCCCATAGTTCACCTCAGCATTCAGCGTTTTGGAGAAGAATTTCATCCTACAGCCATAGGAGCATCAACGCATGAGCATCCAGCCCTCCATCAGCAAAACGCAGCAGTCTACAGCAGTGTGGGCTGCCGTCTGTGTTCAAAGCTCTACCTCCAGTACTTGCAATTCATGTAACGCATGGGAATGCTATGTTAACTCCTCAAGGGAGATAGCCGAAGTAGGGGTTAGGGAAGGGATCTTGGTGACGGCGACTGGTGGAGGAAGGGGGACGGGGGGAATGGGTGTCGAGGATTCTTGAAGAGGTATCCTTTTCTCCAAGGCTGTTATGGAAGCCATACATGCTTGCATTTGTTCCCCTTGTGCTATGATGCACATAAATTCTCAGAACATGGTGTTTGTGTCGTCACTGATGATGTGGCTTCCGGAAGTAGTCGTCATTGAAGAAACAGTTTTTGCTGGGATCTAGTGTTCTCTCATCGTCAGAATTCGCCATAGTGGGAGTGGTCAAGTTTTTTCCTGACCACAACAATACCATCCACAGTGTGTGTGGGAGATGTTTCCGGTCGCTTCTGGAGGCTATAAACGAACCGTCCTTCGAGGGATAGGAGTCACACCGGAATGGGAGTGCAACCGGTGTCTGAAAACCAACCACACAAGCGAATTTTTTTTCTTCTTCTTTTTTTCTTGCTTGAATCTCTTTAACACAAGGCAAGCTCTGATACCACTGCAACATTCGTAAGCTTACAGACAGGACTATACTTTAGATAACGAATATTCAGCACCTTGGTTCTTAACAATTGCACAATTTAGTGGAGAGAGAGAGAGAGAGAGAGAGAGAGAGAGAGAGAGAGAGAGAGAGAGCACAATAAAGACACAATACACCCGATTGGGTCCCAAATACCCTTTGCAGGGCCCCTACCAAGGACTGGTGTATTTGCTTCATTGAATGGTGAGTAAAAGACTGAAATCTGTAGGCACAACCTGGCTGTAAATCTGCAGCCTGAGATGCCTGACTCTTGACCTTCAAGTTCACCTTTGCTTGGGGAATTCCCTTGGCTGTCGTGGCCCTTGTGAATATGAGATGATTATGACTTTTGGCTAACCCATGCTTTTATACTTTCAGGTATGCTGGTCAGTGGACTCATAAACAGCTGTCGGCGTGTTTTAATATGCTCGATGACTTGTTTATCATGTAATAAACTAGGCGCCTTTTATATTATATTGGCCACCTTGCTGCTGGTGCTGTGGTCGCCTTGCTGCTGGCCCTGCATGGCCTGGCTGCCTGGTTGTGCAGCTTTAAGGGCTGGCCGACTGGCTGCCTGGCTGCCTAGGGGCTGGCCGACTGACTGTGCAGCATCTTCCAAGGGCTAGTTGATTGGGCCACAGCCCCTTGGCTGGCTGCTATGCTGCCCAGGCCTCCTAGGGCTGGCTAACCAGGCCTATGCCCTATAAGGGCTGGCCACTATGTGCTATGGGGCTTCATGGGCCAGAGCTATGGCCCATGGGCTGCCCCACATGGCCCAAGGTGTAGGGTACCACCGTACACTCCATGCAACCTACATGCAGCTACATGCTTCCTAAGTGCTTGGCATCGGCTACAAGCCTAATACCTGGAACACCTGTCATCTTTCCTAAGGGTGACTCATAGTATGGAGTGGCATTGCTTCATGTGCGGGACTTGCACACCTGACCAAGACCATGTACGGGACTTCTACACCTGACCTTGGACTCGTAGAGTGGAACCTTGGTTGACTCGTCCCGGACTGGGGTTTACAAGGGACGAGTTTCCACTCCAGGTCTTGCACCTGCTGTATAGATATGTCCCCATGGCATCCAAGTGCGGGATGCATGTGACACTCTTCAGGGGAGATCGGCTTAGTATATGTGCCTACACATGATAACCTGGCAGATTTGTTCATGAAGGCACTTCCTCATGAAAAGTTCGAAGCTTTCCAAAAAGCATTGGGCTTACTGCCTTTTGGGGATTGATCTGCCATCTCCATGTACATGCTTACATCATCACTCGAGGGGGTTTTGACATCTGTGTCATGGCAGTGAGGGTTGAATGCCAAGAGGACCAGCCGGGGCACTTTCTACCCTCCATAAGAGGGGGTTTTCCCCCCGTGCACTCTAGTAGGTGTGAACCCACCCTTATTTTATTATAGGGTTCATCTTACATGGTACTTTTGGCACTTGTTATGTAATCTACAGCATTGCTTTGTGTGCCTCTCCTTGTACTCTGATGACTGTTCTTCTTTGTGTGTGTGTGGATTCCTGTGCGTGGCTGCAGCATCTCTGCAATACCATCCCTGAGCCTAGGGGCTAAGCCTTGAGTCCTCATAGATCCATGTTAGTCAACCCTGTCATCCAATACCACGAGGGCTTACCTGCGAGGGCCTTCAGCAAGTTATTTGCATCATGCTATGGACTAGCAGGAGTAGTTCTAACTCATGGCCCTGGTACTGACCACAATACACAACACTCCTCAACCACCGGCCCCACTTATATGAGCCATAACTTCTGGGGTTATAATTTATGATTGTGAACCTCTGGAATCAGCATGCATCCCTAATCCCAGGCCCCCCTAACCCCTAGATTAAGTCCACTAACCTAAGGTTAGCATCTGGTCCGTAGAATACAAAGTTAGCATGAAAATCCTAACGGTCTTCAAACTTCAGCTTTGTCTTCGGCTCTCTTTAATAAGAGCATGATGTTAGATCCACAACACAGTCTTGTGGCACAACTGAAGTCAGTTATGTAACGTAGTGTCTGTCACTTTGAGATAACATCTTGGCAGCTGGATTGCTGGTACAGGCACCTTGCTGTTATACATCTTTATAAGTTACTTGCCTAAGCAACTGGGTCCATTGAGCCCTCCAGCTCATTGGGGATTGGCCAGTTGAGGCCACAGCCAATCAATGGTTGCTGCATACCACGGGGTGGAATTCTTGCCATTCTCGTTAAAGAATGCACATTCTCTCCTCTCTCCACAGCCTGCACTAAATTGTTTTCATGCCGCCCTTGCTTGCTGTGTAAGGGGAGTCTGTTAGGTGGTGGTCGGCTTTTTTATGCTACTCCCTACAGGCCCACTGATGGGGTAGATGGGGTCATCATTTCTGAGCTCTGATTTGGATTATGCAGGTGATGGATGAATATGAGGAGCAGTCAGAGGTAGCAGAGCAATTGAAAATCAAGGTCAGTTCCCCAAGCCAAAATGGCTATCTCTAGTGTTGGCAGTTTCTCTGAAGCCGTGTTATTTAACTTCCATGTTTCTTTTTTCCGGAAACTGTAGGTCGTGCCTCTGTTTCACTTTTACAAAGATGGCCAATTGTTGGAGTCTTTCCCCACGAGGGAAAAAACTAAGATCCTAGAAACAATACAGAAGTATTTATCTTTGATTCCGAAAGACTCGAAGGCCAATAGTAGTACATAATCTAATGGAGTGCCCAATGCAATGAGACCAGGGAAGGAACTGTAAGTGTCAGCTATCATGGTTGATCAAGGTGCCCATCCATGGTAATAAATGCCAATGTATCATATCAAGCTCTACCAAAGGAGTCAATTAGTCATTACTTCTGCACTAAGCAAGACCACATATCACCTCTGTATTCTTTGAAGTTTGTAAATCGTCATTGAGACAGCTTTATTGAATAAAATAGGGATTTGTACTGAACTCATTTGCATGCTGTGTGAACCTTGGTAAAAGGGCGTCCCTTCTAACCTATTAGCATAGAAGATCAGGGGATTATAAAGTGCGCAAGTATGTGCGTTCTCTCTCTCTCTCTCTCTCTCTCTCTCTCTCTCTCTGAGCGTGCGTGCGTTCTGGCATAGCGGTTTAAGCATCGGGTTAGATACCATCTCTATTAACATAATGTAGAGCTTGTGTGACACAAGATTTGAGGTATTCGAACGAGGTGACTTTAGCAAGGCCTATAATTGCTAGATAGTATCCTTTGAATCGAGCTTCTTCTTTTAATTGCTGTAGTGAAGTCTTCCCTGTAACGCTTGCGAGTATGTGTTCATAATTATGAACATCCTGGTTCTAAATGTTTTAAAAGAGTAAATTTGTTGTGTGTGTGTGTGAGAGAGAGAGAGAGAGAGAGAGAGAGAGAGAGAACGAACAAGAACGTGTGCTATTCTTCAACACCTGCAACACAAACACACACATAGGGAAAGAATGAAATAAAGAAAGTTAAATTAATGCCTATGGAAGAGACCCCAAGCGTCTTTGAGACCAGAAGTAATACAATGGTACCATGGATCTATTGTGCCATGGAAGAAATGAAAAACACCAATGTGTGTATGCATCCAGATGTAGATGATTATGGTATCATCCCTTCTCAGCCAATACCAATCTCAAGGCAGAAAGAGGGTCATACCTCTGTGATGGGAGCATGTCGAGAGAGAGAGAGAGGTCTAGAACCTAGAGCAATGGTGACCTAAGAACTAATCCAACTCTTTCTCAATCAAGAATCCACATGTAGAAGCATTTTGGTCTCCATTTAAACAAGCGTTTTGATCTCATTGAGATGATGAAGGTTGATCCGCTTTATGCTGTACCATCCTTCATTTGGTTACCAATCACTATTTAATGTCCATTGGGGGTTTGGGACCTAAAAAGAACCCAACTATGAAAGAAAAGCATGTTACTCATTAATCGGACTTTACACAGTGTACGCTCAAGAGGAGTCTACATGCTAGCTCTCATATGGAATAGAACACCATAGCCAAGAAAGCTTGAAAGCTTGATTTGATTAGTAAAATGATTGTCTCCTTGGTTAGTGCCCGTAGTTGGTCTTTATATCTCCTATATTTACACACTACCACTTATTTACTTGGGGCAATCCCCCACCTTGGCTACATTATTATAGATGGCTTATAAGCACTTTTTTACAAGCCATCCCCACCCCAAGGTTTTGTCCTCGAAACCTTGTATCAATTAGATAATCCACATGGGAAGGATCTCCAATTATAAGTGCTTGGGTACCAATCATCCATAAGTGAATGAATGAATGGCATATCCAATCCAAATGTGAGAGCATCATTATACTTCGCAAGCATGGTTGTAAATGGTCTCCAATAGTTGTATACTTTATCATTAAAAAACCCAAGACTTGTTCTCGAAGATAATATATCAAGTCCACCATCTTCCCAGTGCAAGTATCTTCATTCTTAAGTGGTATGAAGCTCGCTAACAGTGATTTACAAGAAATTTCAGCAAGCTAAATCGTTGTTGTTCCCTTTTGTTTGACTCACCAGATGTATCCAAAATATCCTCATAACCTTCCAAAACAATGGTAGGTTGTCATAAGGCTTCTTAATTAGGTAAAAACTTTCATTTGATGAGGTATTCCACTAAAGAACGGTTGTGTAGCACCCTTTCTCTAGTACCCAACACATTCTACCATGCCTTCCTCGTTCATGGGAGGCAACTCATGTTGAATTTTCAGTATTGGCCCAACGTATGCTTTCAATTGAGAGACATGGAACACATCATATATACGTATAATTTTCGGTAGCATCAACTTGTAAGCCACTTGTCCCACTCTTCTCTCCACTTTGTAATGGACCATATTATATCTATTAGCCAATTTGGTGTTGGTATTGCCCTTGAGAGATGCATATCTTGATCTCAGAATGTGCAAAGGCACCCCATCCTCTTCTTTGAACTCCACCGATCTCCTATTGGCATTGGCATATTGCTTCACACTCCTTTGAGCAAGCTTTAAATTATCCTTTCTTTGTTGTATAAGAGTTTGCACCCTTTCAACCTCATCCTTTGCATTTTGATTTGCAACCTCTTCTCTATTGATCACCATTAGCACATTCACCTTATATCCATAGATGGTCTCAAAAGGCAACATTCCAATGCTCACATGATTTGTACTATTGTAAGAAAATTCGTCACCAAAGGCAACCAACATGTTGAGCGTCATGACAATAGTGTCTCAAATCTGTCTCCACTCACTTATTGACTCTCTCTATTTGCTCATCTGTTTCTGGGCGAGAAGTAGTGCTTGGAGTCAATTTGGTTCCCATGAACTCAAATAGTGTCCTCCGAAAAGAATCCATAAATTTGACATCTCTATCACTTACAATTTGTTCATGTATTTTGAACACATACTCCACAAATTGTTATGCCATATATGTGACCTTAGAAGGAATGAAATGTGTCATTTTCATCAACCAAGCTATCACTATATACATGCTATCCCAACCCTTCCTTGTACGAGGAAGCCTCGTAATAAAATATATGGATATGTGTCCATTGTTTTTTGGGAATAGCCAAGGGCTCAAGCAAACCTCCCGGTTTATGTGTTGGATCCTTATTTAGTTGACATGGTAAACATCTTGTCACATATGTATGCACATCTGTCCACATACCTTTCTAGAAGAAACTCTTCCTTATGTTGTTGAAGGTTTTGTAGAGACTCAAAAGCCCTGCCATAGGGGTTGCAGGAATGTTTTCCATCACCTTGGCCTTGTATGATGAAGTAGGTACGAGATAAACCTTGCCCCTATAGTATAAGAGACATTTTTGAGCTCATAGTGTGGAAAATCTTCATGGGTACCTGGCTATAATTTATGTAGCTTTTGAGACACTTCCTCATCCAAGAGACACTCCTCTTGAATGTCCATGATCCAATCCTTATGTAATTGTGAAATTGCATACAATGAACAAGCTCACATCTGTGAAAGAGCATCGGCCACTACATTATCTTTCCCTTTTGTATAAGCGATTTCAAAATCATAGTTTTGTAATGTATTCACAAACCTTGTTTGTTTTGGAGATAGATTGGGCTGAGATAAGAAGTATTTGCTAAGAATCTTAACTTTATGATCCCAAAGGATAAAATTGCTTATATTTAAAAGAATTAAAATATGGCCAACCTAGTTGTGGTTTTGCATGACGATTCACTTTGAAAGGAGTGAAGTCGTTTGCATGGACATGTCTCCCCTCATTTCCTCCTTGGATGTCACCCGATTCTTCATTTTGGCAGTGATTCGGTGCCATAGTAGTATCTTTATTTGGGGTGAATAGAAAGAGAGTGAGGTGGGTGTGAAATGCTAGGGAGGATTACTTAGCAGAGAGAGAGAGAGAGAGAGAGAGAGAGAGAGAGAGAGAGAGAGAGAGAGAGAGAGAGAGAGAGAGAGAGGTTTCTAGCGGATCAAATGGATTTGGAAAGGGAGTTCGTTTGGGCTGCCAAAAGCTTGCTCGAAATCCTAAAGCTTTACTGGCAAAAGAACAAACCCTATGATCACCTTTAAGTCTCTTCATATGGGAGGGGGGCATTGGGAGGGGTGACCTTAGCTAGAGGACTCTCAAGGAGAGGGGAGGGAAGTGGGGCTTGGGTACAAATAGCTTTGGCTAGGGGAGGCTAAGAGGGTGTCTTTAAGTCTATTTGCACGAGAGAGAGAGAGAGAGAGAGAGAGAGAGAGAGAGAGAGAGAGAGAGAGAGAGAGAGAGAGAGAGAGAGAGAGAGAGAAGTTGTAGAACATGTCCTACAGCCTGGCCTACGACGACAGGCTTCTTTGTGAGGGGTACCTCTAAGAGAGGGGGGTTTATATAGGTGCGGGGAGGGGGTGCTTGCACAAGGAGAAAGTTCTAGTAGGGTGCTAAGTGCACCCCAGTGGGGCCCTACTTGGAGAAGGTTCATGGGCGATAGGTGCCTCGGCGGGGAGATAATACGACCTATCCCAGGAGGGGACTCGAAGGGGGTACGTGGGGGGGGGGGGGGGTAGAGGGGAGGTGGTACGTGCACCACATCTAAGGAGGAGTCTAGAAGGGGTGTATTTGTGGGGGTGGGGGAGGGGAAGTGGCAGGGGGTGTGTGCACGTGGTTAGGGAGGGAATGGCGGGCATTGTCCAAGGTGTTGGGTGGGGTACGAAGGTGCTCGTGAATGCGTGCATGCATATTTTGGCGAGAAATGAGCTCTTGGGTGTTTGGGAGAGATGTTCGTAGGCATTGTCTTTGTCATCACTGGGGTGGATGTTGTTGTGGGGTCCACCGCACTGTTGAGAGATGTAATCGTGGTGATGTGTGTATGTGGGAAAGCACCCTAGAGGTGCAACATATTGTGGCAAGATAAGAATGCCACATGTAATATTGAATGGTGTGTGAGTGTTGACCAAAAGTGTGGAAAAGGAGTTGCCACATGGATGATGATGTGTAAAGTGGGATAAGGCTAGAAAGCCTATATCAAAGTATGGTTCATTTGTGGAATACAATAGAATTGAGTGTTGAGTGTGCATTCTCTCTCTCTCTCTCTCTCTCTCTCTCTCTCTCTCTCTCTCTCTCTCTCTCGTTATGGAGTTCTTAGTGTGGTTTAATCCACCTTAACCTTATGCTTAATCTTTGGTCTATCACCATAATAAATCCCATTTGTTAACACGCACGCACAAGGATATTTAGGTTTTTTTAGTGAAACTTTTCGGGGCTACCTTACGACCCAATGGATGCCTTTTGTCCATCATTTAGACATCCAAAATGTTACTAATTTTGGTACAAAACTGCCAGATTTTAAAACTTCATAGCTTGATTTAGGCCACTTCAATTACTCGTTTCAATTCCAGAAAAAGCCCTATCGGGAATAAAGCCATGCTTAAGATTTTAATTTTGAATTCAATTTTCTCATTTCCTAAGTGAAAGGTGCTTAATTTATGATCGCCTTAAAATAGCAATTTCCTAGGGATAAAAATAACAACTAAATTTAGCCATAATGAATTGCATGAACTATATTTGCAATGGATATGCTAGACTGTGCTTAATACACTATCTTCACAATGAGTATGTTACATCCTTCCCTCCTTAAAAATTACAACTAAATGCATCAATAATGAACTGCCTGAACTATATTTGCAATGGATATGCCACACTGTGCTTAATGTGCTTACAGTGGTATGTTACATCCTTTCCTCCTTTAAAAAATTCGAGACGTTCTCGTCTCGACATAAACTCTGGGTAATCTTTTTTGAGGGTAGATTCATCTTCCCAAGTTGCATTCTCTTCGGGGTAATCTTTCCATTGTTTCAAGTGTTCTCTAAAGATTTTATTTTGAAACGTTCTTTCCTAAACCTAAACCGCACTCTTATACATGTGTAGGATCCCCACCCTAGCTAGGCCAAGGGATCTTTTTAATAGGTGGCTAAGTCCCGTGGTCTCTCATTGACAACAACTCAATCTCTCTGAATACGAGGATACGAGTAAATGGAGGGACCTAACTCTATCTCACAAGGGAAATGTAGTTATTCCAAAAGGAATCTATTCCTCAGATCGAACGGTACTCAATGTGTATGATCGAGGATTGACAAGTCCCACACTTGGTTCATAGAAGCCAATACTTTTTTTTTCCCTTTTTACAAGGTGTCTCCGCCCCCTAAAATGGAACTTGTTCGGGGCCCTACTTTTAGTATGGATCATAATGAATAAATCTATTGGAAACTTACTCGACTCATCGAGTCCACCCATCCATATGATGGCGCCATTGGGGCATCCATCCACCCACTTTCCACTCACTCACCTATTATCTAATTAGCTCTTGCCACACTGTGAAATATATAAAAAAAGGTTCCTTAAAATTAAAGAAGTTTCACAATGTTCCTTAAAGTATTCTTTAGTGCACAAAATTGAAAGCAACAATATTTATATTAAAACAATACTTACAACAAATTATTCACAAAAGAGACCCTAAAACCCAGTCAACACAGATCTAGGCTTCCATATCCATGTCCATAGACATTTTCAAACCAAAACCAAACCCTCGGGGGGTCCACTATATGGAAGCCCCTCCTACGACGTGCGTTCAAGTGGTATTTAAAAATCCCCTTATCTGTGAATTTTGAGCTAATAAAACTACCCCTTTTTCTTTATAAACTTACGGTTTTTTTTCCAAAGTACAATTAAAATACCCCACTTGTAAATGTATTTCTGTAAATTTACCCAATATTTTGGATTAAAAAAACCCCACCTAATGATCGCACGTGGTAGACTTACATATTTTGAGGTGCACCCCCCGAGACCAAACCACTTATGATCCATAATTTTGTATTTCAGCCTAAACTGGTTGGGAGTACTGCACAAATCATACTTCCTCGTCTTCGGTCAGCACTATAGTCAAAGGGGGCCAAGCCAGCCTCTTGCCCCCTCATGCACTGCCTCTTGTACCAAACCCTCCCAATCCCATAGGGGATGTATCTCATGAGGTGGGCTAATTCATTGCACTAGCCTGGGCCCGCGAAACTAGCAGCATCCATAATCACAAGTCCATCCCTCACGGGGAAGAAATCTAATATCCAGTGGCATAGGGGAAATTACCCTAGGCTGACTCACAGCCTTGCTACTGCATCTGCCTGGTTACACAAGCAAGAGCAGAGTTAGCTAAGGGAGGAGAATATGTACTTGGAGATTAGCAAATAAAACCAATAAACATATCCATTGAAACCAAGAAAACATTATCTTCTAAGTATTCTTTTTCTAACAATTCATTGAGTGATAATATAGAAAGCAACATCAAACAACAATGATCTTCTTAGCTAACAATTCTAGGAGCAAGATTACTCGCTCACAATTTCGCTTACTAGCACATTTACGAGGAGAAAAGTAGCGATTCCCCATGTTGGGATGTTAATCTTTTAGATTGCTTAATTTAGAAGTGAGGTGTGATACTTCTACAATGCTAGTCGTAATTGCTGTATGTTTATCTAATAAGAAGGTAACCTTTCTAAGCCTAATTGGGTGCTAAGAATCTTAACTTTATGATCCCAAAGGACATAATTGCTTATATTTAAAGGAATTAAAAATATGGCCAACTTGGTTATCGTTTGTGTGACGGTTTGCTTCAGAAAGAGCGAATTCATTTACATGGACTTGTGCCTCCTCATTTCCGCCTTGGGATGTTGCGCAATTCTTCAATTGGTAGTGTTTTGGCGCCATAGTAATACCTCTATTTGCAGTGAATAGAAAGAGAGTGAGGTGTGTAATAAATACTAGGGAATTATTAAGAGAGAGATAAGATTCTAGGGAGTCAAACAGATTTTGAAACAGAGTTTGTTTGGGCCGCTGAAAGCTCTGTCGAAATCCTAAAGCTTCAGTGGTGCAAGAACAAACCCTATGCTCACCTTTAAGTCTCTTCATATGGGAGTGGGCTTTGGGAGGGGGGTGTCCTTAACTAGAGGGATCTCAAGGAGAGGGGAGGGGAGTGGGGCTGGGGTATAGATAGCCTTGGCTAGGGGAGGCTAAGAGGGTGGCTTTAAGTCTATTCACACAGGGGGAGAAAAGTTGTAGAGGACATGTTCTATAGCCTAGCCCTACACGACATGCTTATTCATGAGGGGTACCTATACAGGAGTGGGGCTTTTTTTATAGATGTAGGGAGGGGGTGCTTGCACAAGGAGAGAGTGCAAGTAGGGGGGCTAAGTGCATCTGGGTGGGGGAACCACTTGGATAAGGTGCATGGGCAGTAGGTGCGTCAAGGGGGAGAGAGCACCACCTGTCCACAAGGAGGGGTCTCGAAGGGTTATACATGGGGGGGAGGTGGCAGAGGGGGGGTACGTGTTGAGATATCGAGCTCATCTAGTAAGGTGGTGGACACTGATGACCCGCCATGGGGATAGGCCCCATACTTACACCACTGGCTAGTGGGATGACAGGCTGTGTGATAGCCATTCTAGAGTATGGCATAGTTATAGCGCCAGCTCATTTAGTTGGGTTCACACTATAGAGAACCCTAGTATGTATTTGGTTGAGTACCTTTTCATATTGTGTGTACTCTTATCTTTGTATATGGTGTGTTGAGTGTTGTGTGAAGAAGAAGAAAATTTTCAGCCTCTCACCTTGCGTGTTCTCTTTTAGGGTTTTGTGAGTGTGTGTGTGTGTGCTTGCAAGAGCTCAAGCTCTCTTCTCCCCTGCATCTTTTCATGGTATCAGAGCCTGGTTTATGCTAAGAGCTGAGCTACAAGCAAGAGAAGCACAGGAAGCAGTATGAGGGTAAGAGCTTCATCTACTCTTCCCTATTTGTGTTGGCGACTACACCCTTGTCAGGAGCTCTACGGGAGGCACCGGCAAACGATCTCTGATTGAGGAGCTTTCTTTGCGGGAGTAAAGCTATAGGGCAACTATAGAGTCCTATCGGACAACATTTTTTGGGCCGAAAATGCGTATCGGGCGTGTTAGGACCTCCGTTTTTTGAAAAGCAAGAGATTTCGAGCACTGTAGGAGGTAAGTCATCGATTCTATGCAGAACTCTGTTTTAAGAACTGCAGGAAGACAGATGGGTTGTGTAGACATTGTGTGTGCTGCAAGGAGGTCAAACAGTTGCCATTAGGTTGTATGCACATTGAGGCCACTGGTTGTGACATTTGAGTGTAGCCTCAGTACCGCTGTGCAGAAAATACAACAGTTTGTGCAGGACAAACCAGAGTGCTGTTTCTAGTAAATTTGTGTGTCTGGCAAGATGTCAAATGATGGCATAAACTAGATTGTTGCTGAGAAGCTTGACAAGAACAACTTCCATGCTTGGAGGTTTAGGTTGACAAATTTCCTGATGGGAAAGGGTTACTGGGACTATATAGAAGATGAGCATGAAGAGGCACCAGAGATACCGAAGATCAATCTGACTGCTCTGCAGATGTGAAAGAGTTCAAGGATTGGAACCAAGGAGCCATAAAAGTTATGTATTGGCTCTCTATCAGTATACAGGACACCATGATTGGGCACATACAGGATGCCAAGTCCCCCAAGGAGGCGTGGGACACGTTGGTAAAACTCTATGAAACGAATACCAAGGCACGAAAGATACAGTTGAAGAATGAACATACTGTGGAGAAAAAGAGCATGTCTGTGAATGACTATGCATTGAAGATCAAGGGTATTGTGGAATCCCTTGCTTTTATTGGCGTTTCAGTAGATGATAATGATAAGGTGGAAGTCCGTCTACGTGGTCTCGGGCCACAATACAAGGTGTTCAAGACGTCTATTCAGACTCGGGAAAACATTCCCAATTTCACAGATTTGATGTCTATGTTGATTATAGAAGAGAAGAGCTTGGGTGAAGACCAACAGTCTTCACAAAACAAAAATAGTTCAGAGCAACATGCCTTCTACACAAGTTCAGGAAGAGGACGAGGTAGAGGAGGCCGTGGACGCGACCGAGCAATTAGAATTATGGCCCAGCAAAACAGCAACAACAACAGTCCCAGAATTCACAACAACAACACATAGGAGGAAGAGGCCAATTTAGAGGCAGGGGGAGGCAAAGAGGTCGTGGAAATTGGCAAAAGGCAGTATAATGATACACGTGGATGCTTTTATTGTGGGGTAAGCCTGGACATGTGCAGGCAGCTTTGTGCAAGCAGATTGTTATAAGCAGCAGGCTGACATGCAAAATGGAAAATTGCAGCAAAACAACTATGCATCCTTGAGCAGAAACAATGAGGATAATGAAAGGTTGTTTGTTATGCAGCATGTCGTTAATGCCATGTCTGAAACTGTTGAAGCAGCACATAAAGATGATTATGGTACATTGACTCAGGTGCTTTGAACCATATGACAAGTCATGGGGAGTGGTTCAAGGAGATGAAAAACCTTGAAAGACCAGGTTTTGTGGAAACAGGGGATGACACTGCTCATCCAATTGCCCATGTTGGAGATGTGCCATTGTCTATGCAGGATGGCAAAGTGAAGTACCTTGGAGATGTACTTCATGTTTCGAACATAACAAAGAATCAATTGGCCAGATGATTGAGCAGGGTTTGCAGGTTCGATTTAACCCTGATGGTTGTTATGTTAAAGACTTCAAAGACAAGTGCAGGTTGGTTGCAAAAGGCAACATAGTGGGTAGAATGTTTACATTGAATGTAAACATGCCTGAAGTGAGTACTGCGATGTTTGCAAATGGTTCAGGAATTGTTGCAGACACAGACATTTGGCGTAAAAGAATTGGACATGTGAATGTGCAAAGAATGAAGTCTATGCAGACTAAAGGAATTGTGACAAGTCTGCCAAAGTTTAAAGTTGAAGGTATGCAAAAAATATGTGAAGCATGCCAATTTGGAAAGCAAACAAAGCATGTATTTCCACGTGACAGAAATGTGAGCAAAAATGTACTAGATGTTGTGCATTCAGATGTATGGGGTCCTACGAAGACCATGTCTATGGGAGGCTGCAGGTATTATGTGACATTTATTGATGACCACACGAGGAAAGTGTGGGTATACTTCATGAAAGAGAAGAGTGAGGTGTTCACTCATTTTCAGAATTTCAAAGTTATGGTTGAAAAGCAAACAGGGAAACATGTAAAGTGCCTAAGGTCAGATGGAGGGGGGGAGTACTCCAATGAGTTCTCTGAATTTTTACAAAAGAATGGTATTCAGAGACAGTTTACATGCAGATACACTCCGCAGCAAAATGGAGTTGCTGAGCGGAAAAACAGGCACATTGCTGAGATTGCGCGAGCATTGATGGGAGAGAAGAATATGCCGCATAGCTATTGGGCTGAGGCTGTTTCTGCAGCAGTTTACATCATGAACAGGACTCCAACTGCATCCATACATGATGTAACTCCAGAGGAGAGGTTTACTAGCAGAAAACCTGATTTGTCTCATCTGAAAGTCTTTGGATGCATTGCATATGTGCATGTGTCAGATGAGCTAAGAACTAAGCTGGATCCAAAAGCTGAAAAATGTGTGTTTATTGGGTTATCCCTTGAGCAAAAGGGATACAGGTGTTATAACCCTGCTACACGTGAGTTGAGGGTAAGTAGGGATGTTGTTTTTGATGAGATGATCAACTGGTATGCTGCTGAAAAAGAAGCTGTTGGGGCTGATGTGAGTGGAAATGTGGTTGCACAGAATGCAGGTTAGTAATCACAGCCTTTGAGTGGACCAGGAGAGTCCTCATCTAGTGGTTCAGTTGTTGATAAACCATAGAGTGGTAGGCTGCATCATAATACCAGTCCTGCTAATGTGATTAGTACATCACATAAAGGCAAAGAGAAATTGGTTGAGCCCCTTAGTATGCTTGACATTTCTATAGGGCATTCTCATGTTGATGGAGAGTCTAGTGGCTCAGAGATGAGCCTTGATGAGGATCTTGGGATACTAGCTATGAGAACACCTGGTGTAAAGAAGGCTATGGAAACCATGAATGCAAAGCTGTGAAGATCTGGGAGAGTGAAGAATCCTGTGCAGAGGTTTACCTATGATGGTTATGTGGCACATCACTATGCATACATGGCAAAAGTTGTACAGGTTGTAGAGCCCACATGCATTGATGAGGCTCTTGGAAATGTGTGTTGGGAGAAAGCTATGGATGAGGAGATGGATGCACTATATGGAAATGAGACTTGGGATTTAGTGCAATTGCCTGAAGGCAAGAAAGCCATTGGATGCAAGTGGGTGTACAAAGTAAAACATAACAGTGATGGAAGCATAAGCAGGTACAAGGCTAGATTGGTAGCCAAAGGATATGCGCAGACATATGGCATTGATTATGAGGAAACTTTCAGCCCAGTTGCCAAGATGGCAACAGTGAGAGTTGTGATAACAATGGCTGCGTCAAAGCAATGGTCTTTACATCCAATGGATGTAAAGAATGCATTCTTGCATGGGGATATGCAAGAATGCATTCTTGCATGGGGATATGCAGGAAGAGGTGTATATGTTGCAGCCACCTGGTTATGAGGATGTGAGTCACCCCGAGCATGTTTGCAGGTTGAAAAAAAGCCTTGTATGGCTTAAAACAAGCACCAAGAGCATGGTCTGACAAGATTTCTGAATATCTTGTCACTATTGGCTTTCATGTGTATGTGAGATACAGTGATAGAGGAGTTGTGCTTGTTGTCATCTATGTAGATGACCTGATCATTACGGGGGACCATGATGTAGAAATCTTTGATGTAAAGATCTTGCTTAGACAGAAGTTTGAGATGAAGGATCTGAGGGAGCTCAGATATTTCTTGGGCATTGAGGTGATTAGGTCACCACATGGTATTGGATTACTGCAGAGACAGTATGGCTTAGACATGTTGTCCAAGTATGGTATGACAGGCTGTAAGCCTATCTCAGTGCCATTGGATCAAAATGGCACGTTGTCAGGAGAGATTTTGGAGGATCCTACTATGTATAGGCGCATAGTAGAAAGCTTGATCTACATGATGATCACCAGGCCAGATTTGAGCTATGCTATTGGGTTGATGAGTCAGTTTATGCAGGTTCCTCGCGTAAGCCGCATTTGGATGCATTGAGATGCATACTGAGGTATGTAAGGTCTACTTTGCATTGTGGACTATTTTATGAAACTGGGACAGAGATATGTGTACATGGGTACACAGATGCTGATTGGGCTATTAGTATCTTAGATATAGAAGATCTACTAGTGGCTTCATGTTTTTTTTGGGGAGTGCTGCTGTGACTTGGAGCAGCAAGAAGCAGCCTACAGTTGCTCTATCCAGTACAGAGACTGAGTAGTATAGAGTTGCTGCTATGGCAGTACAGAGATATGTGTACATGGGTACACAGATGCTAATTAGGCTGTTAGTATCTCAGATATAGAAGATCTACTAGTGGCTTCATGTTTTTTTTGGGGAGTGGTGCTGTGACTTGGAGCAGCAAGAAGCAGCCTATAGTTGCTCTATCCAGTACAGAGACTTAGTACAAAGGTGCTACTATGGCAGCATGTGAGGTAGCTTGGTTGAGAAAGCTACTTGTAGATTTGGGTCTATCAGCGAATAGACAAGTTGTTATTTTCTGTGATAACATTAGCAGTATATAGTTGGCCAGGAACCCAGTTTTTCATGCTCGCACGAATCATATAGAGGTCCACTACCATTTTGTCAGAGAGAAGGTTTTGGCAGGAGACGTTGACCTTGTTTATGTCAGCACACAGGATCAGGTCGCTGACATCTTCACCAAAGCATTGGGTACAGAGAAGCTCCGCAGATTCAGGGCTTTGCTTGGTGTACATGAGATGGAGTTGAGCTCGAGGGGGAGTGTTGAGATATCAAGCTCATCTAGTGAGGCGGTGGACACTGATGACCCGCCTGGTGGATAGGCCCCACACTTACACCATTGGCATGGTTGGTGAGATCATGGGTGATATGCAGCCAATGGGATGACAGGCTGTGCGACAGCCATTCTAGACTGGCATAGTTATAGCGCCAGCTCATTTAGTTGGGTTCACACTATAGAGAGCCCTAGTATGTATTTGGTTGAGTACCTTTTCATATTGTGTACTCTTATCTTTGTATATGGTGTGTTGAGTGTTGTGTGAAGACGAAGAAGATTTTTAGCCTCTCACCTTGTGTGTTCTCTTTTAGGGTTTTGTGAGTGTGTGTGTGCTTGCAAGAGCTCAAGCTCTCTTCTCACCTGCATCTTTTTAGTACGGGCACCACCTATCCAGGAAGGGTCTAAAAGGGGTGTTCTTGTAGGGGGAGGGGAGGTGGTAGGGGGTAGGTGTAGGGCGGTGTGCCCGAGGCACGTGACAGGTTTTTATATGGGGTGTTAGGTGGAGTTCGATGAAGGCGCCACCCGTGAATACGTGCGTGTATATTTTGGTGAGAAATGAGCTTCTGAGTATTTGTGGGAGGCTTTGTTAGGCATCATATGTTACTCGGGCAGGGTCATTATGGGGCTCATCGTGCGCCCAGGTGGTGCGTCTGTCTCGGCGGGCTACCGAGATTGTTTCAGTGAAATCGTTTAGGGATGTTAACCACACTAGTTAACATTATTTCTAAGCATGGTTACATTTCATGTAACTCATTTTTTATGTAATCGTGCTAAGCGCTAGTTGTACATAGAGCTAGGAAATTAATTTTGGGCCCCCAATTGTTAAATGGGTGACCAACCATTATAAAAAGAGAGCTCATGTATATAAGTGACTTATGAAATATGAAAAGGAACAATCCCATTATCACAATTGAGTTTTCCTTCTCCCTCTCTCTCACTCTCTTGTGGCTATGGTGGTAGGCTTGTGTATGTTTATGCTTGCTTACTTGATTGTTGGTATGTGAATTTAGGTGATGGCTTCTTGACTTGCTTCTTCTTCTCCCTCTTCTTGTATTCTCCCTCATATCACTCTTACACACATGAAGGCATGGAGTAGAGGTTGAGCTCTTCATAGCTCTCTTTGTCTTTGCTCACTACCTAGCTTGTGGAAGCTACACTTGAGAGACACAAGTGGTGGTGGAGTAAGTAACCCTCATTAAGGTTGGCTAAGTGCTAGTTCTCGAATTGACCCTTGCATGGTATTCTTTGTCTTCTCCTCTCTCTCTCTCTCTCTCTTTGTGCAAGGTAGCATGTTCGATTTGGTAAACATCTTTGGTGCCGTTTGTTGGGGAATGCATTTAGCTTAGGGTCCTCCACATCCTATCACTTGTTGCTAGAGTCTTAATTTGCCCAGTTGGAATGCAAATCCACAAGTAGGAGTAGGCTTTGCCATGCATGTTTGTGTGATTTGATCTTGTTTTCCTTCAACAAATGGATTTCAATGGAGCATGAGAAGCTTGGGAGTCTTTATCAAAAGCGGGAGCTACAAGTAAGTGCCTACTCTTGCTCTTGAAGTTTATTAATTTCTTGTTTCCTTTAAAATTAGCTAAAAACTATATAAGTAGCTTAATCTTAGGACAATAGGTTTAGTCAAGCATTCTAGGCATCATTAGACAGCGTGGGGTTAGCTCAAGCCATCCACAAAAAGAAATCCATAAAAAACATCAAGAAAAACTCAATATCACATAGATCTCAGAAGGAAGGATGGGCGCATTTTTCTCTCTGCCAGTCTCTCTCTGAGAAGTGAACGGTCCCACACTTCTTAGCCATGGCCGTTCACTTCTCAGAGCCATGGCCACATACTTCTTAGCCACAGTCGTTCACTTCTCAGAGCCACGGCCCGCACACTTCTTAGCCCCCACTATGGTTCACTTATCCTCGCCAAATCTTTCCAAAGTTGCCTCATGAATGACAGCAGCGAGCATTAAAAGGGAATAAAGTCCTTTAAAATGAGAATAAAGAGAATTGAAGAGGGGTACAAACAGGGTACAGTTGTACAGTCACGAGAATATTAGAGGGTGGCTATCAGGAGCCATCATCCCTGCACATTTAGGAGCTTTAAAAGGGAATAAAGTCCTTTAAAATGAGAATAAAGAGAATTGAAGTGGGGTACAAACAGGGTACAGTTGTTGAAAGAAAGTAACAGGGGTGGGTTAGTCCCTCACCAAGGGAGTGGCTCATGAAGGAGTCACCACTTTTAGCATCTCATGGGAGAAGCTCACCATTGATTCTTGGAACAGATAACATTATCATGAATGAGCCATAATCCCATTTACATTGGTATTTATACTCCACCCAAGAGTTCACACCTACTTACTAGTTGTCCATGGCCTTGGGCCCATAATGCTTTCTTACAAACCATCCCTTCCCCAATGGTTTCGTCCTCGAAACCTCAAATGAATACCCCAAATTCGGAGAAGAATGTTCCATGTGGCTGAATTTACACCAACCCATATTGCTCTATCAATGCTTCATATCCCTCCAATGCTGAAATAGGTTGCCATGAAGCTTCTTCCTTAGGTAAACCTTTCCATTGAACAAGATACTCCACCAAGGTACGAGTGCGAAGTACCTTTTTCCTTGTACCCAAGATAGCTTCTGGAATGTATTCAATCATTCCCTCTTCATTCATTGGAGGTAACTCATCAACCATTTGATCGATCATACCCACATATCCTTTCAAGTGAGAGACATGAAACACATCATGAATCTTTGTTGTAGATGGAAGTAAGAGTTGATATGCAACCTCCCCAACTCTTCGTATCACTTGATAAGGACCATAATAGCGATGAGCTAGCTTGGTGTTGGTGCTTCCCTTCAAAGACGCATATCTTGACTTTGGTATTCTCAAAAGAACCCAATCTCCCACTTTGAATTCCAATGGTCTTCGATGAACATTGGCATATTGTCTCATTTTCTCTTGTGCAACCTTCAAATTACTTTTGCATTGTTGCAACAAAGCTTGCATCCTTTCAGCTTCCTCCTTGGCATTATGGTTAGAAGTCTCATATGTACCCACCAACATAGGCAAATTGACCTTGTAACCATATAAAGCCTCAAAGGGTGACATGCCAATGCTCACATGATATGTTGAGTTGTAAGCAAACTCAGCCAAAGGTAACCAATCATCCCATGTGCTTTGAGTATCATGACAATAGTGGCGTAGATATGTTTCCACCCATTTGTTTACTCTTTCTGTTTGACCATCGGTTTCGGGATGATAGAAGGCGGTGCTTGGAGTAAGCTTGGTTCCCATATATTCAAACAATGTTCTCCAAAAAGTGCTCATGAATTTGACATCGCGATCACTCACAATTTGTGACGGCATACCATGCAACTTGAAAACCCCATCAACAAATTGCTTGGCAACATTTTGGGCTGAATATGTGACCTTGGAAGGAATGAAATGGGCCACTTTGGTCAATCTATCCACCACAACATACAAGCTGTCCCACCCTTTCTTTGTGCGCGGAAGGTTAGTAATGAAATCCATTGATATATGACTCCATTTGCCTTCGGGAATGGGCAATGGCTGAAGCAAACCTCCCGGTTTATGTGTAGGATCCTTGTTCAATTGACATGACCGGCACCCACTTACATAAGCATGAATGCTCTTCCACATCCCCTTCCAAAAGAAACTTTTCCTTATTGCATCAAAGGTTTGTAGACACCCAAATGACCAGCCATAGGAGTACAATGCATCTCTTCCATGATCTTCTTGATAAATGATGAAGTAGGAACCAAGTAGACTTTTCCTTTGTAGTAGAGGAGACCATTTTTCAGCTCATAATGGGGTAACTCTTCACATACACCTTGCTGTAATTTCTGCACTATTTGTGAGGTTTCTTCATCAAACAAGTACTCTTCTTGTATCTCCATGATCCAATCTTTATGCACCTCAGAAATAGCATACAATGAGCAGGCCCACATACGAGACAAGGAATCGGCAACCACATTTTCTTTGCCCTTTGTGTATGTGATTTCAAAATCATAGTTTTGTAGTGTTGCTACCCACCTTCTTTGCTTAGGAGACAAATTGGGTTGTGTGAGGAAATACTTCAGCACCCTATGATCACTTCTCACATAAAAATGACTCCCATATAAGTAATGGTGCCATTTCTTGATAGCATGGAGTATAGCAATCATCTCTTGCTCATACACATGGAGTTCTCTTTCTTTGTCATTCAGCTTTCTACTTTCATAAGCAATGACTCCATGGTCTTGGTAAAGTACCGCACCAATCCCTCTTCCACTTGCATCCGCCCTTATTGTGAAAGGTTTGGTGAAGTCTGGACATACCAAAATAGGTGCTGATGTGAGCATCTTCTTCATATCTTCAAAGCTTTTGTTGGCAATGGCATCCCAAAAGAAGGTTTCCTTCTTCAATTTATCCGTCATTGGGGCTGCAATTTCTACATAGTGGGCAATAAAGCGCCTATAGAATGAAGATAACCCCAAAAATCCCCTCAATTGAGTAGTGTTTGAAGGAACCGGCCAATTCCTAATACATTCCACTTTCTTTGGATCCACACAAATGCCATCCTTGCTCACAATGTGACCCAAATATTCCACCTCATGTGCCATGAAGGTACATTTTGTCTCCTTAACATACAACTTGTTTTGCCTCAAGACCTCCAAAACCTCTTTCACGTGCTTCAAATGCACTTCCTCATCTTTGCTATAGATAAGTATGTCGTCGAAAAAGACCAATACAAACTTGTAGAGGAAAGGTTGAAGCACTTTGTTCATCAATGCTTGAAAAGTTGCCGGTGCATTGCATAATCCAAATGACATAACCATGAATTGGTAAAGACCCCTTTCTGTACGAAATGCTGTTTTGAACTCATCACCACTTTTCATCCTTATTTGATGGTATCCGGAACGCAAATCAATCTTTGAAAAGCATGTGGCACCCTTCAACTCATCCAAAAGATCATCCACCCTTGGTATTGGAAATCGATTTTTGATGGTGATCTTATTCAAATCACGGTAATCAATGCACATGCGGAAAGTACCATCCTTTTTCTTCACAAGTAGCACCGGAGAAGCAAAAGGAGATTGACTTGGTTCAACCCATCCCATGTCAATGAGTTCTTTGACTTGCTTTGCCACCTCTTCCTTTTCAACCTTTGACAAACGATAGGGAGGCTTGTTGATTGGTTTGGCATTTGGTTCCAAATCAATAGCATGATCAACACTCCTCTTTGGCGGCATTGATTTTGGCATGGTAAACACATCTTCATAATCCTTGAGTAGCTTAACCATGTCCACATTTTCGATGCAATCCTTTTTGCTATTATCTTCCTCTTTGCAAAGCTGTAGTACATAAACATAGCCCTCTTTCTTGAACTCTTTCTTCATTTGAGTAGCATTGATCATGAAGAGCTTGGACCCTTGCATTCCATTCAATGTAATAACCCCTCCATGATGCACAAAACTCATGAAACTTTTCTCTAAGTTCATGGTAAAAGAGTTCAAAGTGGACAGCCAATCACATCCAAGTACTATGTCAATTGGTCCCAACTCAATCACCAAAAGATCAACTTTGCAAGAGTAGTTCTTGGACAACTCCAATTCTGTACTTTGACACTTCATATTGCAACCCATTGAATCACCATTGGCCACTTGCTTGTTTGGTAAAGAAGTTGGTTGCATTCTGAGAGTGTTCAAAGACCTTTTATTGACAAAACTATGCGTGCTTCCAGTATCAATGAGTGCATATGCTGTTCTCCCATTCACCTTGATCTTCAATCTCAATGTGTTGGCACCCTTACTTCCCGCATAAGCATCATGAGAGATTGTACACAAGGTAGTATGTGCACTATTGTTTTCATTCCACACGCATAGAGGCATCCCATCATCCATTTGGTCATGAGCAAACTTTAGTTTCCCACCCGGATCAAAAGGAAACTTGGGATTTTCTTCATCAAAACCATCATCATGAGAACCTCCACCCTCATGAGGATCTCCCCATCCTAAGGCATCATTGCATTCAAGGAATTCCTCCTCCTCATGATTAGCATTGTCCTCAGTGATAATGTAGCTTATGGAAATATCCTTGGATTTGCATACTTTGAAGTGATCCTTGTTCCATTTTTCTCCACATTTGAAACATAGACCTTTGAGCCTCATTTCATGCAAACGGTCCTTCTTGATAACCTTGCTTTTTGAACCCCCATTTGCTGGCTTGGACTCATTGTATGTAGCTTTGCTGGACATAAATGGTGGTTTAAATGGAAGTCTATTAGACCCTCTACCATACACGGTAGGAAATCTTGGAAGATTAGGTCTTGTGTTTGCATGAGAACCCATGTCAGTCCTTGTGATCACTTCCCCTTTGATATTCCCTTTGCTAGCCCACTTTGTCAAGTACTTCTCTTCATGAATTTCTGCAAGCATCATTGCCTTCTTCAAAGTGGCGGGTTCATGAGACTTGACATCACCACCAATAGGAGCTTTCAAGCCCCTTATATACTTGACAACAAGATAATGCTCATCAAAGTCGTCCAAGTATAATAGAAGCTTTAGAAACTTATGAGAATATTCCTTCACGGTAGTGATTTGCTCTAGCTTGTCCCATTCCACAATGTGATTGTCCCTTTGCATGCGAGAAGTAAACTCTTCTGCCATGTCATTCTTGAATTCTTCCCAAGTAGTGATGACATAACCATGAGTTTGCTTCCTCCTCCACCAAGTGTGAGCAAAACTTATAATAATAAAAATGTTCCAATATACATCTTTCTATGTATAGAATTATAATCTAATGAAAATCACTCTTTTATAATAAAAAATAATAATCAATATGCATCTTTATATGCATAGAATTTAAATCTAATGAAAATCCTTTTATAATAAAAAAAATAATCAATATGCATCTTTCTATGCATAGAATTTAAATCTAATGAAAATCACTCTTTTATAATTAAAAAAATAATCAATATGCATCTTTCTATGCATAGAATTTAAATCTAATGAAAATCACTCTTTATAATAAAAAAAACAATCAATATGAGTCTTTCTATGCATAGAATAAAAAACTAATGAAAATCACTCTTTTATAATTAAAAATAATAATCAATATACATCTTTCTATGCATAGAATTTAAATCTAATGAAAATCACTCTTTTATAATAATAAAAAAATAATCAATATGCATCTTTCTATGCATAAAATTTAAATCTAATGAAAATCACTCTTTTATAATAATAAATAATAATTAATATACATCTTTCTATGCATGGAATTTAAATCTCATGAAAATCTCTCTTTTATGATAAAAAATAATCAATATAACTCTTTCTATGCATAGAATTTAAATCTAATGAAAATCACTCTTTTATAATTTAAAAAAAATCAATATGTATATTTCTATTCATAGAATTTAATTTTAATAAAAATAACACTTTTATAATAATATTTCTACTATGCATTTTTCTATGCCTAGAATGAAAATAACACTTTTAGAATACACAAACGATGGGGATTACTCTTTTTGAATAATAAAAGATAAAACTTATTTCAAAAAATTTAAGAAAATTTTACCATAACCTCCTTTGTATGGCTGACCATTTTTTAATTTTTTCTAAAATTAAATTACTTAAAAATTATCCCTAAATGGTTTAAAGCATTCTAAACTAATCAAATTCCACTTTTAAAAGAGAAACAATATGAAAAGTTTAATTCTAACAATTTGATTACTTAGCTAGAATAAAGAAAGGCTGAATTTAAGAATGAAGAGAGGGGGAAAGCCTTTCCAACAAGTCATAGCATCAATTTATCATTTTAAAGATAATAAAAATAAGAAAACCATTAAAAGAATAAAGAAAAAGTAGGATTTCTAACTTACATGAATTTTTGGGAGCTTTCCTTTGGCTTGATGGTTTGAGGGATCTACTCTTGTTTGCAACAAGAGTGGCCACCAATTCTTTAGAAGAGGGAATGGTCAAAAACTAATGAATTATTAATAAATTCATAATTTTTGGCTCTGGGGAGTAGAGTAACAGTGCATAAAACACTATTAAGCTTCAACAAAGGGGGAGGCTTCTATTTATAGGAAAAAGTGAGCTTCTAACCAAGCAAACTGATTCTAGAATTTTCCAGATCAGTTTGGTCAATTTTTGACCATTTTTAGGTCAGTTTAGCTTACTTTTTGGAACTAGACTTGAATTAGGAGAGAGGAGAGATGAAGTATCTCAATTTTTGCGAATTCAAAACTCCACCACACATGTGAAATAGGCGCCTCCTTCATGAGGAGGAATCCCCACTCTGAGGTGTCAAAAATTCAAATTTTTAGTATTTCCTTTGGTCCTTAGTCCACTCTTCATCTTATGTGAGTATTTACTCATTTTTGGGGGGATTTTCTTTATTTCTTCTATTTATCTCCTCCACACATTGGATGAATCTGATTGGCCCCTCAAAACCTTACTTTAAAATTTTTAAAAAATCTGGACCCCTAGTATAAGGCCTTTTGAACATATTATAATTGATTTCTAATGCACCTTTTGATAATCTTTTTGAACTTATGTATCTTGTCCAAATTGAGTCAAACTGAAGCTGGAAAATTATGGAACCCAGTTGGACTTAGTTAGTGGCCTCCCTCACCTATAAATAGACCCTCATTCTTTTGTATTCTCATCTGTGAGATATACCATGCCAGTATTACATTAAAATAATCATATTTTCTATTATCCCTTAATTTTCCTCTACTTTTGGGGAGCTTGGAGCTTCTCTCTCTCTTCAACAACTCTTGGACTTCTCTTCTCCTCTTGCTAACCAATTGATTGGTTGGAGGCTTCACTTCTAGAGAAAGAAACAAGCTAATCCTTGAGGTAAGAATGGATTTTTATAGTTTTTTGTTAATTTCCTCAAATGACTTCTCTTCTCAACCCCTCTCAAGCTTGAGAAGTTTTCTAAATAGTTGTTTTAATTCAAATCAAGCTTTCCCTAAGAATCATAATGTTCAATTAAGAGAAAATTAATCATTATGCTTATTTTGAATGCTTTCTTATGTATATCTCTCTCTCAAAAAGAAAAGTAATCTCTATGACTAATTCTTTAGCAAAAGAATGCTTCTCATTGATAATTACTTATTTCAAAACCAAACTCTAGGCTTGATAAGCTAGAGATTAAGAAAATGGTATTTTCATGATTTTGTGTTAACAAAATAATGGTTAATTCTTTTAGATTATTTATAAGTAGTTAAAAATTACTTTAATTAATTTTAAATGAGAGAGAGATAATCCTATCAAATTGGAAAAAGAGGAATAATGGAATTAGCTTAATCTAGTGGGATAATAATAATTAAGTTTATGATTATGGTTAAAATTATGATTAAAATTCATAGTTTAGATTTAAGCTTAAAACTTGATCTTCTATCATATTTTCATTACAATGTTTTATTCTTTTAGAAAAATTTTAAATTTTCAATAATAGTAGCGAAAGCTATGGTAAATTTTTTTTGAAAAAGATATATATCTTATTTTTATGTATAATACTAAAAGAGGAACTCCTACCATATTGTAGATTTAGAAATTTAAAACAAAAAGAATAATTTTGACCATCTTTAGGAAAGAAAACTTTTTTTAAAAAATTACGTATAAATATTTAATTAAGAAAAAGAGAAGTTTTTGATAAATTTATTTTATGCATAAGACTTTTTAAATGATAAAAGAGGAATTCCCATGATATTTAGAATTCAATCATTTAAATGCTAAAAGAGGAATTTTTGGCATATTCAAAATAATGGATATATTTATTTAATTTAAAAAGAGAAATTTTTGATAAATTTCATTTATGTATAATAATTTTTAAGTGATAAAAGAGGATTTTCCATGACATTCAAAATTCAATCATTTAAATGCAAAAAGAGGAATTTTAAGCATATTAAAAAAATAGATATTTGTATTTAATTAAAAGAGAAATTTTATGGTATTTTAAGTAGAGAAAGGTTTTAATTAATTTGGATGACAAAAGAGAAATTTCACCAGAATTCCACCTAGAAAATTAGGGTTGATAACTAAATTGGTGGAAAGAATATTCTTAGATATTTTATGTGGATAAATTAACAAATTGATATTTACCCAAAATTAGATTAATGGAAGAAGAGTATTTTTATAAAAACCCGATATTCTCATATAGAACCATTTCTTAATTTATTATGGTTAGAAGGAATGAAATTCATAAAGTTAGAATTTTCCTTATTACGGTTAGAAGTTCAATAGATGTTTATCTGAAGAAAATCCTTAGGAATCAAAGTTAGAAGTAAACCGAATAATTTTGGTTAGACCACGACTCTGAGAATAGCGGGTGATTTCTCTGACTCAAAGCCATATGGTACTCCAACCTGAAGAAATCCTTGACGTTTGGGAGAAGGTTCTCATCAGGGGCAGAGTCCTCAGAGAGTTTTTAGTCAAGTGAAAGTTCTTCCCTCTAGAAGACGCCACCTGGGAGAAAGAAGAAGAGTTGGTAAAAGATTACCCCCACTTTGCGAGATGAGGACGATGAGGACATCTCGCGTTTTTCAAGCGGGAGAGGATATAAGATTCCTCCTCGGCTTGAATAATGAATAATCTTTTACCTCAATCCCCTGTAATCATTCCCTATTTCAGAATGCAAGAAAATATTATTTTTCCTTGTTTTTTCCTAGAGAGAAGAAAACTTCTAGAGAGAGATAATTCAATATTGAGATATTTTCAGATATAAAAATTCTCTTAATATTTGAAATATATTTTCCTGAAACAGAAGCTCAAAATAAATTCTCCAAGGTGCATTAGGAATCAATTAGAAATGATATAAGGGACCTTAGTCTAAGGGTCTAGATTTTCAGAAATTTCTGGATTATGGTCCAATTAAGCTTCCAATGGACCAATAGGATTAATCCAAGTGTGGGGATGAGATAAATCTAAAGAAAAAAAGAAAATACCCAAAAATGAGTAAATGCTCACATAAGATGAAGAGTTGACTGAGTACAAGGTTTATTAGTTAAAAAATAAGAGATATTACTAAAAAAATGAGATATTTTGAAGAAATGATGAATTTTTGACACCTTGGTAAGGAGAGGGGGACCTTCAAGGTATGGGCCTCTTTTACATGTGTGGAAGGGTTTTTTAATTCAAAAAAATTGTGATATTTTTATCTCTCCTTTCTCCTGGATTAAACTGGACCAAAAAGGGAGCCAAACTGGTACAAATCTTGTCCAAATTGAGTCAAACTAAAGCTGGAAATTCTAGAACTCAGTTAGGCTTAGTTAGTGGCCTCCCTCACCTATAAATAGACCCTCATTCTTTTGTATTCTTATCTGTGAGCTATACCATGCCAGTATTACATTAAAATAATCATATTTTCTATTATCCCCCCCTTAATTTTCCTCTACTTTTGGGGAGCTTGGAGCTTCTCTCTCTTCAACAGCTCTTGGACTTCTCTTCTCCTCTTGCTAACCAATTGATTGGTTGGAGGCTTCACTTCTAGAGAAAGAAACAAGCTAATCCTTGAGGTAAGAATGGATTTTTATGGTTTTTTGTTAATTTCCTCAAATGACTTCTCTTCTCAACCCCTCTCAAGCTTGAGAAGTTTTATTAATGGTTGTTTTAATTCAAATCAAGCTTTCCCTAAGAATCATAATGTTTAATTAAGAGAAAATTAATCATTATGCTTATTTTGAATTCTTTCTTATGTATATCTCTCTCTCAAAAAGAAAAGTCATCTCTATGACTAATTCTTTAGCAAAAGAATGCTTCTCATTGATAATTTCTTATTTCAAAACCAAACTCTAGGCTTGATAAGCTAGAGATTAAGAAAATGGCATTTTCATGATTTTGTGTTAACAAAATAATGGTTAATTCTTTTAGATTATTTATAAGTAGTTAAAAACCACTTTAATTGATTCTAAATGAGAAAGAGACTATCCTATCAAATTGGTTAACAAAATAATGGTTAATTCTTTTAGATTATTTATAAGTAGTTAAAAACCACTTTAATTGATTCTAAATGAGAAAGAGACTATCCTATCAAATTGGTTAATATTCATAGTTTAGATTTAAACTTAAAAATAGATATTCTATCATATTTTCATTACAGTGTTTTATTCTTTTAGAAAAATTAAAAATTATTGGTAATAGCAACGAAGTGATAATTTTTTCTAAAAAAGATACATATCTTATTTTTATGCATAATACTAAAAGAGGAACTCCTACCATATTGTAGGTTTAGAAATTTTAAGCAAAAAGAATGATTTTGACCATCTTTAGGAAAAAATACTTTTTTGTAACTATGTATAATTATTTAATTAAGAAAAAGAGAAATTTTTGATAAATTTATTTTATGCATAAGAATTTTTAAATGATAAAAGGGGAATTCCCATGACATTTGGAATTCAATCATTTAAATGCAAAAAGAGAAATTTTTGGCATATTCAAAATAATGGATATATTTATTTAATTTAAAAAGAGAAATTTTTGATAAATTTCATTTATGTATAAGAATTTTTAAGTAATAAAAGAGGAATTACCATGACATTCGGAATTCAATCATTTAAATGCAAAAAGAGGAATTTTAAGCATATTCATAAAAATGGATATTTGTATTTAATTAAAAGAGAAATTTTTATGGTATTTTAAGTAGAGAAAGGTTTTCATTAATTTTGATCACAAAAGAGGAATTTTTACCATAATTCCACCTAGAAAATTAGGGTTGATAATTAAATTGGTGGAAAGAATATTCTTAGATATTTTATGTGGATAAATCACCAAATTGATATTTACTCAAAATTGGATTAATGTGTAAGAAGAGTATTTTTATAAAAACCTAATATTCTCGTATAGAACCATTTCTTAATTTTCTATGGTTAGGAAGGAATGAAATTCATAAAGTTAGAATTTTCCTTACGGTTAGAAGTTTAGTAGATGTTTATTTGAAGAAAATCCTTAGGAATCAAAGTTAGAAGTAAACCGAATAATTTTGGTTAGACCACGACTGTGAGAATAGCAGCCAGTAAACTACTTGTTGCCCATCTCTCGAATATGAATCAAGCAAAAACCTTATAACCAATTCCAATTCTTGACACAAAGAATAGACTACCGTTGAATTAGCATAGTTTTCCCTTAACCAAAATCACCAAGAATGTAGTTGGAAATTCAATCAAATGATGGGTAGATTACCCTGATGAGAGATCAATGATTGTCATTAAGAAAATCTGGATTAAGGAAAAAGGGTTTTGTGCAACCAATCTCGAACTGGGAATTCTATCCTCTGTTTTCTTTTAAAGGACTGTTTTACGCCAGAATGCTGGAGGAAGCATTTGGTATGTGTTTAACTAAGGAGAAACTTGTTGTTGCAACAGCTGGCGGGGAGTCGTCGAACAGCCTTGGTATGGTTAAAATGGTGTGCTTCCGGTACGGTGGGCGAGGACCAACGAAACGGTTCTTGTGTGAAGTGCTAGGACACCCTAGAGGGTTTTGCATGGGCTCGCGGTTGCTAGGACACCCATGCGTACATCGAGGAAGATACAGATGAATTGAAAAGAATTACTTTTGTGAACTGAATTTTGATATAGGATCTTGTTGGTTGACCAGCTGGTCTTCAAACAGAGAGTCCAGATAATATATTTTGTAAAACAATGGACTCAATATTTTGGAGGATTATGATTAGTAATACTATGATTTCATTGAAAGATTGTTTTAAAGACACCCGAATATGTTATAATGACAATTTCATATTGGGTGTGTAAGTGGTATGCCTACCTTAAATTTTGCTTGAAGCGTCGGCTAGGGGGCCTGGGAACTATGTTGGTTGACCAGCTGGTCTTCAAATGGAGAGTCCAGGTAATATATTTTGTAAAACAATGGACTCAATATTTTGGAGTATTATGATTAGTAATACTATGATTTCATTGAAAGACTGTTTTAAGGACACCCGAATCTGTTATATAATGACAATTTCATATTGGGTGTGTAAGTGGTATGCCTACCTTAAATTTTGCTTGAAGTGCCGGCTACTAGGGGACCTGGGAACTATTTTCTTCGGTACTCGGGCAAAACATTATCAAATTTTTATAAAGGCATCCTACCAATACAGTGGTTGGGCGGTTGGCTAACGCATGGGCCCCGATGGTTGGGGGGTTAGGCTGGATCAGGGGATTCCTGTGATACAAATAGTTTTGATTAAGTTACGTTAGTTAGATTAAGTCCTAGGAAGACCCTTGTTCTATGGGAGGGAATCAGCGGGCTGTGTCTTTCTAAAGGAGAAAAAAAGCGGTGATTCTATTTTCCAAGTGCAAGTCTCTTCCTTGATCTAACCATGTGACTTTCGAGTTTGGTCGGATCAGTTTGGTTAGTTAAGACTTTGACTCATTAGATCTGTAAGATTCCTCCTCAGCCTAAATATCAAATAAGCCTCTACTTCAATCCCTTGTAATCATTCTATGCTTCTAAATACAAGAATATCATTTTTCCTTGTTTTGCCTAGTGAGATAAAAAAAATTATAGAGAGTGGTAAATCAAAATTGGGTTATTATTGGATAATAAAATTCTTCAAATATCAAAAAAATGTTTCCTTGAAACAGAAAATCAAAATAGATTTTCCAAGGTGCAATTGGAATTAATTAAAATTGATTCAGAAGACCTTAGCCTAAGGGTCCAGATTTTCAAATTTTTTTTGTTTTTGGCCCAATTAAGGTTCCTATAGACCAATAAGATTAATCCAAGTGTTGGGACAAGATAAACCCAAAGAATAAAAGAAAATACCCAAAAATGAGTAAATGCCCAAATAAGATGAAGAGTTGACTAAGTACTAAGTTTATTAGTTAAAAATTATGAAGTATTAATAAAAAATGAGATATTTTGGAGTAATCATTCAATTTTGACACATGTGTAAGGAAAAGGGAGACCTTCAAGGGGGCGCCTATTTCACATGCTTGGATGAGTTTAAAACTAAAAAATAGTAGGATATTTTTATCTCTCCTCTCTCCTAGATCAAACCAAATCAAAAAGGGAGCCAAATTGGTCCAAATCTTGTCCAAATTCAGCCAAACTGAAGTTGGAAAATTCTCGAACTCAGTTGGACTCAGTTAGTGGCCTCCCTCTCCTATAAATAGACCCTCATTCCTTTGTATTATTATCTGTGAATTAAACTATGCTGGTATTACTCTAAACTAAGCTTAATTTCTATTATCCTCTAAAAACCTCTACAAAATTGAAGAGATTGGAGCTTCTCTCTCTCTTCAATCTTCCTTGGTGACTCCTACAACATACCAAACCAATTGATTGGTTGGGGGCCTCTACAGTGACTAAAGAATCAAGCATTTTAGGAGGTAAAAAGTGGATTATTATCTTTTTCTTATTAAAACTCCAAATGCTTCTCTTCTCAACTTCTCTCAAGCTTGAGAAGCTTTAATTTGAATGGTTTTTGATTACTATTGAAGTTCTTTTATGAATTGTAATAAAGAAACACATAAATTTCTATTTATACTTAATTTTAATGGTTTTTAAGCATTTCTCTCTCTCCCCCCAAAGAAAGGTCATTCCTATGACCTATTCTCAATCCAAATGAAGCTTCTCATGAAGCATTTCTCTAATCCAAAAGTAATTTCTATGCTTGTCTAAATGGAGGCCAAAATAATGACTTTTTAATACTTTTATGATATTTATTTCATAGAGAAATTATGAATCAATCCATAATTGAATAATGATCCAATTAGTGGTCATTCTAATCATATCAATAATATCAAACTTCATTCTTTCAATTAAATTGAGAATTATCAGTAATAACAGCGGAGCTATGGTAAAATTTTTGTAAAATAAACATATAAAACATTTTCATTCATAATATGAAAAGAGGACTTCCTACCATATTCTAGGAATTATCATCCTAGATTAAGTGGATGATTCTCATTGTAATCATGGAGAAATTGATTTTTATGTTTATGAATAATTAGTAAATTAGAAAAAAGAGAAATTTCTAGTAATTTATTTTTATGTTAAAAGACTAATCCCCATGACATTGGAAATCCATGTATTCCAATGATTTAGAAAGAAAAAAATGGAATGCTAAAATAATGTATATTTTATGAAAGATTTTAGTTAAATTTATCTTTTTGTATAGATAAATTTTTATGATGAAAGAGAAATTCCCACCATATTGGAATTCAATTAATTAAATGAAGAAAGAGAAATTCCTAGTGTAAAGGAATTAATGGAGATTTTTATTTAATTTTTAAGAGAAAATATAATTAAATTTATCTTTTTGTATAGATAATTTTTTATGATGAAAGAGGAATTCCCACCATATTGGAATCCAATTAATTAAATGAAGAAAGTGAAATTCCTAGTGCAAAGGAATTAATGGAGATTTTTATTTAAATTTTAAGAGAAAATTTTAGTTAAATTTATCTTTTTGCATAGATAAGTTTAAATGATAAAAGAGGAATTCCCACTATATTGGAATTCAAATGTTTAGATGAGAAAAGTGGAGTTTTTAGCTTAAAGGAATTAATGGTTATTTTTATGTAATTTTAAGAAGAATTTTAATAGATTTAATTTATGGAAAAGAGGAATCCCCATGATAATTGGATTGCACTCATTGAAATGAGAAAAACAAGGATTTCAAATTTATTCAAAAAAATAGGTATTGATATTTTAGTTAAGTGAAGCCTTATCCTAAAACCACTCCACCACAAACATACACAACATCACAACATCACAACCACTCCACCACAAACATACACAACATCACAACCAATTTCTCATAATTGTTTTATACCACACACATCTTATATCCATTCATTTTCCACACAATGCACTACCAAAATGCAAGGGCAATAATGAATCCTATGTAATGGGAGCTAAAACTCCAAGAGGATGGAAGAAACAAAGGTGTTTCCCCCAGTAGTAGGCGGCGCCAAAAATGCTATGGAATACCACACCTCCAAGAAGGAACTCTACACATTCACCTAAAGGATGAGAAATAGATCACAACTGTCATAGGGTAATTACCAATGCTTCGAACTTGAGTCCCTTGAGGCCTCCAAGCTCACTTGTTAAGCTCCAACCTCCAAGCTCCACCTCCACCTCCAAGCTGTCACCGTAGAGTCGCTCACACCGTCGCATAAGGCAATCACTCTCTCTCTCACTCTCTCACACAAGCATGATTCACCGTCGCATAAGGCAATCACTCTCTCTCTCACTCTCTCACACAAGCATGATTCACACGCTGTCACACAGATCCATCCTTTGGAAATGATGCTCAATGCATTTTACCAAGAATACACCCCTCACATACATGTCTAGCAGGAATGCTCTCACTCCTTCAATCTCTCTCAAGACACAAGGGAGAGCTCTCTATAGCACAAAGGGGATTGTGTCTTTTCATTATGAGAAAATGCCTTATATATATTTGGCCCTTATTCACGCTTATTATGAGAAAATGTCATATATATATTTGGCCCTTATTCACGCTTGGGCACCCAAAACTCACTTATCAGGCCTTGGGTGGCCAATATCTCATAATGTACAACTTTTATAGTGCCGTTTCATGACACTTATTAATGTCCTCAATTGAGGATCATGTTTGTTAATCTAAAATGGGATTAACACTTCCCTAATCAATGCACATCCGTTCCTTAGCATACGTCCACTCCTTAAGCTGCGTACGCCTGTACCTTCTGCTAAGCCACACCCATACCTAATCCACCATATGGACGTACCTTCAAAAAAAATAAAAAATAAAAACAAAAACAAAAATTGTTCATAGGAAGAACTAACACTATCACTCTCCACCACATTCATGCACCCGTGTTCATGGAAATTGGTGCGAAATAGCCCTTTGTTCGATGATGCTGAACCTTCTAACACTCAATCGCTCATGAGATCAGAACCTTTGGTCAACATAGCATGGAGTCAAATGGTGTTAGCCCTTGACATCACTAGTGAGAGCGAGGAACATCCTAGCATGGGACACACTACCCTTGACCTAAAGGCAGGAGGGTGGGCAACCCAATGCATGGACAACCCACCTACCCTTGAGCAAGACCTTGAATCCCCTATGCATTCGCAAAAGAAGTCTTACGGCGGCAAGAGTCAAAAACTTTGTCTTGGGAAACACACAATCAGACGATCCACATTTGAGGGGCAGATGGAATGCCAGCCAGAGTGAGAGGCCACACCACCACTAGCCAGGGGTATGGAATGCCAGCCAGAGTGAGAGGCCACACCACCACTAGACCATAGACTTGAGATAGGACAGAGTGAGAGTAACCTTGTCCAGCCTAATCCATTAGCCTGGGCGCCATGCCAACCACCAAAATGGCTGAGTTATACCAAGACTAGAGGTTTATGCCAAACCTAGGACATGAATCGACTCATCAGGTGGTCCAGAAATCTCCTATCAAAGAGAGAGAGGCCACGTTGAACAATCCTATCAACACGCAGCACCTAGGTACCAGAAATATTGGCCTCGCTGAACGTATCTTGGCTACCATATGGGACCTTTATGAAGCACAAACCGGTCCACCATTGAGGCAAGGATCGCGAATGGTATACTATCTACCTAGTCCAGCTCCCTCTTCTGTCATGCTTCAACCCACACCAGCCCCGACCATGGCAAGATTGACTCCGGATAGCCATGGAAATAGGGAGGGAGGGGAATAACACCACTAGCACCGGTTCAGCTCTCGCGTAGGGGCCTAGATAAGAGAGAAATAAACTTGTCCACATTTCTAAACTGACCAAGTTTGATGAAACTACACATCCCATACCCCATCTGGAAATGTTCAATCAGATTTGTGAGGCATTTGCCCATGTAGATGACCAAGTTAAGGTGAGTACCTTTGGCCTCACCCTTGGAAAAGTGGGACAGTGTTTTTGATCTCACTGAAGGTAGAAGAAAAAGCCACCTTTGAAGCCTTGAAAGGGGATTTCAAAGTGGGATACTCATGACAAGGAACCCAATGGAGCCCAATTGAACAATTACACAATGTAAGGCAAAGGGATGGAGAATCCATCCCGGACTATTAACTGGGTGAGATACCTCAATTCTTGCTATAAATGACAGAGATAAACCCTCTGAGAAAGAAAGGCTGAAGGATGCTTAGGAGCTGTCAAGCTCAATTAGAGGAGGAACCTCAAATAACGCACCTTGAAGAACGTCTTCCTATCCCCGACATGAGAACAACTAAGGAAACCCAAGAATATAACAGAGGTCCCAACCAAATGGGAGAACCTATAGCTATGGATACCCCGCACACCAGGGAAACTTGGTTTGTTGTGGAGTATCTCAAAACTTGAGAAAAGATCACCTAAAAAGAATGGATACAGAAGTCTAGATTCTGATACCCTACACCCGCAAAAGCCTAAACACAAGCAAGGATGATCTAGCTCAAGAAACTGCATCCGTTCCTAGTGACATTGCAGGTCTCTCCTCCTTCCTTTCTTCTCAAATCCAAATCCCCATTGGCACCTTACCCCAAGGCAGCTTGAGTCTATGGAAATATTTGAAGGATTGGATGGAAGGACGCCTCGGAGTGGGAATGCACGAGCCCACGGAAGTAGGAAGCTCTGATGAGACTAATGAGGATAGATTCATAGAACCACAAGGAATCATGGGGGTCTCCACTATCCGAGCCAACAAACTAGGGAAATACTTTGAAGGAGACGAACTTAATGCAGTACTACCCCTAACCTTCGATGGCCTTCAAGTCACCGCCATCCTGGATGGAGGAGTGGGAGTGAGCATTGTTACCAAACAATGTTGGGAGAAATGGGGAGCACCTGCCATGGACAACATGGCCTTACTTGTCAAACTTGCTGATGGAGCCACCGCAAGGCCCATAGGCCTTCTACAAGATTTGAAGATAAAGATCCTAGAAACCAACTCCCAACACACCTTCTGGTGATGAACTTTGGCCAACAACTTGTTTCCTATAATTGCATTCTAGGACGTCCCTTCATGAGAGAAACCAAAAATGATCCATGAATGGGACACATATCATATCTACATCCAAAAGAAAGATCAAACGATAGAGGTAAACCTGCACACTTGGAAAGTCTATTCTATGAGTGGTCGACCTTTTGCAGAGGATTTGGTAACATTGACCTGATCCACTTCAACCACTTGTGCCAAACATGCCATAAGACAATCGATGAGGAGCGGGATAGCAAAGAATTTGCACCCCTTCTAGAGCCAGAAGACTCTAAGAATTGGATGCATATCCTTGCTACCTTGGACATACTTTCAAGATGCACAAGTATCAAATTTGCTACAGCCAAATAGTAGGCAAGAAATCCTTTCTCTCTACATGCTAAGCACCACTTGCATGCCCGATGTCATAAACCATGAGCCTAGGAGTGGCAGCATGGAAGAACCATTACAGGGAAAACATATGCACAAAACTCGTAAACCTAGTAGATTTCCCAAAAAAGAAGCATACATATTCCCGATTAAGTCGGAAGAACATTGGCTAAAATATGTCGGGGCTTTTGACACGCATGCTTACTTCTGCCAAGTTTGTCAAAAGGAGCTCGCCGACGTCCCCATTCTGGCCAATATGGTAACCTCAAAGGTGAGGGAACCCATTGTGATTGATTCCCAACTCAAATCTTCAAATCTTTGCCGCTCTTTGCATGATGCAGAGCACAAAACAAAACGTTAGCATCACGGAAAAAGAAGCCAAAAAATGATGGAAGAAGAAAGAGCTAAATTTGAGGAGACTAAGCAAGTCCCAAAAAACTTTAGGGCCTTCAAGGTCACTGATCGTTGTGTACAATGTCACACATCCCAAAGAACACATGATGGAGAGCCAAGAACATCTTATGATGGTCCGCCGACCAAAGTTAGAGAAATTTACCTGGCTTTGGTCCGCCGACCAAAGTTAGAGAAATTTACCTGGCAGACTCAGTGAAGATCCACGACCCATCTACATAGAAGAAGACCTCTTTGCAAAAGAAGAAAAAGACTTGGTCGCTCTTCTCAAGAAATTCCAGCATTGCTTTGCATGGAAGTATATAGACATGAAGGATGTGCCTCCCAAAGTGGTCAAACATACCATCCCTATGGTAGAGGGAGTGAGACCAGTGAAGGAAAGAGCTTACTCTATGAACCCCAAATATTCCAAGATGGTTCCAGAGGAAATTGAACGACTTATAGATGCTGGATTCATCTATGAGATAGAGAGCACACATAATGGGTTTCACCCATAGTTATAGTGCGGCCCAAAAAGTATGGTAAAGTGTGTGTGTACATGTACCTCAAAAAGGTCAATGTTGCCACAATATGAGGGATCACTATCCACTCTCTTTCACAGAGCATTTGCTTGAGAGAGTGGCTAGAAAGGAAGCTTACAGCTTCCTTGATGGATTTTTTGGGTACAATCAAGTGTTGATCGATCCAAAGGATCAACATAAAATAGCTTTTGCTATACTGAATGGGGCACGTATGCGTACTGAGTCACACCATTTGGGCTGACCAATGCCTAATGTGCATGGCCTTGTTAACCACACTGGTTAACATCATTTTAAAGCCTAGTTACGCTTCTTGCAACTCATTATTATGTAACCACACCGCTAAGCGCTTCATGTAAAAGATATATGGGATGACCGAGCTTACGACTTATGTAATGTCGGCCACACAAGAATAAGCCTAGGAGTACATAGAGCTAGGAAATTAGTTTTGGGCACCCAATTGTTAAATGGGCGGCTGACCATTATAAAAAGTGAGCTCATATGAGTATGTAAGTGACTTATGAAATATGAAAAGGGGAAATCCCATTATCACAATTGAGTTTTTCCTTCTCTCTCTCTCTCTCTCTCTCACTCTCTTGTGAATAATCGTGGTAGGCTTGTGTTTGTTGATGCTTACTTGCTTGATTGTGGTTGTGTGCATGTAGGTGGTGGTTCTTGTCTTATGGTTGCTTGATTGTGGTTGTGTGAATGTAGGTTTGGTTATTGTCTTGCTTCCTCTTCTCCCTCTTGTCTTCTTCTTGAGATCACTCTTGCTGCACACACAAAGGCATGGAGTAGTGGTTGAGCTTTTCATAGCTCCCTTCCTCTTTGATCTCTACCTAGCTTGTGGAATCTCCATTTGATGACATAAGTGGAGGTGGAGTGAGCCCCTAGGGCCTCACATAGGGGAGTTAACCCTCATTAGGGTTGGCTATTTACTAGTTCCTGAACCGACCTTTGCATGGTATTTCTTCTCTTCTTCTCTCCTTATCTTTTTGTGCAAGGTAGCATATTGATTTGGTTAACATCTTTGGTGCTACTGGGGATAGGCATTTAGCTTAGGGTTCTCCACACTCTTATGTTTTGCTAGAGTCATTGCATAGCTCGATTGGAATACAAATCCACTGGTAGTTGTGTGTTTTGGTATGTTTGATCTTGTTTTTCTCGACAATGGAGTTCAATGGAGCATGAAAAGCTTGGGAGTCTTCATCGAAAGCGGGAGACACAAGTAAAAGTGCCTAATCTTACTCTTGAGTGAAGTCCATGAATTTTTGTTTCCTTCAACATTTGTTAAAACTTGCATAAGTAGCTTCATCCCTTAATTAGTCTTATGTAAATAGGTTTTGTTAAGAATTCTAGGTACTTTTGGATAGCTTGGGGTTATTAGCTCGAGCCACCCACAAAAAGAAAACATAAAAAAATCATCAAGGAAAACCCAAAATCTCAGAGATCTCAGTTGGGTGCATTTTTGTCTCTCCCTGTTGTCTGGGAAGCATACGCCCATTCACTTCTTAGAGCCATGGCCATTCCTTTCTTAGCTACTGGCGTTCCTTCTTCCTGGGCATATCTTTTCAAATTTGCTTCATAAATATGAGTAGTGTGCATTCAAAGAGAATAAAGTGCATTTATGAGGGCATAAAGAGCATTGAAGAGGGGTACAAAAAGGGTAGAATTGTACAATTAGGGGAATATTAGGGGGTGGGTGTCAGAAGACACGTTGTCAATGTGCATTTAGGAGATCTACTTGACCCTACGTACGCCCATTCCTTCACCACAGCAAGTGTACACCCGTTCCTTCACCAGCAAAGCATACATCCATTCCTTCACAAGAGAATGCCCATACCATCTACCTAGCCACGCATGTGCCTTCCTTAAGTGTGTGTTCGTTCCTTCCTGTTAATCCTAACATACTACCTTGCGCACAAGAGGGAGAGAGAGAGAGAGAAGAAGAGAGAACATGGAAGGGTTGAGTATGGAGAGTTGCACTTAAGCAACCCTAATGAGGGTTAACTCCTTGATATGAAGCTGCTAGGGGCTCACTCCACCTCTACTTGTGTCACCCAAGTAGAGATCCAATGGCTAGGTGGAGAGAAAGAAGGAGGGAGCTATGGAAATCTCGACCTTCACTTCATGCCACATGCATGCAAGAGGGACTTAGTAGAGAGTAATGAGAGGGGACATAAGGAGAGAAGCAAGAGCATCACCATCCCTACATGCACACACCGACAATCAAGCATGCAAGCAAGAAACACAAGCAAGCATACATCCACAAGCTCATGAGAGAGAGAGAGAGAGAGAGAGAGAGAGAGAAGAGGCAAAGCTTAAATGAGACTAATGGGATTGTCCCTTTTCATATTTCATAAATATCTTATATAAAAGAGCTCATAGTTTACAATGGCCGGTTGCCCATTTACACTTGGGAGCCCCAAAACTAATGGTCCTATATCTATGTACAACTTCTTTCTATGATCGGCATTACATAAGCCATAAGCTCGGTCATCCCATATCTCTTTTACATTAAGCGCTTAGTGTGGTTAGAAAAGATGACACATTTAGTGTAGCCACGCTTACAAAAGTAATGTTAACTAGAGTGGTTAACATACACCCCCTCCCTAATTTAGGAGCTGGCTGGATCTATCTGTAGTAGATTGAATATGTTTGGATGAAGTTGTGGCGGCGTGACGTAGGAGTAGAGTGGTTAGTGTGGTTACAAAAGATGACACATTAAGCGCTTAGTGTGGTTACAAAAGATGACACATTAAGTGTAGCCACGCTTACAAAAGTAATGTTAACTAGAGTGGTTAACATACACCCCCTCCCTAATTTAGGAGCTGGCCGGATCTATCTGTAGTAGATTGAATATGTTTGGATGAAGTTGTGGCGGCATGACGTAGGAGTAGGGAGGTGCTCGATGGAAGAATCTGTAGCTAGTCCAAAATGTCATCTCCATCATATCTTTGAAAGTCTGTAGGCACCAGGCGGGCATCCACATTCTATGCTCATAGTATCCAAAAATCTTCTTTAGCATTGGATGTCAAAGGCCAAGCCCTGCGCGCCTTCATGGTAATGGTCCCAATCTGGAAAGGACTTCAGCAACGTGATGATGATCAAGTTAAAAAATATTATCATCTCTATCTCACGATTGGGTCTGGGATTTGATCATAGCGATGGATGAACTCGTTGAAGCATTTGGTCATTGTGTCTTCAGTGCATGGATGTTGCACCCGTTCGGAGGAGAATACCACGAGAAATTAAATTGAAGCTTCGTGTTCTTCTTCTACTCCTTGTGGAAGATATTCCGCACCCACCGTCTTCTTATGGGTAGGTAGTCTGAGCTGATACACAGAGTGGTCATGGTGCCTTACAGTACATCTCTTTGATGAAGGGTTTGAGGAGAAAAGGGTGCCTGCAAGCTAGCTACTCACCCATGCGTTTGAACGTAATGGGGCGATCCGCCATGCTCTCTAGTAGGTGGATGCTGTCTCACTGCCATTTGTTGATGTTCGGCCTTGAGGTAATGACACAGGACGTTGATGTCCATGCGGTCTGTGATGCGAGTGATGGGCATGGCCTGGAGTTGTCGAACGAGCATTATATTGATTACCTGCTCGAACTCCTTGTGGGTCGAGGGGGTCTTGCCAGTTGAGAGGATTAAGTGGAGGGTCGACCTCCTCGTGCTCTAGTGGTGGCGGGTGGCAGAATCTTGCCCTCTTCGAGGGTTGGGGAGAAGGGATCATGAGAGGGTGATGAGGGTGGAGGGTTTGTCGAGGTAGAAGCTTTGGTGGCGTGGTTGGCATCAAAGAGTGGTGGGGGCTCGGTTGAGGTGGACAGGATATTGCCGAATGTAGTGTGCATTCCCAAATGCAATGACAAGGAGGGTGGTGAGGGTAGTGGGGTAGTAAAATGAATGGGGGGAGAAGAGGTTTGGGGAGGGAAGAGGGGTAGGGTGGATGAACCAAATGGGGGTGGGGGTGGTGGGTCATTGAGTGCTAGTGCTTGGGTGAGAGGAGCTGGGGGGTGGAGGGGGATGTGGGGGAGATGAGGGGGAGATGAGGATGGTGGGGGTGGAGGTGGATGGTGGGGGTGGAGGTGGTAGGCCATCTTGGCTATCGTCTCACCTCCATCATGCCCGCCATGGTCGTGGGCTCCATTTGCTAAGTCAGGTGGTCCATGTGATCCAAAAAAGTCTTCAGCCTATGCTGCTTCCTTGGGTGTGAAGTCCATGGTGGGGAATACCATGTGTGAGTCATCAAATTGGCAGATTCTTGTGGCTTCCATTTGTAGATGACAGCGATGGTAGAGGATTAGGAGGCCGACCCCACAGAATATGGAGGGAGCTCATCACTGTGAAGGGAGCGGTATGCAGCATTTACCATGTGCCATCCCTTACATGTTGCAATGCATTGGGGCCATCCTCTGGGGAGGAGTAGGGGGGTATGGACATAGGCCTTTGGGGACAGATAGGTTGATCGAATGAGCTGGGTCTACTGGTTGGCTGAATCTGAGATGGCACCAGCAGGCTGATTAACGTGGCTTAGAGTGGGTGGGGTGGTAAATCGTAGAAGTCATGGGAGTGGGTGAAAGATATGAGGCCTTGGAAGTAAAAGTGGGGGATGAGGGCGATGTTGGGCGAGAGGGAGTTTAGTGAGGATATATGTGTAGGTTCGATGAGAGAGTGGCTCATCCAAAAAGACATTGTGCTAGAGTAAGTTGAGTCGGACACTCCGAAAATAGAGGTCGAGGAGGTTGAAGGGATTCTAGGGTAAGAAGTGGCAACTCTGTGGCTGTATCCATAAGGGTTTCCACCTTGTGATTGGTGATGCTAGAGGAAGCAGCATAGGGAGTGGGTGGTAGTTGTGCAGATCTGTGGCTTCGGCTTTGGCTAGGTGTTCCTCGATCTCGCGAATGGTGTCCTCTGAGACCTCCCTATATCTTTGGAAATCCAGCTTTGTCTATGCAAGGGCCTCCTCTGCAGCTTGTGCTCTATCCTGGGAGTCTCATGAAATGGTCTCTGCTCTACTACAGAGAGTTTGTGGTGGGATCTCTGAGCAGATTCGTGGGCATGCTGGAGCTATTTGCTACAGTTCTATAATCCTTGTGATGGCTTGACCAAGCTGCTTCTCCTTCTCATCAAGTAGAGTCTCCAGAGCTCAAGGTTGTTCAGGTTGGCCGTGTAGAGATCTTTGGAAACCTGCTGCTCCTGGGTCTTTTCCAGTAATATTTCTCTTTGTGAAACAACAGCCACCACCTGTTAGCAATAGATACAATCCGTCATTTGGGTTATTAGCTCTCGCCAGTGCAAAATTGGGCACTGCACCATGGGGCTGCATGCACACTCTCTGCGTATGCCTGGCCTAATCTGAAACTGCCTGATCGTGCCCATAGCAGAGAGTCTCTAGTGTGTTGGCATGAGATGCATGAGGGAAGGAGGGTCCTCTGGGGGCACTGTTTCATAAAGGTTTTGTTGGAAAAAGTCATGTTTCCTCTCCTCCTCCTTGTCAAAGAGTGGACTGTGTGGTCGCACACCTACTTCATGAGTGCTTCCCCCAAGTGTGATAGCTGTGTGGGGTGGCGGGAGTATTCCTCAAAGCATCCCACCATCAAACACTTCCTCCTGAGGGTAGTGTGGTGGAGGACCTCCCTGGAGGAGTCTAACGTGTTAGATATGGTGATGAGAAGGTGTGAGCACTAGAAAGTTTGAGAGAAAAAATGGCAAGAGTTTAGCTACACAGAGAGCTAAAAATGAGGAAATGAGGGGGTGGGGCCCATATTCAAACATTTCCAAAACGACACGGCCATGGCATTTTGATGGTACAGATGTGGCAGTTCCAGCAAACGGGCATGGCATCTTGAGTGAACGGGCGTGGCAAACCTTGTTGGGTTTTGGTACGACCGTTGACAGATCTAGCGAACGGGCATACCAAACTTTGGCTGAGAAGGAAACAGGCGGGGCACTTTAGTTGTGGGAATGGTACGACCATGGGGCAATTCGAGAAAAAGGTGGTGCGGCCGTGGTGGCAAGCTCGGTTTGAGGATGGTATGGCCAAGGTACTTCATTCTGTGGGTTGGAACGGTCGGGGAAAACTGATGAGTTAGAACGGCCGTGGTGGCTGTTCAGCTGGACTTTGCAATCATGGCAGATTTGCAATCCTGAAGGGTGTGGCTGGCAAATGGGGAATTCGAATGGTACGACTGTGGCACTTCATCATCATTTTTTTGTAGGGCAGCCTGAGTTAGGTTTTGTACCCTTGGGCTATGCTCCCAGCACCCTATTGCAGGTTTTGTACCGCAAGCGCGTGCCCAATTCACCAAGGTGAGGAGTCGGTTCCAATTCCGGGATGGCGAGGTGGGGACGTCTGATTCCTGGGGGAACGTAGTGGGCAGATGATGACAAGGGAGTACCTGACACTAGAGAGATTGATGGTTTCTTTGGAGTACTTTGAGGTATCCTGATAATAATGGGTGGAGGAGTTTCTGACATCGAGAGGGTATATCATTGGTCAGGGTGGTCGACCGGCAAAATGGGGGATAGAGTGTCAGTGTGAATCTTTTGCTTCCCTATGTCTTGGGCAGTCTTTGTCGCGGAGGGTACCTTGGGTTTCCATTGAAAGCTCGGTACTGGTGAATGACATGAGGTGGGGGTTGGGGTGATTTGGGGATAGAAATATGTTGATTTCCCTCATAGAAATGTTGGGCTCATAGAAGAGGTTTGGGGATCCATCGGGATGTTGGTTTTTGGCATGGCTAAGGGTTTGATTGAGGATAGGGGGGATGTGGAGAGCATTTAAGGCGGTGTCTGTCCTATACCCTATAGGCTTGTGGTTGGCGATGGGTTGTCAAGGTGGGGGACGAGGAGCTTGGGGTGCCGGTGTATCAAGGTGAGAGTTGGATCGTCAGTGGATCCACAATGTAAATGTGCCCTCATAAAAGTCGTGTGGTTAGGAGCTTCTCAGGCACCCAAGTCGGAGAACGCATGCGTGTGCATAAGTTAGTATGGCTATAAGTGTTAGTGCAGTTAGTTTTTGGTGGTGGGTTAGCAGCTTGTGTGATTTGTAAGATGTGGGTGTGGGCTGCTATCGAGTGTGGTGGTGGTGAGGGTGTGAGAGGCAATGATGTGGTTGGAAGTGTGAGTGTTCTCTTCTTGAGTGGGATGGATCTGGGGGGGTCTGAAGGTGGAATGACGATGGGAAGTGGAGGGGTGATGACTTCTTGGCATGTGGGAGCAGCGGGTAGGGGCTCTTCATCTGTCATCATGAGGACAAATGAAGAGCCCCTACCCGCTTTCATGAGGACAACGGGTAGAGGCTCTTCATCTACCAAGTTACTACTATCACATCGGAGGCCATTGGTCGGAGGCCAGCTATAAGGTTTCCATTCGTGCATCCCAATCGATGTTGCATCTGTTATGTCCCATCCAACTCCTTCCAAGGAGTATTTTCTCATGCATTGTTCCTGCAGGCATTACATAGAAATTTCCTTCCAAGGGATTATTTCCAATGTGGAATAAAAGTGTAACTGTGCCTAGGCAATGAACATGGTGGGATGCCATTGTTGTCTGTTGACAGGGGTATCTTTTAGTGAAGGTTCCCTGAGGGAATGCCATGTTTTGTGAGACATCAAATTGTGATTAGCTCCGGTATCAATAAGAGCTAAATTTTGGACGGAGCTTGTCAGGGTGGTCATTCCTAACCACCACAATCAAGCAGGCTTCATCTCCCGTTCTTCCTCTTCAAGGTTGTCACTTGGGCCATGTTGACCATGATTTGTTTCTACGAAATCTTGGCTTGCCTTGCTTTGGCCTCTTGTTGGGCAGCTTGTTTCATATCTTCATGGTCCTTTTTTTGTTGTTTTTAGGGTAGCCTCAGTGTGAGTGGACCATAGTAGCATTTTAATTTGCTACCATTGAAGTAGCCAGCTTTTTCAACACCGTCAAGTGTCTCGATGCACACAGCACCTTGTGGGGTTATATTAGTGACTAGGAAGGTTCCTAAGCCTCAGAGCTTTAGTTTCTTTTTGTGCATCTTCGTGCTAAATAGGAGGACCATGTCGCCCTCTTTCATTTTTTAATCTTTTAGTTGGCATCAAACTATTGTTTGCACCTTAGCTTCTCAACAATCATGCTGTATACAGCTAAAAAGCGTGTTTCATCAAGCTTTTCAAGCTCAAAAAGGTGGCAGCCTAAGATGTTTCCTGTGAGCTTCTCTTGTATTGTGATGCGCAAGCTAGGGACCAAGAACTCCATTGGCATGACTGCTTCAATACCATAGGTTAAACTAAAGGGGGTGGCATTGGTAGTTGCCTTGTAGGATGTTCTATAGGCCCAAAGTGCTGCTGCCAGCAACTTTTGTTCCCAATCGTTGCATTTGGCCTCCATAGTCTTAGTTATAATGGTACACAAAACTTTGTTCGTGCTTTCAGCTTGGCCATTTGCTTGGGTAATAGGGGGAGAACTTTTTGTGAGTGACAAGGAACTCTTGTAAGAGGAATTCGATGACCTCATTAATGCAATATGTTCCATTGTTCACTGACAAGCTCTAGGGGACAACCAAAGCGTGTGATGATTGATTCATAAATGAATTTCATAGTCGATCGTGAATCAGCCTTACGGGGTAGCCCGAGCAACCCACTTAGTGCAATAGTTTGTAGAGCAACGATTATGTATCTGGCTTGAGTATATCTAGTATTGCTGTCCAATAAAATCTATGCCCCATTTCTCAAATGGTGTCAAGGACACTACAGGATTTAGGGGCATGTTGTCCTTAAAGCGGGGAATAGCCGCATGTTGGCACTCGTCGCACTACTTGATATATTCTGTTGCATCCACCATTAAGGTGGGCCACCATAACCTAGCTGTTAGGACCTTGCATGCAATGATATCTATTGCAAAGTGCCCACCACAAGTAGAGTGAGCCTGTTTGAGAAGGAAGACATATTCATCTTCATGGACACAATATCTAAGGATCTTGTCTTTCCCCTGTGCCGCCTATAGAGTTAACCTACAATAAGTTGGTAGGGGGCCACCTACTTAATCACACGACGGGCACGGTCTTTGTTAAGGAGGGGGTCCACTGGTAAGCCATTGGCTAAAATGTGTGCTACCTCCTCACCGCCGCAGTCAGAAATTAAGCATAGTTGGAATAGGGCAGAATCTAGTAAATCATCTTCACTGGCGGCTTGCTGTTGGGGATCCTTGACATGTGGTCTGCCAAAACATGCTGGGAGCCTTTCCTTACTATAGCAGTGAAGTCAAACTCAAGAAATATAAGCATCCACATGGTGATTCTTCCTATCATACAGGGCTTGTTTCCCAGGTATAGAAGATCTTGATGGTCTACGAAGAATATGAATTTGGTCGCAAAGATAATGGTGTTTGGTGAAACGTCTTAATAGTGTAGACCATGGCTAACCCTTCTCTTTCGGTTGTGGTATAATTCCTCTTAGAATTATTAAGTTGGCTGTAGAGTTGGCAAAGCTAATGGGGAAATCCATCTGGTGTTCACCTGTTTGGGCCCACCAACAGCAAAAGCCGGAGGCATCGATGTGGACATGAAGGTGAACACATGTTTATCTCTGTGTGGTGAATGTGTGTTCCTTCCTTTAGCCTACAAACATACATTTTCTACCACAAGAATACACATACTTATGTACATTCCTATATGTGAATGCATGTTCCTTCCTTTAGCCTATGAACGTACATTTGCTACCATCCCTAGACCTATATAAATGTTATAATTCACAAGAGTGCACAGAAGCTTGGTGTGCATGCTTGTGTGTGTGTGTGTGTGTGTGTGTGTGTGTGTGTGAGAGAGAGAGAGAGAGAGAGAGAGAGAGAATCTTGCTATATGTTGCACGTTGGACAAAGAGATAAGATGAGAAAAGTAGAGACACAAAAATAATACTAAGGTTTCATCCTTAATATTTTAGCCGTCGATATTTCTACAAGCTTCACTAGAGCCTTTTTTTAATAGGACTAGTGTTCCACCTCAATGAGGTTCCAACCACACACACTTGTTCCAATCTACACCACAAGTTTTATGGGTGATGTGGTCCATGTGACTAGCCTCTCCTTTTATGAGATTAAGGAAGTTTCTCATGCATACATGATTTTAATATCCCCTCTCAATCTAGCACTGAGAGGAGTTGCATTGGCTCACATTCATGCCTATCACTCATTTTACAATGTGAGTTTTACAAGTGGTGTTTTTACATATGATGGTTTTTAGAGAATACCATCACTTAATGGTAACATGGTTACTAGGTTGCTTTCCTCCTCCTTGTTTATACATTCTTTGGCTAGATGGTCTAGCTCATGGCATTTTCCACACCTCTTTTTCCTTGGTTCCTTTATATAGCACTTATTTTTTGTGTGCCCCTTCTTTTTGCACTAGGAGCATTTGAGATTTTTAATATTGGTTGCAAGTGCTTTTTGGATTAATGGTGATGGAGCTTTCACGCTTCCTCCATCATGATCCTCTTCTCCTCCTTAAGAAGAGAGGATATGATCCCTTCAAGATTGGGTGCAGGCACATGTTTTAATGTCATCACACAAGAATGACATATTGCTTGGAGATTGCCTTGAGTAACACCACGTTGGCATCGTTGTCGTTGACTTTGGAGTCGATCGAGGATAGTTGTGCCATTAGGCCTTTCATGTGAGATATGAATGGCCTGAGCTCTTTTTACTCCTTCAATTCTAATCCAAAATTTTTTGGAGATATTTTTAAATTTTTATGTTCACCGATGAGGCTGATGCCATGTTAAAATTGACAAGAGTGCACAATGGAAGCTTAGTGTGCATGCTTGTGTGCGTGTGAGTATGTGTGTGTGTGTGTGTGTTGAAAAGATGCAGGGGGGAAGAGAGCTTGAGCTCTTGCAAAAAGCACACACACACACTCACAAAACCCTAATAGCGAACACACAAGGTGAGAGGCTGAAATCTTCTTCTTCTCTACTCAACACTCAACACACCATATACAAGATAAGAGTACACACAATATGAAAGGTACTCAACCAAATACAAACACGGGTTCTCTATAGTGTGGACCCGACTAAATGAGCTGGCGCTATAACTATGCCAGTCTCTAGAATGGCTGTCACACAGCCTGTCATCCCACTGGCTGCATATCTCCCATGATCTCACCAACCATGCCAGTGGTGTAAGTGTGGGGCCTATCCCCCAGGCGGGTCATCTTCTCAGTGGTGGCCACTGCCTCACTAGACGAGCTCGATATCTCAACACTCCCCCTCGAGCTCAACTCCATCTCATGTACACCAAGCGAAGCCCTAAATCTGCGGAGCTTCTCTGTACCCAATGCTTTGGTGAAGATGTCAGCTACCTGATCCTCTGTGCTGACATAAACAAGGTCAAGATCTCCTGCCAAGACCTTCTCTCTGACGAAGTGGTAATGGACCTCTATGTGCTTCGTACGAGCATGAAAGACTGGGTTCCTGGCCAACTGTATACTGCTAATGTTGTCATAGAAAATGACAACTTGTCTATCCACTGATAGACCCAAATCTGCAAGTAGCTTTCTCAACCAAGCTACCTCACATGCTGCCATAGCAGCTCCTCTGTACTCGGCCTCTGTACTGGATAGAGCAACCGTAGGCTGCTTCTTGCTGCTCCAAGTCACTGTAGCACTCCCCAAAGAAAACATGAATCCACTGGTAGATCTTCTATCTGAGACACTACTAGCCCAATCAGCATCTATGTACCCATGTACACAGATCTCTGTCCCAGTCTCATAGAATAGTCCACAATGCAAAGTAGACTTCACATACCTCAGTATGCGTCTCACTACATCCAAATGCGGTTTTCGTGGAACCTGCATAAACTGACTCACCAACCCAACAGCATAGCTCAAATCTGGTCTGGTGATCGTCATGTAGATCAAACTTCCTACTATGCATCTGTACATAGTAGGGTCCTCCAAGATCTCATAGAATAGTCCACAATGCAAAGTAGACTTCACATACCTCAGTATGCGTCTCACTACATCCAAATGCGGTTTTCGTGGAACCTGCATAAACTGACTCACCAACCCAACAGCATAGCTCAAATCTGGTCTGGTGATCGTCATGTAGATCAAACTTCCTACTATGCATCTGTACATAGTAGGGTCCTCCAAGATCTCTCCTGAATCTGCACTCAACTTGCCATTCTGATCCAATGGCATAGAAATAGGCTTACAGCCTGTCATACCATACTTGGACAACATGTCCAAGCCATACTGTCTCTGCAGTAATCCAATACCATGTGGTGACCTAATCAACCTCAATGCCCAAGAAATATCTGATCTCCCCCAGATCCTTCATCTCAAACTTCTGTCTTAGCAAGATCTTTACATCAAAGATCTCTGCATCATGGTCCCCCGTAATGATCAAGTCATCTACATAGATGACAACAAGCACAACTCCTCTATCACCATGTCTCACATACAATGAGAAATCTGCATTGGCTACATGAAAGCCAATAGTGACAAGATATTCAGAAATCTTGTCAGACCATGCTCTTGGTGCTTGCTTTAAGCCATACAAGGCTTTCTTCAACCTGCAAACATGCTCGGGGTGACCCTCATCCTCATAACCAGGTGGCTGCAACATATACACCTCTTCTTGCAAATCCCCATGCAAGAATGCATTCTTTACATCCATCTGATGTAAAGACCATTGCTTTGACACAGCCACTGCTATCACAACTCTCACCGTTGCCATCTTGGCAACTGGGCTGAAAGTTTCCTCATAATCAATGCCATATGTCTGTGCATATCCTTTGGCTACCAATCTAGCCTTGTACCTGTTTATGCTTCCATCACGGTTATGTTTAACTTTGTACACCCACTTGCATCCACCAATGGCTTTCTTGCCTTCAGGCAATTGCACTAAATCCCAAGTCTCATTTCCATATAGTGCATCCATCTCCTCGTCCATAGCTTTCTCCCAACACATATTTCCAACAGCCTCATCAATGCATGTGGGCTCAACAACCTGCACAACCTTTGCCATTTCACTCTCCCAGATCTTCGCTCGCAGCTTTTCATTCATGGCTTCCATAGCCTTCTTTACATTAGGTGTTCTCATAGAGCTGGGATCCCAAGCTCCTCATCAAGGCTCATATGTGAACCACTAGACTCTCCATCAACATGAGAATGCCCTGCAGAAATGTCAGGCATACCAAGGGGCTCAACCACTTTCTCTTTTCCTTTACGTGATGTACTAATCACATTTGCAGGACTCGTATTATGACGTAACCTGCCTGGAGAGACGAAAAAACTCTCTCACTTGTAGCAAGAGTAGTATGATCCACACTTAGCTCAATCCAATGGGATTTGCATCCCTTTCGGAGCTAGGGATTCAACCCGTACCGGTGCACAAAAGCTTATCCATTTGATGGAGAGAATGCTAAGAAAACTACTACTAATGACATAGACTCAACACACACTCAAGCTCAATCTTGATATTGCTCACTCAACTCCACATTCCACTCATCCATACATCCAAACAAGAAGAAAGCTTAGCTATTGCTTACACAAGATCAAAGCATTCTTCATTCTCAAATATTCATTTCCCTAGCATGCACACAACCCTTGAAGCTATCAATAAGAAACATGCACACTAGAGAATTGACATGAGAAGAGAGACAAATATCAACTCATTGCATTGAATTAACAAAAGAATAGAACTTACAACAATGTAGATGGGGAGAGAGAAGAGCTTGCACCTCTATGGAAGAAGAGGGAGAGCTAGTCTCAAGAGAGCTCAAACATGAGTTTGCCCAATGTGTCCATGCTCTCAAATGAGCCACCTTTTATACAAAAATTCTAGAACTCCCAAAAGTTCCCATGTGGGATTATTGTCAAGCCCTCTCCCACATTCATCTACAAAGTGGAACTCTTTACAAGAGCCCTAAGTATCTTTTTTGTTGCATCCTTGTATTAATCTTTATTTGTCATGCAACACTCCCCCCTTCCTATTTTGCGCACGTCCTCGAGCGCGGTAGTAGCAAGAGCTGCAACAAAAAAAAAACAATGGATACAAGTAAAGTCTTTTATTGAAAAAAGGAAAAGAAAAGAAAAGAAAAACCAACAATGATAATTTCACACGTGAGCATATAAGTGCAAGGCTGATTAAAGTTTTAATGAGTACTAAAATAGGTGAGTAAAGACTAGTCAAAGTGAGACTTAAGTGGTAGATAATTCTATGCAAAGGCAAGTGTGCTTTGTACACTGCCGGTTATGACCGCAGTCTCAATGTCCTACAAGTATGTAAGTTATTCCTAAGTGGCAAACCTACTCCTAAATATGAGTAAAGGTGATTGGAACTCTCTTTTCTTTTTTTTTTCTTTTTTTTTGATATGTGTGTAGAAGGTGATAAAGATTAAGATTCTATCCCAAAGAGACCCAAGCAATGGCCAAGAGACCTCCGCCAAGAGAATCTAAAGACCGCTAAGTATCTCAAGGGCGACAAACCCTTTTTCTTTCTTTTATGACCTAAGGAGTGCCCCATGAAGATGCGGGCATCGGTGGTCTCGAGGGCCCATAGTGTACCCCAGAGTCCTACCAACATCCATCAATGCGATAGATTCCTCAAAGGTTTTTTTCTGAAGCTTTTAGACATCAGTGTTCACCCCATGGAAACCAAGGCATCGGCCCCAAGGTGCTAAGACAACCCCAGGTCCTACCAAGCATTTCTCATGGATGTAGACACGTCATGTCTCAATTTACTTTGGATATATATATTTTTTAGGGTACATTTTCTTAAATTTTTATTACTCCTAGCACCTAGCTCATATCTAAGAGGTAGCCACCACTAGGGATAACTAATATACCTTGAAAGCATAAGAACTTGGCATATTTCCTTAGTATATATCCTACACTGTCTTTAGATAGAAATATCTTTTACTAAGTCTTCTAAGACTCTAGAATTCTCTCACCATATTTTAACAACTAATCAAAAACTTAAACCAGCCAACATTGTGTGAACATGCAAACCATATATTCGAAAGATAAGAGCACATAAAGAAATAAAGATTAAGATTTGAATACACCTGTTGTAGTGCCCTGTTGATGTTGTTCATTTGCATTGATGCATTGTTGATTTTGTGCAGATTGCTCCTCCTTGATCTTTGTAGGCGTAGCATGTCTCCCCCCTTCCTAATTTGTGTGCACGATATGTGGACTATTGGGGCGTGTTTGATGCTCTTGTTTTTTACGGAGATTTCTGTAAAATTTTTATTAACAAACACGAAAAGAAAAGAAAAAAAAATAAAATTTGCCATTGGTGCCAAACACCGAATATAGCCGAGGGGAAAAACCCAATGTGGGATAAAAGTGCCCTGGCTTGTCGATCTTATTATGGAGTCGTTGAACTTACCCTTGCGCTGGTGTTGGATCCGTGTCATAAAGAACATAATTCTCAAAAGGCATAAGGAACCACACTATTCAAACATTGATCTACCAAAGAGCTTCATTTGTAGTGTTAATGCCTTATCTTTGGTTTTAGGTATGTCCTTCTTGGGTGGGAATTTTATCAATTGTCTTGGAATTTGAGCAAGATAAGAGGATTTAGGCATTGAAGTACCAGAATCTATGCTCAAAGGAGACTCCTTTGAAGTTGGATGTGTCTTAGGTACACAAGTTGATGATGGAATTGTGTAACATGGGAGAATTTGGGGACAACTGGTGTTTCAATACATGTTGTAGGAAGATCAACACAAGTAGTTTTGTAGGTGCTATCACAACCACCTTTCCTTTCTTGAAGAGTTTGTGTTGATTTCTTTTGCACCCACTGATATGGACAATCAAGGGTGGCTTTTGGAATCTTTCTGAAACACTCTTTTACTCCTAGCCAAGCATGGCATTTTGGAAGCCAAATTGCTGTTGCACCCTCATAATAGCCTTGTGCTTTAAGAACATGTTTTGGGACCCATCGATTAACAATCCGAGGTTTGGGCTTGGAAATGATGTGCTTCTTAGGAGGCTTAGCAACTAGACTAGATGGTACAAGTTTATACGCATCTTTGGGTAGCCACATTGATAATTCCTTCTTGCCTGGCCTTCTTTGAGCAGCAACTAGAGTAGTTGGAACATGCCAGCCATGGCCCTCACTTGAGTACTCATCAATTATCCACATCATTTGTTTTGGAGCTTCAAGAGCAGATTTTGATTGTGGGTTGTGTAAGGTAGAAACACCACCCTTTTTACATGATAAAGCTCGTGGAGTAGCAGAGACTTCCTTAACATGCAATGCTATTGTGGATGTATCCCTATAATACAAATCATCTAGAAGGGCACGTGGTTGTACCATTCGTATAGGAATAATATCATATCCATCTGAGTCACAGAATTGAATTGGCTTCGGTAAAGCACATGTCAATAATGTTGCAAGGACATGACTCCATTCTAGTGGATCAATTAAATGCTCAGGGAAGGGTTGTGGAATGTATGCCTCGTCTGATACACTTCGATTACCCTTAAGTCTCTCAGTGTTGAAATCCCTACATGAGGCTCCACACATCCATAGATCTTCTCGCCCATCTGACAATGTAACTCTTGAGCCCTCGGATGAAGCAGAATCAAACTCATCTATTGGAGACCTTGTTACATCACGATATGAGTGATTCCTTAGGTTGACCCTTGTGATGACAGAATCATGTCGGAGGTACAAATAATTGTATCCCCAATCTTGAATCATTTGAAATTGTCGCATGAATGGTCTACCCAATATCACTTCATAGTTTGGATGTTTTCCAAAATCCACTACTGCAAAGGTGTGCTCATATTCAATCCCACATGTGGTGACCAATATGTTCTCAAGCAACCCAAGGGGATGTTCTAAGCTTCCATCTGCTAGCTGCAAGCGCATCCTGGTACTCCTAATAGCTGGTTTGCCCCACTTTTCCCAAATGGACCTTGTCATAATGCCCACTCCTGCGCCACTATCAAGTATTGCAGTTGAAGATACTTTTCGCACTTCTAATGGGAGGGTAGCATTTCCCTGATCGTCCTCACAAAATTTTCCTACTTTGTTGATAGGAACTGGCATTACATGCTTTGTCTCAGGGTGTATAGTACACTCATGGTGACCCTTTTGTAGTAATACCTGCTCTGACAAACATGTGGCAATATCATTCCACAACTCAGGTCGAATTTTTATAAAATCAAGCAAAGGTAAGGTACAAGCCATACACTGGTGCTGACAAAATAGCTTACACCATACTCATATCTTTCTCCTTTGTCAACCTTTTATGCATGGAGGGTATCCTCAAGGTTTGAGAACAGTTCTCATATTCTCAAGGTTTGAGAACAGTTCTCATATTCTCCCAGATATGATGGTAAGGTTTTCATTGTATGCTTACTTCTACGAGAAACAATTGTTTGAACTTCCTCCTGGATGCTTGGGCGTCCAAAGTGGTTTTCCGTGCCCCTGGTAAAATCCACCTCAGAGAATGGAGGCGAGCTAATAGAAGACATGTTCTCATTAACTTTCTCATGAACTGCGGCCCACATCTCATTTGCCATGTCCTCATTAGAATCAATAACGTCATCATTGCATGGGAAGACAAGGCTAGGTGGTGGCAGATTACCCCCTTTCAATTGGGTGTCAATTGGTGCAGACCTTTCGCTATGAGCTTGTGAAATGAGCTCACTTTTCATTTCCCGACTTGATGACACTTCCGGTATGGTTTCTAATGTTGGCTTAAGAGAGGTTGGGCCCCGAGGAATAGGTGGTGGTGGTCCCCCAAGTATTGACTGAGCTTCCCTAATGAGTTGCTGATGTACAGCTAGATTGATCTTCTCCTCACGAGGGTTTGGGTATTCTTGAAGCTTCTTGGGTAGCTCAGATAAAGCTGCAATGTGACTTCTATGAGCATCAATGATGGCATCTAGAGTCTCATTCACTTTATCCACAAAAACAGAACCCCCAGAACTAACCTCAGTCGTACTAGCCTCATCTTGTTTAACACTAGGCCCAGGTTGAGGTTGATGTTCCTCATGCACTTCTTAGGATGTAAAAGTTTTATCCCTCATGTTTTGTTTAGAGGCTTCTTGAGAACTAGTGGATGTACTTTTAGTTTGTTTGTTTCGGTTCTTCTTCCGCCGAGTGGTCTTTTTTCTACTGGACTATAGGGTCTTGTCCACTAGATTTGTCTTTGCATCCCTAGTTCGAGGTGTCTCATCAGTTTGCATTTCTGCATTTCGTGTCTGTGATCTAGTCATGACTCTAAGTGGCACGACATCATCATTCTCAGATGAAGGTGGTGATGGAACTGCGCCTACAAGGTTGAGTGAGACCTTTGGTTGAGAGGAGCCTTCCTCATGTGGTTTCAGCAAACAGTCTTTTGGGAAGTGTTCTACACAACACCCTAGACAATATCTTTCAATTGGTGGAAACTGTTGTACTGTTGTATTGGACCGAGATGCTTGCCTTGAGCGATGTGGACAATCACGAGCCCAATGGGGTTCTCCGCACTCATAAGAGGGGCCCATTGGTTTGGCCTCTACTTTCCTTGGCTGCCATTGACCTGAGGGGCCTGGAGTCCTAGGTTGGTAGCCGCCTAGCAACATTAAAGAGTTTTGTTCCCCTGGTTGAGCAGTGCTTGGCTTGGGTATGCGGGACTTTCAAAGATATTTTCTTTGGAAGAATATGATGCGTATTCTTCTTCCACATAGCCTGGGTTTACCAAGTCTCTACACATATTTGAATTGTCATAGTCCACAACCCTTACAGGAGCCGTTCCCAGGAGCAGGAGGTTGAGCACCAAGTACAGGTCGTGCTTGCTCTTGTGTCATCGGTGGCTTACGTTCAAAACTAGTATACTGTTGATACATTTGTGGAGCCACTCCACCCCTCGGCTGCTCACGTTCCTGTCTCATTCTCGCAATGCGAGTGCATTCCTGTGTGGTATGGGTAAAGTTCCAAGCACAGGCTTGGCACCACTTTTTTGTGGGTTGGTTTGTGACTAGAGGAGAAAAGGTGTTACAGTCCTCTGTTTTATGGTCACCGCCACATGCTCCACAAAGATGAGGGCCTGTAGGAAGTACACTCCTCATTCTCTGCTGCTGTTGTTGTGGCTGCATGGGTGGCGATAGGTCTATCCCAATCTCCGAGTACTAGGTTAGCTATCTGGTCTGGATTTACTAGAGCGCTAGACCCTAAACTTTGGTCATCACCCCACTGATCTCTAGGTTTCACCTCTGGGCCAGAACCATCTTGGAACTTGAAGTTATCGGTGAAATCCATAGCATCATGGCAACACTCATTGAAATTTGTATGCTTCTTCGCATATAGATGTGTATGCAGTGTTGAATTTTTGAGTCCTTTTAAGAAGAGAGAAATTAATCGACTTTGGGCGGGCTTCTCATCTTCAGGGCAACGATTAATGTACTGCTTCATTCTATTTACACAGTCTCTAACACTCTCATTCTCGCCTTGTTTGAAAGAGTAGATGTGTGCTACCGTGTCATGTTGTATTCCCATCAAGGAAAAAGCAGCAATGAATCTCTCTTCCAAAACTCGCAAAGAAGATTTGTCTGAAGCCTCTAATGCCTGAAACCAAGCCAGGGCTTTTCCCTCAAGAGTGAGTCCAAAGCCTTCAATTTGAGTATGCTTGTCAGCCACTTGCTCAGCTCGAACTGCTTGCCTAAATGCTGCTACATGGTCGTATGGATCTCCCGACCCTTCATACTTCTTTACCAGTTTCTGAAGAGTTGATGGCCTTACTTGTCGTGAATACTCATCATAGGGCCTACGGCCTCTCACTCTCAGCGGAAATTGTTCCTCTCTTCGGAAAGATGGTCCACATGTATCCAAAATTGGTGTGGGTACCCTATTACTAGCCTCACCAAACCCCTCCAAAGATCTTATCACCCTCATTTCAGGATGTGCATTAATAGGAGGCCTAGTTGGCTCCCCTACCCTCCGATTGTCATAGTGAGAAAGATGTTGGTGTGATGTGACCTGTGGTCGCACATTTGGTGTAGGACGATATCTTGGTGCTAGAGTTGGGCTACTAGCAGTGGTCCACTTAGATGTTGAAGGTCCCTCTCTAGTGAACTCTCGTAGGGGAGGAGCAACAGTTTCTCCAAGAAAGGCTGTCTCTCCTGGTTTGGCTGTATTTGTTGAGAACACTTCCATAAATAATGGTTGTCCTTTCCACGTGAGTTCCCTAATCTCTTTCCAATCTAAGGTTCGGTATTCATTGGCCCATTTATCAACTATTCTGTTCATGTGTCCTGCAAGCTTCTCAACTACCACCACATGAGCTAGAGGAAGATCCAGCTGTGGCAATCTAGTTGTGGCATAATATCCCTCTAACGAGTCCTTATAGACCTCTTGAAGTGGATCATCCTGTAAGACCTTTGTCACTGGAATTTGTCGTACAAACTCCCATTGGCTTTCAGCCCCCTGATCCATTTTACTCTTGCCTTTCCTATCCCTTTCCAAATTGAGATCTACAAGAAGTAAATCATCTATGGATGGCTTTGAGGACTGGGCATTGGAAGGTCCATGCATGTCCGGCTCGATGAGCCAATCATCTCTAGACTCCCTTGCTCTGGAAAGTTTTGATATGTCTAAAAACTTGGTTTTAGAGAGCTCCCCTAATTTATCTACATTTTCTGGATGGTAGGTGACTTCGTAGCGAACACCATCTCCACCCATATACATGTTACCCTGGTCATTGACAGAGGTGCTCTATCAAGTTCTGAGAAAATGTCTGCGATCTTAACAAGATACCGTTGTTGTGGATCCCTAAAGATCTCAGCTCCTTGAGCATTTGTGTAGACATATTGGAGTCTCACATTGAGTGTTAACCCCATGGTGTCGGCTTCAAATGGATTAAAGAATCTTGAGGGTGTCCTATTTGGGGCTACGGGATAACTATTTGTCAACCCTAGATTGTCCATGGACAATGAACTAGTTGTTCTGGAGGAAAGGGTATCGGATTGGGATTCAGAAAGGGTTTCAGCAATATCTGCCAAATTTCCTACCGATTGGGTCCCACTTTCTTGCGTAGGTACTCTAGAAGGTGCCCTAGGCCCTATGGCAGAATCTACAAGACGTCCCGACCACAAGTGCATAAGGTCAAATTTTTTTGGTTTTTTATGTGTTTTTATCTTTATTTTTGTTTTTTTGTTTTGGTTTTGGTTTTTGTGTTTTGTTTTTTTGATATATATATATATATATATGTATATATATATATATATATATATATTACCCTACCTAACCACTAAAGGCAACTAAAAATGGGTATGTGTGGCGTAACTATCTATCCTATTTTTTTATTATTTGTTTTTTAAATGTTTTTTTTAATGATTTTATGATTTTATGATTTTTACTTTTTTTAACACAAAAATTATGAATCACACTAAAAAAATACTAATTATGCACAAAGTTACAAAAACTAAAAAAATGCAAGTTACACTAATTATGCAAAAAATTAAAAAATGAAGAATTACAAATTATGCAAAAAAGTAGACTCCTAAAAAACACTCAATTTATCAAATTTTTTTGGTTTTTTTTTGTTTGTTTGTTTGTTTGTTTTCTTTTAAAACTAATAAATTTCGTGCCAAATATAAAAATATGAATTTACTAATTATGCAATAATTACAAAAATTCTAAAATGCAAACTACTTTAATTATGCAAAAATTTAAACAAGGAACAATGGATTCAAAAAATAAAAATTGTTTTTTTTTTGTTGAATTTAATTGTTTCTCCTCCTTTTTTTTTAAATTTTCTACTATTCTTTTTTTTCCCTTTTTTTCTTTTTTTTAATTCTCTTTTTTTTTTCTTTCTTTTTTTTCTTTTTTTTTTCTTTTTTTTTCTAAAATCTTATTTTTTTCTAAATTTAATTGTTTTTTCTTTCTCTCTTTTTTTTTAAATCTCTTTTTCTTTTCTTTTTTTTTTAAATAAAAAAATATTATTATTTTTTTGTTTTTTTAATTTAAAAATACAAAATAAACATGAAAAATTAATAAAAATAAAAAAATAAAAAAAAGAAAATTCCACCTACCTTATCGCTTCCGGATTCGTCGCCGCCTCACCGTTTTCAATGTTGCCAGCTTGCAGCTCTTCCCCTCGGCCGCTTCAACTCTGCAGAGCCGCCTCAGCCTCCCACACATTTTCTTGCACGCTTCCGCCCACGCAAAGCTTCAGCTTATGCGCTGCTTCTTTTACAGACGCTTCCCACCTTCTTCAGCTTTTTGTCTTCCGCCTCACACAGCTACACATGCTTTTGCCTTGGCTTTCAACCGGCCGCCTACACCTTCTCCTACGGCCCCCCACTCCACGCAGCGCCTTCACCACCTCCACTGTCGACGCCACCACGCCTTCTCTCTCTGCGAGCTCCAGCCGTGTCTCCTCACACCAACGCTCTGCTCACGCGTCTTCTAGCCACGCTCTGCTCGCGCGTCTTCTAGCCACCGTCTGCATGCTGTGCCCAGCTGTTGCGCCTTTTACCTCCCACAGTCCGCGTTCACACTGTTGCTGCGCTCGATGAAGACGCCCCCCCACAGCCCTGAGCAACTCCACGCAGCCTCTCCTTCTACGTACTCGCCTGCATTGGCCACAGATTCAGTCGCCTCTCCACACAACCTTCCTTGCTCTCCTTCGCACCGGCCAGTCAACTCCCCGCCCTCTGCCGGCTGCTCACATCACCTTCACGCTCCAGCTGTCCCTTCAGTGCTGCCATCTGCAGGCTTCACTTCCCACTTCGCTTTCTGCCGGCCGCCCAGCAGCGCCTCCTTGCCCCGCAACAACCAGCTGCTTCCACGGCCACGTCAACGCATAGAATATATATATATATATATATATATATATATATATATTCTTAAAACCGCCTCTGCTCTCCTTTCAACCGGCCTTCCAACAGCCGCACACACACACATATATATATATATATAGATATATATATATATATATATATATATATATGTCTATTTATTTATTTTTTCTTTGCTGCGACGACTCCCCACAAAACTACAAAACAACAAAACAATAAAGGAAAGAAAGCCGCTTCACTACTTCCTACCTATCTCTCGCCAACTTGCAACAAAAATACAAAAACAGAAAGTACTTAAATTCTGATTTATGGCGGGATTACTCAACCGCAATGGGGTTTAAATTTTTTCTTGCTTCTCATCAAAAAAACGAAAACACACAAGGCGCCCTTGAGATCACACACTCAATGCCCTAGACCTCAAAACAAAAAGAAATAGTGGTAGTAATGTAAGCTTCTCAACCGGTTTTGAGTCTTCTCCCCGGCAGCGGCGCCAATGGAGAGACGGAAAAACTCTCTCACTTGTAGCAAGAGTAGTATGATCCACACTTAGCTCAATCCAATGGGATTTGCATCCCTTTCGGAGCTAGGGATTCAACCCGTACCGGTGCACAAAAGCTTATCCATTTGATGGAGAGAATGCTAAGAAAACTACTACTAATGACATAGACTCAACACACACTCAAGCTCAATCTTGCTATTGCTCACTCAACTCCACATTCCACTCATCCATACATCCAAACAAGAAGAAAGCTTAGCTATTGCTTACACAAGATCAAAGCATTCTTCATTCTCAAATACTCATTTCCCTAGCATGCACACAACCCTTGAAGCTATCAATAAGAAACATGCACACTAGAGAATTGACATGAGAAGAGAGACAAATATCAACTCATTGCATTGAATTAACAAAAGAATAGAACTTACAACAATGTAGATGGGGAGAGAGAAGAGCTTGCACCTCTATGGAAGAAGAGGGAGAGCTAGTCTCAAGAGAGCTCAAACATGAGTTTGCCCAATGTGTCCATGCTCTCAAATGAGCCACCTTTTATACAAAAATTCTAGAACTCCCAAAAGTTCCCATGTGGGATTATTGTCAAGCCCTCTCCCACATTCATCTACAAAGTGGAACTCTTTACAAGAGCCCTAAGTATCTTTTTTGTTGCATCCTTGTATTAATCTTCATTTGTCATGCAACACTGCCACTCCATGGTCTATCAACAGACCCACTAGATGAGGACTCTCCTGGTCCACTCAAAGACTGTGATTGCTGACCTGCATTCTGTGCAATCACACTTCCACTCACATCAGCCCCAATAGCTTCTTTTTCAGCAGCATACCAGCTTCTCATCTCATCAAAGACTGTGATTGCTGACCTGCATTCTGTGCAACCACACTTCCACTCACATCAGCCCCAATAGCTTCTTTTTCAGCAGCATACCAGCTTCTCATCTCATCAAAGACAACATCCCTGCTTACCCTCAACTCACCTGTAGAGTAGGGTTATAACACCTGTATCCCTTTTGCTCAAGGGAGTATCCAATAAACACACATTTTTCAGCTTTTGGATCCAGCTTAGTTCTCAGCTCATTTGGCACATGCACATATGCAATGCATCCAAAGACTTTCAGATGAGACAAATCTGGTTTTCTGCCAGTAAACCTCTCCTCTAGAGTTACATCATGTATGGCTGCAGTTGGAGTCCTGTTCATGATGTATACTGCTGTAGAAACAGCCTTAGCCCAATAGCAATGCGGCATATTCTTCTCTTCCATCAATGCCCGCGCAATCTCAGCAATGTGCCTGTTTTTCCGCTCAGCAACTCCATTTTGTTGCGGAGTGTATCTGCATGTAAACTGTCCCTGAATACCATTCTTCTTCAAAAATTCAGAGAACTCATTGGAGAAGTATTCTCCCCCTCCATCTGACCTTAGGCACTTTACATATTTCCCTATTTGCTTTTCAACCAATACTCTGAGATTCTGAAAGTGAGTGAACACCTCACTCTTCTCCTTCATGAAATATACCCACACTTTCCTTGTGTGGTCATCAATAAATGTGACATAGTACCTGCAGCCTCCCATAGACACGGTCTTCGTAGGACCCCATACATCTGAATGCACAACATCTAGTGCATTTCTGCTCACATATCTGTTACGTGGAAACACATTCTTTGTTTGCTTCCCAAATTGGCATGCTTCACAGATTTTATGCATACCTTCCACTTTAAATTTTGGCAGCCCTGTCACAATTCCTTTAGTCTGCATAGACTTCAATCTCTGCACATTCACATGTCCAATTCTTTTATGCCAAATGTCTATGTCTGCAACAATTCCTGAACCATTTGCAAACATCGCAGCACTCATTTCAGGCATGTCTACATTTAATGTAAACATTCTGCCCACTCTGTTGCCTTTTGCAACCAACCTGCACTTGTCTTTAAAGTCTTCAACATAACATCCATCAGGGTTAAACCGAACCTGCAAACCCTGCTCAATCATCTGGCCAACTGAAACCAGATTCTTTGTTATGTTCGGTACATGAAGTACATCTGCAAGGTACTTCACTTTGCCATCCTGTATAGACAATGACACATCTCCAACGTGGGCAATTGGATGAGCAGTGTCATCCCCTGTTTCCACAAAACCTGGTCTTTCCAGGTTTTTCATCTCCTTGAACCACTCCCCATGACTCGTCATGTGGTTCGAAGCGCCTAAATCCACATACCATAAATTATCTTTTTGTGCTGCATCAACATTTTCAGACATGGCATTCACGACATGCTGCATAACAAACAACCTTTCATTATCCTCATTATTTCTGCTTGAGGATGCATAGTTGTTTTGCTGCACTTTCCCATTTTGCATGTCAGCCTGCTTCTTATAACATTCTGCCTGCACATGTCCAGGCTTACCACAATAATAGCATTCACGTGCATCATTATATTGCCTTTGCCAATTTCTACAGCCTCTTTGACTCCCCCTGCCTCTGAATTTGCCTCTTCCACCTGCATGTTGTTGTTGTTGGTTGATTCTGGGACTGTTGTTGTTGCTGCTGCTGGCCATAATTCTGATTACCTGTTCGGCCACCTCCTTGACCGCGTCCCACGGCCTCCTCTACCTCCTCCTCTTCCTGAACTCGTGTAGAAGGCCTGTTGCTCTGAACTGTTTTTGCTTTGTGAAGACTATTGGTCTTCACCCAAGCTCTTCTCTTCGATAATTAGCATAGACACCAAATCTGTAAAGTTGGGAATGTTTTCCCGAGTCTGAATAGACATCTTGAACGCCTTGTATTGTGGCCCGAGACCACGTAGGCAGACTTCCACCTTGTCATCATCATCTACTACTGACACACCAATAGATGCAAGGGATTCCACAATACCCTTTATCTTCAACGCATAGTCATTCACAGACATGCTCTTTTTCTCCACAGTATGAAGTTCATTCTTCAACTGTATCTTACGTGCCTTGGTATTTGTTTCATAGAGCTTTACCAAGGTGTCCCACGCCTCCTTGGGGGACTTGGCATCCTGAATGTGCCCAATCATGGTGTCCTGTATACTAATGGATAGCCAATACATAACCTTCCTAGCTCCTTGGTTCCAGTCTTTAAACTCTTTCACATCTGCAGCAGTCGGATTTATATCCGATATCTCCGGTGCCTCTTCATGCTCACCTTCTATGTAGTCCCAATAGCCTTTTCCCATCAGGAAATTTGTCAACCTGAACCTCCAAGCATGGAAGTTATTCTTATCCAGCTTCTCAGCCACAATCTGTGTTATGCCATCATTAGACATCTTGCCAAACACACAATTTTACCAGAAATTGCACTCTGGTTTTTCCTGCACAAATGCTGTATTTTCTGCAGCAGTACTGTAGTACTCTCAAATGTCACAATTAGTGACTTCAATGTGCATACATACACCCAATGGCAACTGTAGACCTCTTTGCAGCACCCACAGTGTCTGCACAGTCAATCTGTCTTCATGCAGTTCTAAAAACGGAGTTCTGCAGAGAATCGATGACTTACCCGCAGTGCTCGAAATCGCCTGCTTTCTGAAAACGGAGGTCCAGACGTGCCCGAAACGCGTTTTGCCCTGGAAATTTCAGTCCAATAGGACTATATAGTTGCCCTATAGCTTTACTCCCGTGAAGAAAGCTCCTCAATCAGAGACCGTTTACCGGTGCCTCCCGTAGAGCTCCCGACAAGGGTGTAGTCACTAACACAATAGGGAAGAGTAGTTGAAGCTCTTACCCTCGTACCGCTTCCTGTGGTTCTCTTGCTTGCAGCTCAGCCCTTAGCACGAACCAGGCTCTGATACCATGAAAAGATGCAGGGGGGAAGAGAGCTTGAGCTCTTGCAAGCACACACACACACTCACAAAACCCTAATAGAGAACACACAAGGTGAGAGGCTGAAATCTTCTTCTTCTCTACTCAACACTCAACACACCATATACAAGATAAGAGTACACACAATATGAAAGGTACTCAACCAAATACAAACACGGGTTCTCTATAGTGTGAACCCGACTAAATGAGCTGGCGCTATAACTATGCCAGTCTCTAGAATGGCTGTCACACAGCTTGTCATCCCACTGGCCGCATATCTCCCATGATCTCACCAACCATGCCAGTGGTGTAAGTGTGGGGCCTATCCCCCAGGTGGGTCATCAGTGGCCACCGCCTCACTAGACGAGCTCGATATCTCAACATGTGTGTGTGTGTGTGTGTGTGTGTGTGTGTGTGTGTGTGAGAGAGAGAGAGAAGCTAGTGTGGGGCCTATCCCCCAGGCGGGTCAGTGGCCACCGCCTCACTAGACGAGCTCGATATCTCAACATGTGTGTGTGTGTGTGTGTGTGTGTGTGTGTGTGTGTGTGTGTGTGTGTGAGAGAGAGAGAGAGAGAGAGAGAGAGAGAGAGAGAGAGAGAGAAGCTTGCTGTATGCTGCATGATGGAAAAAGAGATAAGATGAGAAATGTAGAGACACAAAAATAATACAAAGGTTACATCCTTAATATTTTCAGCTCTTGATATTTCTACAAGCTTCACTAGAGCCTTTTTTTATTGGCCTAGTGTTCCACCTCAATGAGGTTCCAACCACACACACACTTGTTCCGCTCTACACCATACGTTTTATGGGTGACGGTCTGATGTGAACCTTCACACAATATCCATATGAATAGCCTCTCCTTTTATAAAAATATTAAGGTTACATGCTTAATATTTTCAGCTCTCGATATTTCTAGAAGTTTCACTAGAGCCTTTTTTTATTGGCCTATTGTTCCACCTCAATAAGGTTCCAACCACACACACACACTTGTTCCACTCTACACCATACGTTTTATGTTAACCTTTACACAATATCCATGTGACTAGACTCTCCTTTTATGAGACTGAGGAAGGTTCTCATGTACACTTTTGTGTCTTTCTCTGCACCCGTGCATCTTTGCCCGAGCCCTTGGAATCTTGGCCTCCCAACTTATGGAACTCATCAAAGTAATTTATTGTCAATATTATCAAACAAGTCAAGGGCTTTGTCTCCTTTTGTTCTGTCAAAGGTGGGATACACCACATGGTTAGTGGTAAAAAGGAAGGCCTTGGATACATTTTACACTTTAATTTAGGCTCTATAATCATGAAATAGAGTAATATTATGCCGATTGGGTTATATGTGTGACAACCAAGGGACCAGCCTGTATAACTCGCATAAGCGCAAGGCCTTGTCCATGTGTTGGAGCCCACTTGTTTTGAGCAAACACTTGGAAATAAAAAATGGACCAACCAAGGGACCAGCCTGTATAACTCGCATAAGTGCAAGGCCTTGTCCATGTGTGACAACCAAGGGACCAACCAAGGGACCAGCCTGTATAACTCGCATAAGCGCAAGGCCTTGTCCATGTGTGACAACCAAGGGACCAACCAAGGGACCAGCCTGTATAACTCGCATAAGCGCAAGGCCTTGTCCATGTGTTGGAGCCCACTTGTTTTGAGCAAGCACTTGGAAATAAAAAATGAGAAGATGTCATGAATGAGAGGATGGCAGCATTGGATGCAAATGCAACATGTGAGTTAGTGCCTATGCCTAAGGAAAAGAGGGCAATTGGATGTAAGTGGGCGTATAAGGCCAAGCATAACTTAGATGGATCTATGAGAGCAGGAATAAGGTAAGATTAGTTGCCAAGGGTTGCAAGAATGGCATTTGACAGAGTTTCAAGAATGGCAACAATCACCGTGAGAACTATCATTGCTATAAATATAAAGGGTTGGTCTTTACATTATACAAAGCTTGTTTACAAAAATGGTGTGCAGTAATAAATTTGTGCGACTTCTCTTCAATCCTTAGAATCCTCTTCACCTATAAAATAACCAATAATAAATTGGTGAAATAAATATTCCATAAGCATACAAACCATCATCATACACGTGTTTTCCAGGCATAAGTAACCTGTTTAAGAGAGTGTATGTGGGGGGAGAGAGTATGTTTTTACATTAGTGCATGTGCAGGTGTGTACATGTGTGTGTGAGAGAGAGAGAGAGAGAGAGAGTGAGTGAGAGAGAGAGAGAGAGAGAGAGAGAGAGAGAGAGAGAGAGTGAGTGAGTGAGTGAGAGAGGATGCATATGCATGTGCATGTGTGTGTGTGTGTGTGTGTGCGTGCGTGCTTGAGAGAGAGAGAGAGAGAGACAATAAAGACATTAGATGCATTTATTTTGAGAGTGAGTACACCTCACCATCCATCCCCACCCATTAAAATTTAAATTAATAAAAATTATGTATGTATGTGTGTACATATATAAATTTATTTATATTTATAAATACACATATATATGTATGTATAGGTATATGTGTCTTAATATAATAAAACAAAATATTAGATATAATATATGTTTGCGTGTGTGTGTGTGTAAGAGAGAGAGAGAGAGAGAGAGGGGGGGGGGATTTCTATGTGTGAAAGAGTGTGCGTTCGCATTAGTGCATGTATAGGTGTGGACATGTGGGTGTATGCGTTTGCATTAGTGCATGTGTAGGTTTGTACATGTGTGTCCGTGAGAGAGAGAGAGAGAGAGAGAGAGAGAGAGATGAAGGAGTGGATGGGTATGCTGAGAGAAGAAAAATAAAATAAATAATATACTAAAAATACAAAGTTATATAGTAGATAAGTATAAAATATAAGTAATATATTAATAATACGTATATATATATATAAGTAAGGATAACTCTATACCAATATAGGGAAAGGGGGGGACAATCACTAAATTCCCAATGCAGTTATGTGCAATGAATTTTCTTCTCTTAATATTATGAAAAGAAGCCCCCAAAAAAGGACGTTATAGGAAAACCCCTCCTTTATAACCAAATCACTACAAGAACCTCCCTCCTTAAAGAAAATTTTGACCCTACACAACTTGAGGAAGATTCTGACAAAAAGGAATGCAAAGATGGGGACTTTGTTCAAGAAACTCGGTTCTTCAATGAAGAAGATGGAGACCTAGATCTAGAAAGAGAAGTGAGATGGAATTCCAGTGCAAGAAGATAGAGGAGCAAAAAAGCCCACTCAGGTACAAAAGGAGCTTTGCCAAAGAGAAGTCTCTCCCCCAACCCCCCCTCCCCCCCAACGCCCTATTTGTAGCCAAAATACTCCCACCTTAAAAGGGAAACCCTTGTACCAGCCAAATTTCCATTCCAAGAGGAGGTTTTCTAAGTTGGGATGCCAACATTGATTCCAAGAGGAGGTTGTCTAAGTTGGGATGCCAACATTGATTCCCCATTAACTATAGAAAAATAGTCCCTAGCCAAAGGGAAGCCCATCCCCAAAAACCAAAAGAAATGAACTCCTTCAAAATATTATCTTTCAATACCAATGGTCTCACCGACCAGACACGAGCTCGTGTTATTAAAGATTGGTCGTGGTAAATGAATTTGATCCCATATTTTATAGTTCTACAAGAAGTCAAACTAGTTGGGGAAACTCTAGCTGCATTGCCCTGTAGTGTGTCCATGTCAGAATGTTCATATGTATTCACATAGCAATGCATAAAGGGAGTCAATGGTTGAGATTATATCTAGAGACCATAAATGGTTCTCCTACAAGTCACTCTTAGAGTAACTCTTACGGTAGCCTTGGCACCGTCTTGGGCATCAAACAAAATCTTTGCCCATTTGTTCAAGTATCATGCAAGATATAGATCATAGATGGGTAGCCATTTCTTTAGAGAGATAGGACATAGATGGGTAGCCATTTCTTTAGAGATAGGACATAAGCTTATAACAATTGTCTCCTTGTATTCCTCTGGGCCTTCTAGCTCTAGACAAAAAATTTGGTCTTCCATGATTTGTACGGAATGGTTGGAGTATCAAACCAACTCCGAATTGCAATCTGAAGTTATAGGGATCTGTATCAGATACCGAATGGTGGTTAATTTGAACCCTCAATTGTACCAAAATATAATGATTAGCACTGATTAATCATTGATTAGCAAATTAATTCTCTGTTTTGTGTGCAAAAATCAGAGTATGCGGGGAGCCCAGATCTGAGGCCTTAGAGTTCAAATGAGCTCAAATCCTTTCAAGGCCATCAATAGCAATTAGTCTAGTAGGAGGATTAAGCCAAGAAACACAAGATTTGACCAAACATTGAATGCTTAATCTCTGTTTTACCAAAGTCACCTGTAGCTTTGATGAAGAGCTTGGATCTCACTATAGACTTGATCAAATCAAATTCTGTCTTCACCAGCCTTGTAGAGCATGCTTGAAAACCCCCAAGCTAAGAGGAATTAGACCCATTTGATTGGATGAAGTAGAGATCTTATTTTTCACTCAAAAAATAGGTGCCAGTGAATCTGCGAATTTCTGGAGTTCTAGGCGGCGGTTTGCGCTTCTCATTAGATTGGTTGGAGCACCATTGAAGTGGCTATCTATGGCTAGAAGGGTTTGGGCTAATTTGATGTGTGCAAGGAGAGGGAGCTCCTCCGTTGGCTGGGGGTACAGAGGGTTAGTTGAAAATAACTAAAAAATAGATTATTTTTTAATTATCTACTAATCCTAATTAACTAGATAATGGGCTCATAAACTTGATGGATTCTAGGCTTGGCTCTAATACCATGTTCAAATTACAACAATGTGATGAGCTATGGTGGATCAAATGCTAGAATCAACATCATTAACAAATTTAAGATATAATTAGTGAGCAATTAAGATATAATTAGTGAGTAATTAAGATGTAATTAGTGAGCAATTAAGATGTAATTAGTGAGCAATTAACTAATAGCTTAATGTAGGCATGGATAATCAAAAACCAGCAAGTTCTCATTAGGCCAATGCCTCAATTTATAGAGTTTACATCCAAGCATTAATCCCACTGATTTCTCCTTGATTCACTCCACCTCTTTTGCTTGATTCTCTCCACCTCTCCCAGAATATCTCCACACTTCCTAAATCTTATCACGCTACCCTTTATTCTCTCCCAGTAGATTCTTCTCACCTTTTCATAGGTTCTCTCACATTTACAGATTCTCATTTACAGCCTCTAGCCAAGGGCTTGTTCCTGCACACACTCTATTCACTTGTATATTTCAACAAAAATCAAATTTTTCATGATTATAATGAGAATCATTCAATGAATCTAGGTTGATTAATCCTAGAATATGGTAGGAAGTCCTCTTTTCATATTATGAATGAAAATGATTTATGTGTTAATTTTTTAAAAATTTTACCATAGCTTCGCGTCTATTTTATTGATAATTCTCAATAATTTAAAAGCATAAAGTTTAGTAATATCCCTATGATTAGAATAACCATTAATTGGATCAATATCCAATTATGGACTTGATTCTTAATTTTTCCATAAATTAAATAGCATAAAAGCATTAAAAATCCACTTATTTGGCCTCTAATTTGACAAGCATAGAAATTACTTTTAGATTAGAGAATTGCTTCATGAGAAGCTTCATTTGAATATAGAATAGGTCATAGGAATGACCATTCTTTGGGGGAGAGAGACAGACATCCTTAAAAAAAACATTTAATTTAAGCATAAATGGAAATTTATGTATTTATCACCACAATTCATTAAAGAACTTCAATTGTATTAAAAAGCCATTCAATTGAATGCTTCTCAAGCTTGAGAGGGGTTGAGAAGAGAGAAACATTTGGAGATTAAAGAAAAAAGACATAAACCATAATTTACCTCCTAGATTGCTTGATTCTTTGATCAAAGTAGAGGCCCCCAACCAATCAATTGGTTTGGTATGTTGAGGAAGTCTCCAAGGAAGATTGAAGAGAGAGAGAAGCTCCAACCTCTTCAATTTGTAGAGGATTTTTAGAGGATAATAGAAAATATCATTATTTCAATATAATACTAGCATGGTATAGTTCTCATATTTTTTTACAAAGGACTAAGGATCTATTTATAGGTGAGGGAGGCCTCTAACCAAGTCCAACTAGTTTCTAGAATTTTCCAAGTTCAGTTTGGCTGAATCTGGACGAGATTTGGACCTAGTTTAACTCCCTTTTGATTTGGTTTGATCTAGGAGAGAGGAGAGATAAAAATATCACAATATTTTTGAGTTTAAAACTCTACCACACATGTGAAATAGGTGCCTTCTTGAAGAGCCCCCTTCTCCTTACCAAGGTGTCAAAATTGAATCATTATACCCAAAATATCTCATTTTTTTAGTAATACTCATAGTTTTTTTACTAATAAAACTTGTCCTTAGTCAACTCTTCATCTTATGTGAGCATTTACTCATTTTTGGGTTTTTTTTTTTAATTCTTCAATTTATCTCCTCCCTACATTTGGATTAATCTTATTGGTCCATATGAACCTTATTTGGACCATAATCCAATTTTTTTTGAAAATCTAGACCCGTAGGCTGAGGTCCTTTATACTTATTTTCAATTAATTCCAAATGCACATTTGAAAGTTCTTATTGAATTTTTATTTAAGGGGAAACCATTTTAGACACTAGGAGGATTTTTATATCCAAAAATATCTCAATTTTGGATTATCTCTCTCTAGATATTTTCTCTCTCTAGGTCAAAACATGGTAAAACAGAATCTTTCTTTTATTTCAAAGAGGGGAATAATTACAAGATCAGAAGGGGAGGTTCTTACACCTGTACACCTCAAAAGCTGGAGGGAGAAATCTTACATCCTACCCCACTTAAAAAACACAAGATGTCCTCATCTCGTAGGTGGAGTATGATCTCTTTCATCTTCTTCTTTCATCTTCAATCACTTCCAGCGTTACTGCCTTGGAAGTGGAAGGCCGATTTGGGAACATTTCTCTTTGACTTCCCCTAGGATGTCTTGCATTACTTTGGATTAAAACTGCGGGTTGGTTAGAGGGTCTACCTTTGGGATTTCTCTGATTTTGGCAGAAAGAAACCTGATTACTCTGGAAGGAAGGAGCTGGATGGTGGTTGCAAGATGAGGGTACTCACTTTCGTTCACTCTCTCTAAAATTGGGACATCCATGCATCTCGGGCGGAGTACCTCGATCGTGATAGTGCCGCGAATTAAAACACGACACGTGCCTCCCAAGCCTAAATCGACATATCTCGATCGAGATGCCAACTAATGCCACGCTAGCAGGTCCGGGGTTCCAGGCGTCATCCATGTCACCAATACATGTCACCGCCACCACATTATCTCGATCGAGATATCTATGCCACTCGAATCCACATCAGGGCCACGCTGTATTCCCCTCTAGGCATATTTGACTAGCACATCTCCATCGTCCACGTATCTCGAACGAGAAATTAACATCAAATCGCGACCATTCATTGTTCGAGGTAATGGGATACAATCTCCACCGTCCCCGTATCTCGATCGAGATACTGAGATCAAATCTCAACTGTCCAAATAACTCGATCGAGATATAGAGATACAATCTGCACCGTCCAAATATCTCGATCGAGATACGTAGATGCAATATCCACCGTCCAATTATCTCGATCGAGATACGTAAACGTAATCTATACCGTCCATTCACGTACGTTGGAAGATGCGATCTCGGCCGTTTAAATATCTCGATCGAGGTACATAATGAATCTTGACCGTCGACATACCTTGTCGTGGTAAATGACTTTAAATCGTGGCCGTCCATGTACCTTGAACGAGATAGTAATATCAAATCTCAGCCGTTGATCCTTCCCCAACCCTAAAATTAAGTGTGTATCTTGGCCGTATGTTGCACTAACCCTAATATCCAAAGCGTTAATCTTGCAAACCCTAAATTGCATGATGTTACCGAACCTCGATCGAGGTTATAAAACCGGAAAACTTTTTTTTTTGCCTCATTGTCACAAGTCGTTTTCACTCTCCTTGCTCTCTTGATTTGGATTAGCATTAGTGAGCCCATTAGCATTGTTTTATAGCTTCATTAGTGCTACTTAGCACTAAGCATTAGACCCTTCACATTAGACCCTTCACATTGGACCTTTGTGTTTGGCTTAGGATTTAGCATGGAGTCACACGAGGAGGGCCACGAGCAGGGCCGCTCATCTATTGCGGACCTCATCGCGGAGATAGACCGCGAGTTAGCGGCTATCCGTAGGAGTGCTAGAGACACACCGTCTACATTACATATCATGGCAGACTTGGAGGCGATGCTTTTGTCCCTTCGTAGCCTTCACGATATTGTTTATGTAGATGAGTGGATAGCCCACCATCGCACTGCTCCTCTGTCACATGGCCTAACATATCGTCAGGTCTGTGATCTTGCTCCTATTAGGGATGGAGCCTACCTAGATCTTTTCCTCGATAGTCGTGGGATGAGGCCTGGGGCGGGCAAGCCCCTTACTATTTCGTGGTGTTCGCATCCTCGTATGGCGGCACATATCTATAGTCGATATGTTGCCGCATATGGGAGGATGCCGAACAACCGCCAGATTCCCATATACTTCGCAAAGCAGTTATATGCGGAGTTTGTCTTAGGGGAGGAGGTGGATTACACCAGCCATCGTCCGGGTGGTGGTGCTGGCCGAGGCCGTCTCCAGGACCAGGGTAGGCGGCCTCCACCAACCCTTCATGTAGCACCTACCACAGATCCTTAATTTGTGCCATTGTCGACAGTAGAGGCTCTTGGCACCCTTGGTCGGCATTGACGTACGGAGTACCACGGAGAGCATCCAGCACGTGGTGCACCTGTTCTCACGATCTATACCGACGACAGATGTCGAGGTATTTACATATATATTACGTCTTAAGTTTTTTTGGTCATTTATCTACATGTTTATATATACTTTTCTATATTTTTACATGAGCAGCATGGTTGATTGTGTCACGTAGGTTCCCACACCTACCACTGAGAGACTCACTCAAGAGTTGGTAGAGGCGAGAGCGAAGATTGACCGCCTCAGAGCTGCATTACAGATCGCAGAGGCAGCTACTGCAGAGGCACAGCATCTGAGAGAGTCCGACATCCAGCAGGTAGGTAGGTATCTCTTGCACGTAAAAGAGTTATAATTAAGGTCCTAAGTTATAAATTTCTTTAAGTAATACCTAATGAGAGACTAATCAATTATTTTAATGCTTTACTTTTTTGCATAGGCTCGGACTGAGGTAGAGAGCTCTAGAGCTGAGGCACAGCATCATCAGATTATGGAGCAGATTGCCCAGCATAGGGCAGAGCAGTTGATGCTGCATGTTCGAGAGTTTCGTAGATCCTCGGACGTGACAGTGCCTTACCTACCTTTATATAGTACGGCCTGTCACCACAGAGGTTTTTCGACGACCTCTCCTGCGCAGGATGCACCACCCTTCCTACGTGATGCGTGCTGCGCTTTATGTATCGAGGACATTGATAGTACATGTGGATATGCCCTGGGATGTGGACATATTTTCCACTTGTCTTGCATCACCCAGGAGCTAGTACGGTTCTCAGCATGCCCCTCCTGTCGTGCACGCGTCGACCTAGCAACGTACAGGGTTTTGGACATCGATGATCTTCACCCAGGCCTCGTTCGAGTAGATGCTAGGACTGGCAGGCCTATTGATTTTACATCAGCTATTGACTTGGGACTCGACGCCTTCGACGATAGAGCCCAGGAGCCTGAGGTGCCTCCTGAGATAGAGTGGAGCTCACATGATTTTGATGCTTACCAGAGAGTCCTACATGAGAGCCAGATCACAGCATATGAGCGCGTGGGTGGTGCTGGTCCTAGTGGCACCTCAGGTGATGGTGCTAGCAGCAGTGCTGCTTCTCATGAGCAGCATGTCCTTACACAGCAGAGGAGCTTACACGAGCAGAGTGGAAGACACGTACCATTGCAGATTATAGATTTTGGGTTTACAGACAGAGGCGTCTTGCATTAGCACGACGTAGAGAGAGAGAGAGGCCATAGCAGCTTTTGGGACTCGTGAGCTCCCGAGTACACTGGCACCAGCTCACGATCTTGCCTTCGATCCTGCCTTTGAGGCAGACCTCCCCGCAGACATTCGACGACCCCCGCAGCCGGCACAGCCTCCTCGACGTGCACGTCAGCCTCGACGCGCACGTCGACCGGCAGTTAGAGATGACGATTTTGATTGGGTTGCCGTTGATAGTGACTAAACTCAGACTAGCTGGGTTAGCTCACTTACATTGTACTTAGATTTTTGGGCAGTGACTAACCTCAGACTAGCTGGGGTAGCTCATTTTCATTTTGATGTACTTATTTGATGTTTATATCATTATGAGTTTTTTCATTATTGAGTATCATTACATTTTAGTTGATGTTGTTGATTTTATTATATTTTTTACCACTTTGGCTATCATATTGTTTGTTGAAAATCTCCATGCCATCGTACCCAAACATGCTCTGACGGGGACCAAACTTTGCAAGCATGTGGGGGTGGGTCCCCCCCACATGCTTGCAAAGTTTGGTCACAATCAGAGCATCTTTGGATTGGTAATTAGCACCCAGTCCGGATTTTTCAAGTCTCTTGGTGCTTAAGAGGCCATGGAAAATCTGGGCCTTCCCCATACCATCGTACCCAAACATGCTCCGATGGGGACCAAACTTTGCAAGAATGTGGGGGTGGGTCCCCCCCACATGCTTGCAAAGTTTGGTAACAATCAGAGCATGTTTGGATTGGTAATTAGCGCCCAGTGCGGGTTTTTGAAGTCTCTTAGTGCTTAAGAGGCCATGGAAAATCCGGGCCTTCCCCATACCATCGTACCCAAACATACTCCGATGGGGACCAAACCTTGCAAGCATGGGGGGGTGGGTCCCCCCCACATGCTTGCAAAGTTTGGTCACAATCAAAGCATGTTTGGATTGGTAATTAACGCCTAGTGCGAGTTTTTGAAGTCTCTTGGTGCTTAAGAGGCCATAAAAAATCCTGGCCTTCTCCATACCATCGTACCCAAACATGCTCCGATAGGGACCAAACTTTGCAAGCATGGGGGGGGGTTGGTCCCCCCCACATGCTTGCAAAGTTTGGTCACAATCAGAGCATGTTTGGATTGGTAATTAGCGCCCAGTGCGGGTTTTTGAAGTCTCTTGGTGCTTAAGAGGCCATGGAAAATCCGGGCCTTCCATATACCATCGTACCCAAACATGCTCCGATAGGGACCAAACTTTGCAAGAATGGGGAGGTGGGTCCCCCCCACATGCTTGCAAAGTTTGGTCACAATCAGAGCATGTTTGGATTGGTAATTAGCGCACAGTGCGGGTTTTTGAAGTCTCTTGGTGCTTAAGAGGCCATGGAAAATCCGGGCCTTCTCCATACCATCGTACCCAAACATGCTCCGATAGGGACCAAACCCCCCCACATGCTTGCAAAGTTTGGTCACAATCAGAGCATGTTTGGATTGGTAATTAGCGCCCAGTCCGGATTTTTCAAGTCTCGGTGCTTAAGAGGCCATGGAAAATCCGGGCCTTCCCCATACCATCGTACCCAAACATGCTCCGATGGGGACCAAACTTTGCAAGCATGTGGGGGTGGGTCCCCCCCACATGCTTGCAAAGTTTGGTCACAATCAGAGCATGTTTGGATTGGTAATTAGCGCCCAGTCCGGATTTTTCAAGTCTCTTGGTGCTTAAGAGGCCATGGAAAATCCGGGCCTTCCCCATACCATCGTACTACCCAAACATGCTCCGATGGGGACCAAACTTTGCAAGCATGGGGGGGTGGGACCCCCCACATGCTTGCAAAGTTTGGTCACAATCAGAGCATGTTTGGATTTGTAATTAGCGCCCAGTGCGGGTTTTTGAAGTCTCTTGGTGCTTAAGAGGCCATGGAAAATCCGGGCCTTCCCCATACCATCGTACCCAAACATGCTCCGATGGGGACCAAACTTTGCAAGCATGGGGGGGTGGGTCCCCCCCACATTCCTGCACAGTTTGGTCACAATCAGAGCATGTTTGGATTGGTAATTAGCGCCCAGTCCGGATTTTTCAAGTCTCGGTGCTTAAGAGGCCATGGAAAATCCGGGCCTTCCCCATACCATCGTACCCAAACATGCTCCGATGAGGACCAAACTTTGCAAGCATGTGGGGGTGGGTCCCCCCCACATGCTTGCAAAGTTTGGTCACAATCAGAGCATGTTTGGATTGGTAATTAGCACCCAGTGCGGGTTTTTGAAGTCTCTTGGTGCTTAAGAGGCCATGGAAAATCCGGCCCTTCCACATACCATCGTACCCAAACATGCTCCGATGGGGACTAATCTTTGCAAGCATGGGGGGGTGGGTCTCCCCCATATGCTTGCAAAGTTTGGTCACAATCAGAGCATGTTTGGATTGGTAATTAGCGCCCAATGCGGGTTTTTAAAGTCTCTTGGTGCTTAAGAGGCCATGGAAAATCCGGGCCTTCCCCATACCATCGTACCCAAACATACTCCGATAGGGACCAAACTTTGCAAGAATGGGGGGGTGGGTCCCCCCCACATGCTTGCAAAGTTTGGTCACAATCAGAGTATGTTTGGATTGGTAATTAGCGCCCAGTGCGGGTTTTTCCATGGCCTCTTAAGCACCGAGACTTGAAAAATCCGGACTGGGCGCTAATTACCAATCCAAACATGCTCTAATTAGTGCCCAGTCCGGATTTTTCAAGTCTCTTGGTGCTTAAGAGGCCATGGAAAATCCAAACCTTCTCCATACCATCGTACCCAAACATGCTCCGCCGATAGGGACCAAACTTTGCAAGCATGGGGGGGTTGGTCCCCCCCACATGCTTGCAAAGTTTGGTCACAATCAGAGCATGTTTGGATTGGTAATTAGCGCCCAGTGCGGGTTTTTGAAGTCTCTTGGTGCTTAAGAGGCCATGGAAAATCTGGGCCTTCCCCATACCATCGTACCCAAACATGCTCCGATAGGGACAAAACTTTGCAAGCATGTGGGGTGGGTCCCCCCCACATGCTTGCAAAGTTTGGTCACAATCAGAGCATGTTTGGAGTGTTTATTAGTGCCCAGTGCGGGTTTTTGATGTCTCTTGGTGCTTAAGAGGCCATGGAAAATCCGGGCCTTCCCCATACCGTCGTACCCAAACATGCTCCGATAGGGACCAAACTTTGCAAGCATGGGGGAGTGGGTCCCCCCCACATGCTTGCAAAGTTTGGTCACAATCAGAGCATGTTTGGATTGGTAATTAGCACCCAGTCCGGGTTTTTCAAGTCTCTTGGTGCTTAAGAGGCCATGGAAAATCCAGGCCTTCCCCATACCATCGTACCCAAACATGCTCCGATGGGGACCAAACTTTGCAAGCATGTGGGGGTGGGTCCCCCCCACATGCTTGCAAAGTTTGGTCACAATCAGAGCATGTTTGGATTGGTAATTAGCGCCCAGTCCGGATTTTTCAAGTCTCTTGGTGCTTAAGAGGCCATGGAAAATCCAGGCCTTTCCCATACCATCGTACCCAAACATGCTCCGATGGGGACCAAACTTTGCAAGCATGTGGGGGTGGGTCCCCCCACATGCTTGCAAAGTTTGGTCACAATCAAAGCATGTTTGGATTGGTAATTAGCGCCCAGTGCGGGTTTTTGAAGTCTCTTGGTGCTTAAGAGGCCATGGAAAATCTGGGCTTTCCCCATACCATCATATACCCAAACATGCTCCGATAGGGACCAAACTTTGCAAGCATGTGGGGGTGGGTCCCCCCCACATGCTTGCAAAGTTTGGTCACAATCAGAGCATGTTTGGATTGGTAATTAGCACCCAGTCCGGATTTTTCAAGTCTCTTGGTGCTTAAGAGGCCATGGAAAATCCGGGCCTTCCCCATACCATCATACCCAAACATGCTCCGATGGGGACCAAACTTTGCAAGCATGGGGGAGTGGGTCCCCCCCACATGCTTGCAAAGTTTGGTCACAATCAGAGCATGTTTGGATTGGTAATTAGCGCCCAGTGCGGGTTTTTGAAGTCTCTTTGGTGCTTAAGAGGCCATGGAAAATCCGGGCCTTTCCCATACCATCGTACCCAAACATGGGGACCAGACTTTGCAAGCATGTGGGGGTGGGTCCCCCCCACATGCTTGCAAAGTTTGGTCAGAATCAGAGCATGTTTGGATTGGTAATTAGTGCCCAGTCCGGATTTTTCAAGTCTCTTGGTGCTTAAGAGGCCATGGAAAATCCGGGCCTTCCCCATACCATCGTACCCAAACATGCTCTGATGGGGACCAAACTTTGCAAGCATGTGGAGGTGGGTCCCCCCCACATGCTTGCAAAGTTTGGTCACAATCAGAGCATGTTTGGATTGGTAATTAGTGCCCTGTGCGGGTTTTTGAAGTCTCTTGGTGCTTAAGAGGCCATGGAAAATCGGGGCCTTCCCCATACCATCGTACCCAAACATGCTCCGATAGGGACCAAACTTTGCAAGCATGTGGGGGTGGGTCCCCCCCACATGCTTGGGGGTGGACCAAACTTTGCAAGCATGTGGGGGTGGGTCCCCCCCACATGCTTGCAAAGTTTGGTCACAATCAGAGCATGTTTGGATTGGTAATTAGCGCCCAGTCTGGATTTTTCAAGTCTCTTGGTGCTTAAGAGGCCATGGAAAATCCGGGCCTTCCCCATACCATCGTACCCAAACATGCTCCGATGGGGACCAAACTTTGCAAGCATGTGGGGGTGGGTCCCCCCCACATGCTTGCAAAGTTTGGTCACAGTCAGCAGAGCATGTTTGGATTGGTAATTAGCGCCCAGTGCGGGTTTTTGAAGTCTCTTGGTGCTTAAGAGGCCATGGAAAATCCGGGCCTTCCTCATACCATCGTACCCAAACATGCTCTGATGGGGACCAAACTTTGCAAGCATTTGGGGGTGCCCCGGTACGATGGTATGGGGAAGGCCCGGATTTTCCATGGCCTCTTAGACCCCCCCCACATGCTTGCAAAGTTTGGTCCCCATCGGAGCATGTTTGGGTACGATGGTATGGGGAAGGCTCGGATTTTCCATGGCCTCTTAAGCACTAAGAGACTTCAAAAACCCGCACTGGTGGGTGCTAATTAGCAATCCAAACATGCTCTGATTGTGACCAAACTTTGCAAGAATGTGGGGGGGACCCACCCCCACATGCTCTGATTGTGACCAAACTTTGCAAGCATGTGGGGGGGACCCCACATGCTTGCAAAGTTTGGTTCCCATCGGAGCATGTTTGGGTACGATGGTATGGAGATTTTCAACAAACAATATGATAGCCAAAGTGTTAAAAAATATAATAAAATCAAGAACATCAACTAAAATGTAATGATCCTCAATAATGAGAAAACTCTTAATGATATAAACATCAAATAAGTACATCAGAATGAAATTGAGCTACCCCAGCTAGTCTGAGGTTAGTCACTGCCCAAAAATCTAAGTACAATGTAAGTGAGCTAACCCAGCTAGTCTGAGTTTAGTCACTATCAAGATAGAGATCTAGTCAGCAGCACCCTCTCTAGCTCTCAACTGCTCTAGAATGCTCTCATGGTCATCCACTCGAAGCCAAAAACGAGGGTGAGAACTGTGTTTTCGGCTCTGTACTCGAACAAGAGTGAGCCTGGTAGCAACCACTAGATGAGAGAACTGAAATGCCTCTAACTCCCACTTCCACTGCTGGAACTCAAGACTCCCCCGATGAAGTCAAATCTGCTGGTAGAACCGGCCTGCCACAATCATGCTATGGGCGTCATAAGAAAACCCATGATCATCCACTGTATCCTGGTCAAGCATGCACTTTGGCCTAGTGCAACTCATCAGATAGTAGTCTACTCCCTCGCTATTTCCCTCACTGGCAATAACAGCAAATACATCACCCTCCTGTAGCAAATCTGTCAGGTCATCATAACTGACCATGAACGCAGGACCTGTGTGCTCATCAGACACCACTGGGATGTGAAGGATGCTCGGGGGAGAGGAATGTCTGTATCCATGCATCTGCCCATCCTCTCGAGGCACAATGTGACCAATCGCCATCCATACATGCGCCACAGAAGCATGCAAACCATCGTGTGTAAATCGTGGGGGCCGCCATGCACGTGCTCCTGATGGAATGTAAGCCCAAGGTGCCAGGTACTGTGTCACAATCATGGGAGGCTCTACGGTCAATCATGCCACCATCCACATGCCAAAAAAATCTCCTGACAATCCGAGCATCACGTTTGGGGTACGATGATGCTGCACTCCCACACAAATGTTGGGAGCACCACTCGACTACGTGGCCTGCATCTCTGAACCGCTGAGCATCCTGTCGCAATTGATGACGCCTCAAGGCACGTTTCACACACGTGCCCGCACCATCATGCTCTCCCTTCCCGTGACCAGTCTCAAAGAATGACCAAATCACTGGGATACTAGACTGCACATGCCACCTATAAATCCATAAAAGATAGTCTTAGTTATTGTTTTCTTTAAGATGTTCTAGTGAATTTAGTTTAATTGTAAATGTAAGAAAGCCATAAGTACTACCTGTAGAGCCAATAGAATTGACGTGATGACTTGAACTGTGCGCCACAACCATCCGACCAAACCCATCGCTGGACATGTTTGATCTCACAATCTCCTAAAAAATCATCATGGAGACGAAAACAGTGTTGCACAAAATGTGCATCATGTGAACGATCATCACTGATATAGAAATGATACTCTCGAATAATGACACGGGTCTCGGGGGTACTCGCTATCCCATCTACATGAGCCTCTGCATGTCGATAGCTAATGTGGACCATAATAGCAACCTGGTGAGGTAAGCAATACATACATTTAGGACACAAAAAATCAAATAAGTAATGTAGCTCAAACATAAGACAAATATTACAAAATATAACCATTACCTGCTCTGAGAAGTAATACTCCGAGAAATTAACATCAAATCGCGACCATTCATTGTTCGAGGTAATGGGATACAATCTCCACCGTCCCTGTATCTCGATCGAGATACTGAGATCAAATCTCAACTGTCCAAATATCTCGATCAAGATACAGAGATACAATCTGCACCGTCCAAATATCTCGATCGAGATACGTAGATGCAATATCCACCGTCCAATTATCTCGATCGAGATACGTAAACGCAATCTATACCGTCCATTCACGTACGTTGGAAGATGCGATCTCAGTCGTTTAAATATCTCGATCGAGGTATGTAATGAATCTTGACCGTCGACATACCTTGTCGTGGTAATGACTTTAAATCGTAGCCATCCATGTACCTCGAACGAGATAGTAATATCAAATCTCAGCCGTTGATCCTTCCCCAACCCTAAAATTAAGTGTGTATCTTGGCCGTATGTTGCACTAACCCTAATATCCAGAGCGTTAATCTTGCAAACCCTAAATTGCATGATATTACCGAACCTCGATCGAGGTTATAAAACCGGAAAACTTTTTTTTTTGCCTCATTGTCACAAGTCGTTTTCACTCTCCTTGCTCTCTTGATTTGGATTAGCATTAGTGATCCCATTAGCATTATTTTATAGCTTCATTAGTGCTACTTAGCACTAAGCATTAGACCCTTCACATTGGACCCTTCACATTGGACCCTTCACATTAGACCCTTCACATTAGACCCTTCACATTGGACCTTTGTGTTTGGCTTAGGTTTTAGCATGGAGTCACACGAGGAGGGCCACGAGGAGGGCCGCTCATCTATTGCGGACCTCATCGCAGAGATAGACCGCGAGTTAGCGGCTATCCGTAGGAGTGCTAGAGACACACCTACGTGGCAGACTTGGAGGCGATGCTTTTGTCCCTTCGTAGCCTTCACGATATTGTTTATGTAGATGAGTGGATAGCCCACCATCGCACTGCTCCTGTGTCACATGGCCTGACATATCGTCAGGTCTGTGATCTTGCTCCTATTAGGGATGGAGCCTACCTAGATCTTTTCCTCGATAGTCGTGGGATGAGGCCTGGGGCGGGCAAGCCCCTTACTATTTCGTGGTGTTCGCATCCTCGTATGGCGGCACATATCTATAGTCGATATGTTGCCGCATATGGGAGGATGCCGAACAACCACCAGATTCCCATATACCTCGCAAAGCAGTTATATGCGGAGTTTGTCTTAGGGGAGGAGGTGGATTACACCAGCCATCGTCCGGGTGGTGGTGCTGGCCGAGGCCGTCTCCAGGACCAGGGTAGGCGGCCTCCACCAACCCTTCATGTAGCACCTACCACAGATCCTTAATTTGTGCCATTGTCGACAGTAGAGGCTCTTGGCACCCTTGGTCGGCATTGACGTACGGAGTACCACGGAGTGCTAGAGACACACCGTCTACATTACATATCATGGCAGACTTGGAGGCGATGCTTTTGTCCCTTCGTAGCCTTCACGATATTGTTTATGTAGATGAGTGGATAGCCCACCATCGCACTGCTCCTGTGTCACATGGCCTAACATATCGCCAGGTCTGTGATCTTGCTCCTATTAGGGATGGAGCCTACCTAGATCTTTTCCTCGATAGTCGTGGGATGAGGCCTGGGGCGGCGGGCAATCCCCTTACTATTTCGCGGTGTTCGTATCCTCGTATGGCGGCACATATCTATAGTCGATATGTTGCCGCATATGGAAGGATGCCGAACAACCGCCAGATTCCCATATACTTCGCAAAGCAGTTATATGCAAAGTTTATCTTAGGGGAGGAGGTGGATTACACCAGCCATCGTCCGGGTGGTGGTGCTGGCCGAGGCCGTCTCCAGGACCAGGGTAGGCGGCCTCCACCAGCCCTTCGTGTAGCACCTACCAACAGATCCTTCATTTGTGCCATTGTCGACAGTAGAGGCTCTTGGCACCCCCAGGTCGGCATTGACGTATGGAGTACCACATGGTGCGCCTGTTCTCACGATCTATACCGACGACAGATGTCGAGGTATTTACATATATATTACGTCTTAAGTTTTTTTGGTCATTTATCTACATGTTTATATATACTTTTCTATATTTTTACATGAGCAGCATGGTTGATTGCGTCACGTAGGTTCCCACACCTACCACTGAGAGACTCACTTAGGAGTTGGTAGAGGCGAGAGCCGAGAATGACCACCTCAGAGCCGAGATTGACCACCTCAGAGCTGCATTACAGTTCGCAGAGGCAGCTACTGCAGAGGCACAGCATCTGAGAGAGTCCGACATCCAGCATCTGAGAGAGTCCGACATCCAGCAGGTAGGTTTCTCTTGCACGTAAAAGAGTTATAATTAAGGTCCTAAGTTATAAATTTCTTTAAGTAATACCTAATGAGAGACTAATCAATTATTTTAATGCTTTACTTTTTTGCGTAGGTTCGGACCGAGGTAGAGAGCTCTAGAGCTGAGGCATAGCATCATCAAATTATGGAGCAGATTGCCCAGCATAGGGCAGAGCAGTTGATGCTGCATGTTCGAGAGTTTCGTAGATCCTCGGACGTGACAGTGCCTTACCTACCTTTATATAGTACGGCCTGTCACACCACAAAGGTTTTTCGACGACCTCTCCCGCAGGATGCACCACCCTTCCTACATGATGCGTGCTGTGCTTTATGTATCGAGGACATTGATAGTATAGGTGGATATGCCCTGGGATGTGGACATATTTTCCACTTGTCTTGCATCACCCAGGAGCTAGTACGGTTCTCAACATGCCCCTCCTGCCGTGCACGCGTCGACCTAGCGACGTACAGGGTTTTGGGCATCGATGATCTTCACCTAGGCCTCGTTCGAGTAGATGCTAGGACTGGCAGGCCTATTGATTTTACATCAGCTGTTGACTTGGGACTCGACGCCTTCGACGATAGAGCCCAGGAGCCTGAGGTGCCCCCTGAGATAGAGTGGAGCTCACATGAGTTTGATGCTTACCAGAGAGTCCTACATGAGAGCCAGATCACAGCATATGAGCGCGTGGGTGGTGCTGGTCCTAGTGGCACCTCGGTGATGGTGCTAGCAGCAGTGCTGCTTCTCATGAGCAGCATGTCCTTACAGCAGAGGAGCTTACACGAGCAGAGTGGCAGACACGTACCATTGCAGATTATAGATTTTGAGTTTACAGACAGAGGCGTCTTGCATTAGCACGACGTAGAGAGAGAGAGAGGGCCATTAGCACGACGTAGAGAGAGAGAGGGCCATAGCAGCTTTTGGGACTCGTGAGCTCCCGAGTACACCGGCACCAGCTCACGATCCTGCCTTTGAGGTAGAACTCCCCGCAGACATTCGACGACCCCCGCAGCAGCCGGCACAGCCTCCTCGACGTGCACAGTAGCCTCGACGCGCACGTCGACCGGTAGTTAGAGATGACGATTTTGATTGGGTTGCCGTTGATAGTGACTAAACTCAGACTAGCTGGGTTAGCTCACTTACATTGTACTTAGATTTTTGGGCAGTGACTAACCTCAAACTAGCTGGGGTAGCTCATTTTCATTCTGATGTACTTATTTGATGTTTATATCATTATGAGTTTTTTCATTATTGAGTATCATTACATTTTAGTTGATGTTGTTGATTTTATTATATTTTTTACCACTTTGGCTATCATATTGTTTGTTGAAAATCTCCATGCCATCGTACCCAAACATGCTCTGATGGGGACCAAACTTTGCAAGCATGTGGGGGTGGGTCCCCCCCACATGCTTGCAAAGTTTGGTCACAATCAGAGCATGTTTGGATTGGTAATTAGCGCCCAGTCCGGATTTTTCAACTCTCTTGGTGCTTAAGAGGCCATGGAAACTCCGGGCCTTCCCCATACCATCATACCCAAACATGCTCCGATGGGGACCAAAACTTTGCAAGCATGTGGGGGTGGGTCCCCCCCACATGCTTGCAAAGTTTGGTCTCAAGCAGAGCATGTTTGGATTGGTAATTAGCGCCCAGTGTGCGGGTTTTTGAAGTCTCTTGGTGCTTAAGAGGCCATGGAAAATCCGGGCCTTCCCCATACCATCGTACCCAAACATGCTCCGATGGGGACCAAACTTTGCAAGCATGGGGGGGTGGGTCCCCCCCACATGCTTGCAAAGTTTGGTCACAATCAGAGCATGTTTGGATTGGTAATTAGCGCCCAATGCGGGTTTTTGAAGTCTCTTGGTGCTTAAGAGGCCATGGAAGATCCGGGCCTTCCCCATACCATCGTACCCAAACATACTCCGATGGGGACCAAACTTTGCAAGCATGGGGGGGTGGGTCCCCCCCATGCTTGCAAAGCATGTGGGTCCCCCCCACATGCTTGCAAAGTTTGGTCACAACCAGAGCATGTTTGGATTGGTAATTAGCGTCTAGTGTGCAGGTTTTTGAAGTCTCTTGGTGCTTAAGAGGCCATGGAAAATCCGGGCCTTCTCCATACCATCGTACCCAAACATGCTCCGATAGGGACCAAACTTTGCAAGCATGGGGGGGTTGGTCCCCCTACATGCTTGCAAAGTTTGGTCACAATCAGCGCATGTTTGGATTGGTAATTAGCGCCCAGTGCGGGTTTTTGAAGTCTCTTGGTGCTTAAGAGGCCATGGAAAATCCGGGCCTTCCACATACCATCGTACCCAAACATGCTCCGATAGGCACCAAACTTTGCAAGCATGGGGGGGTGGGTCCCCCCCACATGCTTGCAAAGTTTGTTCACCATCAGAGCATGTTTGGATTGGTAATTAGCGCCCAGTGCGGGTTTTTGAAGTCTCTTGGTGCTTTAGAGGCCATGGAAAATCCGGGCCTTCCCCATACCGTCGTACCCAAACATGCTCCGATAGGGACCAAACTTTGCAAGCATGGGGGAGTGGGTCCCCCCCACATGCTTGCAAAGTTTGGTCACAATCAGAGCATGTTTGGATTGTTAATTAGCGCCCAGTCCGGATTTTTCAAGTCTCTTGGTGCTTAAGAGGCCATGGAAAATCCAGGCCTTTCCCATACCATCGTACCCAAACATGCTCCGATGGGGACCAAACTTTGCAAGCATGTGGGGGTGGGTCCCCCCCACATGCTTGCAAAGTTTGGTCACAATCAGAGCATATTTGGATTGGTAATTAGCGCCTAGTCCGGATTTTTCAAGTGTCTTGGTGCTTAAGAGGCCATGGAAAATCCGGGCCTTCCCCATACCATCGTACCCAAACATGCTCCGATGGGGACCAAACATTGCAAGCATGTGGGGGTGGGTCCCCCCCACATGCTTGCAAAGTTTGGTCACAATCAGAGCATGTTTGAATTGGTAATTAGCGCCCAGTGTGGGTTTTTGAAGTCTCTTGGTGCTTAAGAGGCCATGGAAAATCCGCGCCTTCCCCATACCATCGTACCCAAACATGCTCCGATGGGAACCAAACTTTGCAAGCATGTGGGGGGTGGGTCCCCCCCACATGCTTGCAAAGTCTGGTCACAATCAGAGCATGTTTGGATTGGTAATTAGCGCCCAGTCCGGATTTTTCAAGTCTCTTGGTGCTTAAGAGGCCATGGAAAATCCGGGCCTTCCCCATACCATCGTACCCAAACATGCTCCGATGGGGACCAAACTTTGCAAGCATGGGGGGTGGGTCCCCCCCACATGCTTGCAAAGTTTGGTCACAATCAGAGCATGTTTAGATTGGTAATTAGCGCCCAGTGCGGGTTTTTGAAGTCTCTTGGTGCTTAAGAGGCCATGGAAAATCCGGGCCTTCCCCATACCATCGTACCCAAACATGCTCCGATGGGGACCAAACTTTGCAAGCATGGGGTGGTGGGTCCCCCCCACATGCTTGCAACGTTTGGTCACAAGCAGAGCATGTTTGGATTGGTAATTAGCGCCCAGTGTGCGGGTTTTTGAAGTCTCTTGGTGCTTAAGAGGCCATGAAAAATCTGGGCCTTCCCCATACCATCGTACCCAAACATGCTCCGATAGGGACCAAACTTTGCAAGAATGGAGGGGTGGGTCCCCCCCACATTCTTGCAAAGTTTGGTCACAACAATCAGAGCATGTTTGGATTGGTAATTAGCGCCCAGTGCGGGTTTTTGAAGTCTCTTGGTGCTTAAGAGGCCATGGAAAATCCGGGCCTTCCCCATACCATCGTACCCAAACATGCTCCGATAGGAACCAAACTTTGCAAGCATGGGGGGGTGGGTCCCCCCCACATGCTTGCAAAGTTTGGTCACAATCAGAGCATGTTTGGATTGGTAATTAGCGCCCAGTGCGGGTTTTTCAAGTCTCGGTGCTTAAGAGGCCATGGAAAATCCGGGCCTTCCATATACCATCGTACCAAAACATGCTCCGATAGGGACCAAACTCTGCAAGCATGGGGGGGTGGGTCTCCCCCACATGCTTGCAAAGTTTGGTCACAATCAGAGCATGTTTGGATTGGTAATTAGTGCCCAGTCCGAATTTTTCAAGTCTCTTGGTGCTTAAGAGGCCATGGAAAATCCGGGCCTTCCCCATACCATCGTACCCAAACATGCTCCGATCGGGACCAAACTTTGCAAGCATGTGGGGGTGGGTCCCCCCCACATGCTTGCAAAGTTTGGTCACAATAAGAGCATGTTTGGATTGGTAATTAGTGCCCAGTCCAGATTTTTCAAGTCTCTTGGTGCTTAAGAGGCCATGGAAAATCCGGGCCTTCCCCATACCATCGTACCCAAACATGCTCCGATGGGGACCAAACTTTGCAAGCATGTGAGGGTGGGTCCCCCCCACATGCTTGCAAAGTTTGGTCACAATCAGAGCATGTTTGGATTGGTAATTAGCGCCCAGTGCGGGTTTTTGAAGTCTCTTGGTGCTTAAGAGGCCATGGAAAATCCGGGCCTTCCCCATACCATCGTACCCAAACATGCTCCGATAGGGACCAAACTTTGCAAGCATGTGAAGGTGGGTCCCCCCCACATGCTTGCAAAGTTTGGTCACAATCAGAGCATGTTTGGATTGGTAATTAGCGCCCAGTCCGGATTTTTCAAGTCTCTTGGTGCTTAAGAGGCCATGGAAAATCCGGGCCTTCCCCATACCATCGTACCCAAACATGCTCCGATGGGGACCAAACTTTGAAAGAAAGGGGAGGTGGGTCCCCCCCACATGCTTGTAAAGTTTGGTCACAATCAGAGTATGTTTGGATTGGTAATTAGCGCCCAGTGCGGGTTTTTGAAGTCTCTTGGTGCTTAAGAGGCCATGGAAAATCCGGGCCTTCCCCATACCACCGTACCCAAACATGCTTCGATACGGACCAAACTTTGCAAGCATGGGGGAGTGGGTCCCCCCCACATGCTTGCAAAGTTTGGTCATAATCAGAGCATGTTTGGATTGGTAATTAGCGCCCAGTCCGGATTTTTTCAAGTCTCTTGGTGCTTAAGAGGCCATGGAAAAGCCAATCCTTTCCCATACCATCGTACCCAAACATGCTCCGATGGGGACCGAACATGCTCCGATGGAGACCAAACTTTGCAAGCATGTGGGGGTGGGTCCCCCCCACATGCTTGCAAAGTTTGGTCACAATCAGAGCATGTTTGGATTGGTAATTAGCGCCCAGTCCGGATTTTTCAAGTCTCTTGGTGCTTAAGAGGCCATGGAAAATCCGGGCCTTCCCCATACCATCGTACCCAAACATGCTTCGATAGGGACCAAACTTTGCAAGCATGGGGGGGTGGGACCCCCCCACATGCTTGCAAAGTTTGGTCACAATCAGAGCATGTTTGGATTGGTAATTAGCACCCAGTGCGGGTTTTTGAAGTCTCTTGGTGCTTAAGAGGCCATGGAAAATCCGGGCCTTCCCCATACCATCGTACCCAAACATGCTCCGATAGGGACCAAACTTTGCAAGCATGGGGGAGTGGGTCCCCCCCACATGCTTGCAAAGTTTGGTCACAATCAGAGCATGTTTGGATTGGTAATTAGCGCCCGGTGGTGCGGGTTTTTCAAGTCTCTTGGTGCTTAAGACGCCATGGAAAATCCGGGCCTTCCCCATACCATCGTACCCAAACATGCTCCGATAGGGACCAAACTTTGCAAGAATGGGGGGGTGGGTCCCCCCCACATGCTTGCAAAGTTTGGTCACAATCAGAGTATGTTTGGATTGGTAATTAGCGCCCAGTGCGGGTTTTCGAAGTCTCTTGGTGCTTAAGAGGCCATGGAAAATCCGGGCCTTCCCCATACCACCGTACCCAAACATGCTCCGATAGGGACCAAACTTTGCAAGCATGGGGGAGTGGGTCCCCCCCACATGCTTGCAAAGTTTGGTCACAATCAGAGCATGTTTGGATTGGTAATTAGCGCCCAATCCGGATTTTTCAAGTCTCTTGGTGCTTAAGAGGCCCTGGAAAATCCAGGCCTTTCCCATACCATCGTACCCAAACATGCTCCGATGCGGACCAAACTTTGCAAGCATGTGGGGGTGGGTCCCTCCCATAGGCTTGCAGAGTTTGGTCACAATCAGAGCATGTTTGGATTGGTAATTAGCGCCTAGTCCGGATTTTTCAAGTCTCTTGGTGCTTAAGAGGCCATGGAAAATCCGTGCCTTCCCCATACCATCGTACCCAAACATGCTCCGATGGGGACCAAACATTGCAAGCATGTGGGGGTGGGTCCCCCCCACATGCTTGCAAAGTTTGGTCACAATCAGAGCATGTCTGGATTGGTAATTAGTGCCCAGTCCGGATTTTTCAAGTCTCTTGGTGCTTAAGAGGCCATGGAAAATCCGGGCCTTCCCCATACCATCGTACCCGATAGGGACCAAACTTTGCAAGCATGTGGGGGTGGGTCCCCCCCACATGCTTGCAAAGTTTGGTCACAATCAGAGCATGTTTGGATTGGTAATTAGCCCAGTGCGGGTTTTTGAAGTGTCTTGGTGCTTAAGAGGCCATGGAAAATCCGGGCCTTCCCCATACCATCGTACCCAAACATGCTCCGATAGGGACCAAACTTTGCAAGCATGTGGGGGTGGGTCCCCCCCCCACATGCTTGCAAAGTTTGGTCACAATCAGAGCATGTTTGGATTGGTAATTAGCACCTAGTCCGGATTTTTCAAGCCTCTTGGTGCTTAAGAGGCCATGGAAAATCCGGGCCTTCCCCATACCATCGTACCCAAACATGCTCCGATAGGGACCAAACTTTGCAAGAATGGGGGGGTTGGTCCCCCCCACATGCTTGCAAAGTTTGGTCACAATCAGAGCATGTTTGGATTGGTAATTAGCCCAGTGCGGGTTTTTGAAGTGTCTTGGTGCTTAAGAGGCCATGGAAAATCCGGGCCTTCCCCATACCATCGTACCCAAACATGCTCCGATAGGGACCAAACTTTGCAAGCATGTGGGGGTTGGTCCCCCCCACATGCTTGCAAAGTTTGGTCACAATCAGAGCATGTTTGGATTGGTAATTAGCGCCCAGTCCGGATTTTCAAGCCTCTTGGTGCTTAAGAGGCCATGGAAAATCCGGGCCTTCCCCATACCATCGTACCCAAACATGCTCCGATAGGGACCAAACTTTGCAAGAATGGGGGGGTTGTCCCCCCCACATGCTTGCAAAGTTTGGTCACAATCAGAGCATGTTTGGATTGGTAATTAGCGTCTAGTGTGCAGGTTTTTGAAGTCTCTTGGTGCTTAAGAGGCCATGGAAAATCCGGGCCTTCTCCATACCATCGTACCCAAACATGCTCCCATAGGGACCAAACTTTGCAAGCATGGGGGGGTGGGTCTCCCCCACATGCTTGCAAAGTTTGGTCACAATCAGAGCATGTTTGGATTGGTAATTAGCACCCAGTCCGGATTTTTCAAGTCTCTTGGTGCTTAAGAGGCCATGGAAAATCCGGGCCTTCCCCATACCATCGTACCCAAACATGCTCCGATGGGGACCAAACTTTGCAAGCATGTGGGGGTGGGTCCCCCCCCCACATGCTTGCAAAGTTTGGTCACAATCAGAGCATGTTTGGACTGGTAATTAGTGCCCAGTCCGGATTTTTCAAGTCTCTTGGTGCTTAAGAGGCCATGGAAAATCCGGGCCTTCCCCATACCATCGTACCCAAACATGCTCCGATGGGGACCAAACTTTGCAAGCATGTGGGGGTGGGTCCGCCCCACATGCTTGCAAAGTTTGGTCACAATCAGAGCATGTTTGGATTGGTAATTAGCGCCCAGTGCGGGTTTTTGAAGTCTCTTGGTGCTTAAGACAATAACAGCAAATACATCACCCTCCTGTAGCAAATCTATCAGGTCATCATAACTGACCATGAACGCAGGACCTGTGTGCTCATCAGACACCACTGGGGATATGAAGGATGCTCGGGGGAGAGGAATGTCTGTATCCATGCATCTGCCCATCCTCTCGAGGCACAATGTGACCAATCGCCATCCATACATGCTCCACAGAAGCATGCAAACCGTCGTGTGTACATCGTGGGGGCCGCCATGCACGTGCTCCTGATGGAATGTAAGCCCAAGGTGCCAGGTACTGTGTCACAATCATGGGAGGCTCTACGGTCAATCATGCCACCATCCAAAAAAATCTCCTGATAATCCGAGCATCACGTTTGGGGTACGATGATGCTGCACTCCCACACAAATGTATGTTGGGAGCACCACTCGACTACGTGGCCCGCATCTCTGAACCGCTGAGCATCCTGTCGCGCAGCTGATGACGCCTCAAGGCACGTTTCACACACGCGCCCGCACCATCATGCTCTCCCTTCCCGTGACCAGTCTCAAAGAATGACCAAATCACTGGGATACTAGACTGCACATGCCACCTATAAATCCATAAAAGATAGTCTTAGTTATTGTTTTCTTTAAGATTTTATAGTGAATTTAGTTTAATTGTAAATGTAAGAAAGCCATAAGTACTACCTGTAGAGCCAATAGAATTGACGTGATGACTTGAACTGTGCACCACAACCATCCGACCAAACCCATCGCTCGCTGGACATGTCTGATCCCACAATCTCCTAAAAAATCGTCATGGAGACGAAAACAGTGTTGCACAAAATGTGCATCATGTGAACGATCATCACTGATATAGAAATGATACTCTCGAATAATGACACGGGTCTCGGGGGTACTCGCTATCCCATCTACATGAGCCTCTGCATGTCGATAGCTAATGTGGACCATAATAGCAACCTGGTGAGGTAAGCAATACATACGTTTAGGACACAAAAAATCAAATAAGTAATGTAGCTCAAACATAAGACAAATATTACAAAATATAACCATTACCTGCTCTGAGAAGTAATACTCAGATTGTATCTCCTTAAAAGGTGTGAAAGTGTAGTTCTCTGCAAAATCAATCACAGAGACGACCACACCAATAGGAAACTCTGCTAGGCATGCTCGGAACTGACGATCCTGCCACTTGGCACAATGACTATGCCGTATGTAGGGGTAGATCTGCTCCCTAAATGTGGCTGTGAAGTGACAACGTGGTGTATGTTTGTCCACGAGCTGCAACTTCCTGGACTGTCCACCACTCTGGAGCTGGTGTGTCACATACTCATAACGTTGCCACGCCACTATCTCTTGGTCACTTGCATCAAGATCTACCATCTGTAGATGTGCAAGTGAACCACATGATGTGCAATTGCTCTCCACACAAGGCATCCTATGGAACTGGGCATCCTCCGTGCGTGCACACAAAAGAGAGTGGATGAAATCACGTGGACTACGAGGCAACTCTCTATGCCCACTAAGAGAACGGAACACATCATAAAAAAGTTTGAACTCAACATGGTAACGACAACAACATGTGTCACGCTGACGTGAGTACCTCACAAACCAAGGCTTACACCCCTCAAATGACCTTTGCCCAATTTTAAGCTCTGGATACGAAGCCACAAACTGAGAATACAACTCAGTTTGGGTCATTTCAAGAAAGCAAGCACCGTGCTCAATGAACACTCCTCTTGTCACTCTCTTACGCAAAGCTTTCTTGAAAACTGGCGATGCACGACAATTCTCCTCCCAAAAACTTTCTACCAAGGTTCTAGTGGTTTCATCTAGTAGGCGATCATGCCTAGCTACACGACCACTACTCGCCCACGTAGCACCAACCTCATTGGCATCTAAACTTTGTCGCCTAATAGACCCAACTCTAAGTGCATGTGGTGCTATGGAAAGGATGCGAGATGTGGCACTAACCTTACCCTTCATTTGGGAGCTACTTATGGCTGCCACAATAGCCCGTCGAGCAGCCAAAGCATCCGCAGAGTTCCTCTTCTTGTTAACTATATAGGAATGACGAACACTTTGTAGCACCGCCATGCCAGCTCTCCTCTCTCTTCGACCTCCAATGTCGGAAAGCGCCCTGCACAGTTGGCCATGTTGAATCAAAGCATCAAGCACACATGCCTGTGATGAAGGCGTGAGGTCTTTGAAATAGGAATGGAAGATTGCATGGGCACAACGATGTGCCCCTGACTTTGATAGTTCTTTCCTATCCACACGAAGGGCACCCAAAGGAGGGGGGGTGGGTTCTTGTAGAAGAGAGGACTCAAGAAGGGCGGGTTCATGTGGATTATCTAAACTAAGGGGTAGTGGAGGGGAAGAGGGCGTAGGGAGAGGAAGTGGAAGAGGAGGAGCAAGGCTTGGATCATCGCCAACAGAAGGTGTTGCTCGTTGACGTGCTCTCCACTCTCTCTTTCTCTCACGAGCTACCCTTCTCCTCTCCTCCTCTTGAACTTGGTGGAGGGGGGGAAGTCTAGTCCTATCACGTTTCCGACTCCTACGACTTTGAGAACCCATTCTCAAGGAAGCTAAGAGAGAAAATATTATAAAGGCTCAATGATGGGATAGTGCTAGAGATAAGTGTGGGATAGTACTAGAGATGTGTGATTATATAGGAAAAATAGGTTATCCACTTCAAATCTCATTGGATTTCCTATCTAAGATTGATTGGATAACTAAGATAAACATAAAGATAATTAAAGATAAACTATTATCCACTTAAAAATCAATATTATTTATAATATTTATTAACAAGTCTAAATATTTATCATTACTAGATATATAAATATATCTTTAAAGATATCTTTTATTTTATAATTATATAACTGCTTTTTTTAAATAAAGTATTTTTTTAAATTTTATTCAAAGGTTTATTCTACATAAAAAAACTTCAAGAAATATTAAATTAAAAAATTATTTTTTTTAAATTAATAATATGATCTTTAATAATATTTTTATTGATCTAATCCCAAAATATAATCCTTTAAAATTAGTGATTTTAAATTCTTTTATTTAATAAGTTACATATATTTTATTATTTAAATTTCTATATTCTATTTCTCTAAATTACTAAATTAACTTTTCCAAAAATATGTTTTTGAAAAAAGAGGGGAGGTGGGAAGGAGATGCCACGTGTCACAAGCGTGTATGACACGTGGCATTCTCTTGACATGTGACACTATTATGGTTGATGTGGCAATTCCATGATGTGGCATGCCATGTCACCATGTGCGAGGTGGCATGCAAAGGTGGCAAGATGATGTGGCATTAATGATGACTAGGATGATGAGGTGGGGAGTCAACTAGGTTGACCATGTTGACATGGAGGGTGGAGGTGGCAAGCTGAGGTGGCAAGCTGCATATGTGGATCCTCTCGATGCTCATGTGGATCCTCTCGATGCTCATGTGGACATAAAGTGGCATGCATATATAAGATTTGTGCCTACCCAAGCCTCACACATGGAATGAAACCTAAGCTGTGAAGTTTACCAAGCCTAGATTTCCAAACCTAACTAGGATTGGTTTTAGACTTGAAAAGGGGAGAGTGGACACAATATGGGAATTTTCACTTGGGAGGATTGAAAATGGACCTTCCCATACTCAATTCAAGCTAAATTTTTTTAATAAATTCATGGCAACAAGAGTATTGATCCCTTGAGTTTTTAGATTGAAAGATTCAATATTTAATTTTTTAGAATTAAATTACTATTGATTTAATGGGCCTCTAACAATCATAATAAATTTTCCAAAGTAAATCTACAAAAATCCAACCGTTAGATTTGTAATTTTACCTTATACCCACATTATACTAATCTTTCCCAATCTAATCATCACTAGATCCATACAATTTGAGCATTTTAAATGGTAGACGTGGTGGGAAGATAAAATAGTATGTTTTTTAACAATTCTAATACCTTTTAAATAATATAGAAAATAGTAGAACACATCAAAAATTACTCGATAAATCAAGTTAAGCTCTATGTTATTTGTATTTGTGATATGCAAAGTGGGAACATCATATGAGTAATAATGTAAAAGTTATAGGCAATTTACTCACATTCACTGTACATGTCTAAACCTAGGACAGGGCCTGTATACAAACTTGGTTCCCAAAGAAAAGGGGACTTGTAATTATTGGATATTCGATCAGATTATAGTTTTAGGTGCCCAACTTTGCATATGATGTTTCGTTAGAAGACCTTGAAGTGAAACTCCTTGGCTAACTATGAGAGATTGGCTATTCTTCTTAAAAAAATGCCTGTTTTCCAGCTAAAGCCAACAAGGGCGCCCACTACATGAAACTAGATAACCTCATCTTGCAACCACCCTGGAGTCTGGAATCTTGATCCTTGATTTTCTCGCCCTGAAAACCTTGTTCCAAAAGGATTGGGCAATCCATACTACGATGTCCAAATCCTTGACAGTTATAGCATTTCACTCCCTTGTTCAAGGGTGGAACTTCTGCACTTGAATTCCAAGGGATTGAGTTCTGGGGAAAGGATATTTTTTCCATTCTCTGGAACTTCCCATATCCTGGGCTTGACCCTTATATCTCTTAGATGGTGGAAGGTTGGAATCACCTTCTGGAGCTAAAAACCTTTTGAAAGGTGATGGTGCTGGACCTTGACATCAAAGGCCTTGGCGAAATCCTTCGCCATCCACACTACTTCGGCCATGGAAATTGGCTTGGCATTCTTCACTAGGATATTCAAAGGTTCGTTCAGTCCCGAATGAACCTAGCCATCAGCTGTTCTTTCTTCATCCAGCGGTGGCAAGAATTTAAGGAGAAGAGCGAACACATGGTGATATAATTCAATATTTATGCTCCCCTGGGTTAACTCTAAGAATTCGTTCATCTTTGTTTCCAAAAAGCCGGGAGGACAGAACCTCGTCCTTAGGTAAATTTTGAGATCATTCCATGTCTAAGTGTTTCTCCATGCTACTCTAGCTGTTTCTACTATCTTCAGCCTTGCAAGAGCCATTTTGCTCTTCTCATTGTACCCGGTGACATCGAAGTACTCTTCCATTGCTTCGATCAGCTTCTCCAGAGTCTCGCCCAGGTTTTCCCCTTCACCCTTGAAAGGTCCAGGCTGCTACGATCTATGAAGAGCTTTACAGACATCCAAGTCGAGCTCTTTCTCATCGAGTTGGGGGTTATTATTCCTACCACGACGACCTCGATCCATGATCCTATCAATACGAAAATTCTTGTTAAGTCCTTTTATTTAAAATTCAAATCCGACTTTAGATCCAACTGATTCTGGGGTTCTTTAGATTGGTCAGCTCTCCATAGAATCATGGGATAAAGATCCCTGACAATTTATTCAGGATATATCATTCATATTCTTAACACAATAATGGTCTATCAAACCAAAAATTCCATCTGAACATTCCTCCATGGAAGTTTGAGTTGTGCAGGTTTTTAATTTGGCACCCCTTAACTGGATCCACTAGGTCAAGTGTTAACAGTAGCAATCTGTCAGCACAATCCACTAATCTTGTAGTGATTTGTTGAAGTCATTATCGTCATTCCAGTTACGAACATCATCACAGGGACTCGTCCCATTCATCCTCATTGTGGCTTTGATCAACCGATCGCTTTTCAACCCACAATTTAGGACTCATCTTTTTTTTTTCAATTAGAATCCAAATCAACTCACCAATTCTCCATCAGAATTTTTAAAATCATATCAACCACATTCTAATTCATCATCTGGATAGCATTTATGCTTATAATTTCAAGTCTTAGATTTACTCGTATATACTCCCAGTAAAGAGCTGCAGTTATACCCTCAGTATATACGGGTAGTCACGATCCTTGGAATTATAAGGTAAATACCATCATGACTAGGCCTCAAGCAAGTCAAGGATTTCCATACAATTGTGGTTCTTCATCTGAAGACCCACTTTTAATTTTATGAATCTTTATTCTGAATATCAATTTGTATGAATTTTATCACACAATTATAACTTTTTACTGTTACTTCACAAATTTTTGACATTTTTGGCTTTTCAGTTGATCCACTTTAGCCAATTTGCTCTGAATCTCTGATACCAGCTGAAAGATCCCTGCCCCCTCCACGCAACGAATTTGGGGGTGCTGAAGTAGCACTTCTTGTGCGGGCCAGGATCCTTCAGTCGAGGCCTCGCCCCCACGGATATTCGGTCAAGAGACCAATCCCTTGGTTCTTCAAAAACCGAACCCGAAAAAACTTCCCCCTACTGGAAAGCACGGGCGAGTCCACCGGGATATTTGTACTCTAACGTAGTCAAGGTCATTATTGACCAAGCTCATCCGACCGAACCTGTGAGTCACTTGGTTAGATCAAGGAAGAAACTTGTACTTGGATCATAGAAACCAACGCTTTTTCTCCCATCGAGAGGCACAAGCGTTGATTCTTTTTCCATGGAACAATTACTATTCGAGAATTACTTCATCTATCGTACTATAACAGAATTAAGTCTTATTTTACGGATCCATCAGTCCAGCCTAATCCCATCCAGTCCCATGGGTTAGCCAACCGCCCACCAACCACTGTAGGGATGGGATCCGATTAGGAATTTAGTTAGGTTTTGTCCCAGGTACCAGGGAAAAGAGTTCCCAAGCCCCTTAGCTGGATATTCATGCAAATTTAATCCCAGTCACACCACTTACACACCCAATATGAAATTGCCTTTTTCACAGATTCAACTATCTTTAAAACAATCATTTAATGAAACCATAGTGTCACTGATCAAAATCCTCAAAATCTCCGGTTGAATCCTTATTTCCAATCATTCCTTCATCGGTGTATCTATGGCATCATTGGCAACCAGAACACTCACCACCTGTCCACTCAGGGGCCTTTTCAATAGTTCCTAGCTCATAGTAACCAGCAATATATTCACTTATAAAAATCAAGATGGAATCTCTATTGAAGATCAGCAAGATCAACCAACAGATCCATATAAAAGAGCCATGGACTCATCCGTTGATTGAGGACCAGCAAGGTCAATCAACCAGATCCATGCCCGGTTTCAGAAAACAACTCTTACTCCTTGTTCCAATATCTTTCCCAACACACGTGTGGGTATCTTCGTCTTCGGTGACCCAGAGCCCGAGCATCGTATGGTCAGCATCCTCTAGGATCCTTCGCTGGTGACCTAGCACTTCACTCATAGGCCACTTCCTTGGTCCCTCATCAACCGTACTACCGGAAGCTCACCATTTAAATCGAACTGAGGCTGGTCAAGACCTCGGCGGACCTTGCTACGCAAGACGTCCTCCATTGACTCTCTGTCAGCTGTTGTAACTTTATCAGTTAGGTCACCCACGACCTCATTCAAAAGATGGTCAAAAATGCTTCCCTAGCATTTTTTACATAGAACAGTCATTTAAAAACAGGTCATAAATACAATTCCTATAATGAACTCTCGTCTTTCACATTGTTCCACATCCGTCCACATTACTTAATCCATATCCAATTCACATGTATACCCATTCTCTTCCAATTGTATCATTTTTCATCTCATCACATCTTTCCTCATTTTTTTCATCACATCTCATCCACTCGCATCAACCCATATTCACATCCCATCACACCTCACTCATTTCACATCTATCTCAATTTACATCACATCTCATCTCATTCATTCTTATCCCGATTCACATCACATCACATCTCATCTCATTCATTCTTATCCTGATTCACATCACATCACATCTCATCCATTCACATCCCATATGATACATTTACATCCGATTCGTATGACATCACATCTCATTCATTCACTCAAATTGATATCACATTCTTCCATATACACAACCCCATCCATTCTTCCACATACACATCCACATCCATTCTTCCACATACACATCCGCATCCATTCTTCCACATACACATCCACATTCATTCTCATTACATCACATCTTATCACATTCTATTTTCATCTTATCACATCCTATCACATCCCCTATGCATCTTATCACATCTATTCACATTCTATCACATCCCATACACCTCTTATCACATCCATTCACATTTTATCACATCCCATACACATCTTATCACATCAATTTTTATTCTATTACATCTCGTTTACATCTTATCACATCCTATCACATCTCGTTTACATCTTATCACATCCTATCACATCTCATTTACATCTTATCACATCTCGTTTACATCTTATCACATCCTATCACATCTCGTTTACATCTTATCACATCCTATCACATCCCATACACATCTTATCGCATCCTATTTTCACCTTATCTGATCCATTCTTCACATGCTATTCCCATTTAATAGATTTTTGAGGTTGATCCTGATAATGGGACTTTTTCTAAATTTTTACCAATTGCTTGGCCTAATTAAAGGTTCTTTTTCTCAACGACTATTTCTATATTCATTCTCAATTTCTCAAATGAATTATATTCAATATTCCTCTTTTGAATTAAAAAATTCATGGGATTTATAGAAATCAATTCTACCCATATTTCCACTTTTGATAATTAATCATTGAATTATACTAAAAATTCATCTTCTTCTCATTTGATTTCTTGGATCTCAAATACCATGGGAATTCCTCTTTTTGAATTTAATTAATTGCATTCCAATGCCATGGGTATTCCTCTTTTATCATCAAATATTTCACATAAAGTAAAAATAAAATATCTATTAATTCAATATGCTAGGAATTTCTCTTTTTCCATCTAAATGATGAAATTCCAAATGTCATAGGAATTTCTCTTTTAACATTTAAATATTTCTCATATATAAAATAAATTTATCTAAAATTCATCTTTGAATTTAAATATAATACTCATTAATTCCAATATGCTAGGAATTTCTCTTTTCCCATCTAAATGATGGAATTCCAAATGTCATAGGAATTCCTCTTTTAACATTTAAATATTTCTCATAGATAAAATAAATTTATCTAAAATTTATCTTTGAATTTAAATACAATACTCATTAATTTCAATATGCTAGGAATTTCTCTTTTTCCATCTAAATGATGGAATTCCAAATGTCATAGGAATTCCTCTTTTAACATTTAAATATTTCTCATAGACAAAAAAAATTATCTGAAATTCATCTTTGAATTTAATTAAAATACTCATTAATTCCAATATACTAGGAATTTCTCTTTTCCCATCTAAATGGTTGATTTGTAATATGGTGGGAATTCCTCTTTCATCATTTAAATTTATCTAAGCAAAAAGATAAATTTAACTAAAATCCTTCTTTAATTTTTAAGTAAAATATACATTATTTTAGCATCCCAATTTTTCTCTTACTTCATTGGAATACATGGATTTCCATTGTCATGGGGATTACTCTTTTAACATAAAAATGGATTACTAGAAACTCCTCTTTTTCCTAATTAACTATTTATGCATAAACATAAAAATTAATTTTTACATGATTATAATGAGAATCATTCAATTAATCTAGGTTGATTAATCCTACAATATGGTAGGAAGTCCTCTTGTCATGTTATCAATGAAAATGATTTATGTGTTAATTTTTTTAAAATTTTACCATAGCTCCGCATCTATTACTGATAATTCTTAATAATTTGAAAGCATGAAGTTTATTAATATTCCTATGATTAGAATAACCATTAATTGAATCAATATCCAATTATGGACTTGATTCTTAATTTTTTCATAAATTAAATAGCATAAAAGTATTAAAAAGCCACTTATTTGGCCTCTAATTTGACAAGCATAGAAATTACTTTTAGATTAGAGAATTGCTTCATGAGAAGCTTCATTTGAATATAGAATAGGTCATAGGAATGACTATTCTTTGGGGGAGAGAGAGACATGATTAAAAAAACATTTAATTTAAGCATTAAAAATAGAAATTTATGTGTTTTATCACCACAATTCATTAAAGAACTTCAATTGTATTAAAAAGCCATTCAATTGAATGCTTCTCAAGCTTGAGAGGGGTTGAGAAGAGAGAAACATTTGGAGATTAAAGAAAAAAGACCATAAACCATAATTTACCTCCTAGATTGCTTGATTCTTTGATCAAAGTAGAGGACCCCAACCAATTAATTGGTTTGGTATGTTGATGAAGTCTCCAAGGAAGATTGAAGAGAGAGAGAAGCTCCAAGCTCTTCAATTTGTAGGAGGATAATAGAAAATATCATTATTTCAGTATAATACTAGCATGGTATAGTTCTCATATTTTTTCACAAAGGGCTAAGGATCTATTTATAGGTGAGGGAGGCCTCTAACCAAGTCCAACTAGTTTCTAGAATTTTTCAGGTTCAGTTTGGCTGAATTTTTCACAAAGGGCTAAGGATCTATTTATAGGTGAGGGAGGCCTCTATTTATAGGTGAGGGAGGCCTCTAACCAAGTCCAACTAGTTTCTAGAATTTTTCAGGTTCAGTTTGGCCTCTATTTATAGGTCAGGGAGGTCTCTAACCAAGTCCAACTAGTTTCTAGAATTTTTCAGTTAGAGGCCTCTATTTATAGGTGAGGGAGGCCTCTAACCAAGTCCAACTAGTTTCTAGAATTTTTCAGATTCAGTTTGGCTGAATTTGGATAAGATTTGGACCTAGTTTGGCTCCCTTTTGATTTTGTTAATGAGAATCATTCAATTAATCTAGGCTGATTAATCCTAGAATATGGTAGAAAGTCCTCTTGTCATATTATGAATAAAAATGATTTATGTGTTAATTTTTTAGAAATTTTACCATAGCTCCGCTGCTATTTACTGATAATTCTCAATAATTTAAAATCATAAAGTTTATAATATCCCTATGATTAGAATAACCATTAATTGGATCAAATTCTAATTATGGACTTGATTCTTAATTTTTTCATAAATTAAATAGCATAAAAGCATTAAAAAGCCACTTATTTGGCCTCTAATTTGACAAGCATAGAAATTACTTTTAGATTAGAGAATTGCTTCATAAGAAGCTTCATTTGAATATAGAATAGATCATAGAAATGACCATTCTTTGGGGGGGAGAGAGAGAGACATGCTTTAAAAAATATTTTAATTTAAGCATAAATAAAAATTTATGTGTTTTATCACCACAATTCATTAAAGAACTTCAATTGGATTAAAAAGCCGTTCAATTGAATGCTTCTCAAGCTTGAGAGGGATTGAGAAGAGAGAAACATTTGGAGATTAAAGAAAAAAGACCATAAACCACAATTTACCTCCTAGATTGCTTGATTCTTTGATCAAAGTAAAGGCCCCCAACCAATCAATTGGTTTGGTATGTTGATGAAGTCTCCAAGAAAGATTGAAGAGAGAGAGAAGCTCCAATCTCTTCAATTTGTAGAGGATTTTTAGAGGATAATAGAAAATATCATTATTTCAGTATAATACTGGCATGGTATAGTTCTCATATTTTTTTACAAAGGGCTAAGGATCTATTTATAGGTGAGGGAGGCCTCTAACCAAGTCCAACTAGTTTCTAGAATTTTGTAGGTTCAGTTTGACTGAATTTGGACAAGATTTGGACCTAGTTTGGCTCTCTTTTGATTTGGTTTGATCTAGGAGAGAGGAGAGATAAAAATATCACAATATTTTTTAGTTTAAAACTCCACCACACATGTGAAATAGGCACCTCCTTGAAGACTCCTTACCAAGGTGTCAAAATTGAATCATTATACCCAAAATATCTCATTTTTTAAGTAATACTCATAGTTTTTTTTTACTAATAAACCTTGTCCTCACAACTCTTCATCTTATGTGAGCATTTACTCATTTTTGGGGAGTTTTTTTTATTCTTTAATTTATCTCCTCCCTACATTTGGATTAATCTTATTGGTCCATAAGAACCTTAATTGGACTATAATCCAAAATTTTTTGAAAATCTAGACCCTTAGGCTAAGGGTATTTATACTTATTTTCAATTAATTCCAAATGCACATTGGAGAGTTCTTTTTGAATTTCTATTTCAGGAAAAACCATTTTAGACACTAGGAAGATTTTTATATCCAAAAATATCTCAATTTTGGATTACCTCTCTCTAGACATTTTTTCTCTCTTAGTCAAAACAGGGTAAAACAGAATCTTTCTTTTATTTCAAAGAGAGAAATAATTACAAGATCAGAAGGGACAGTTCTTACACCTGTACACTTCAAAAGCTGGAGAGAGGAATCTTATACTCACACACACACACACACACACACACCCTCTCTCCTCACACACACACACAGACTCTCCCACACATAGAATCTCTCTCTCTCTCTCTCTCTCTCTCTCTCTCTCTCTCTCTGTGTCACACACACACACACACACATGCAAATCTATATCATATATACTATTATGTTTTATTATATTTAGACACATATGCCTATACATATGTATATATGTGTATTTAGAAATATAAATAAATTTCTATATGCGTACAAATACACATACACATATAATTTTAATTAATTAAATGTTACTAGGTGGGGATGCATGATGAGGTGTGCTCACTCTTAAATTAATGTATCTTGCATGTGATGTCTTTTTTCTTTTCTTTATAATGAGAGAAAAGAGAGACACCTACAGGTTGAAGTTTTTATCACGAAGCTCACCTTTTAAGAGGGAGGCCCCTATTTTTTCTCTCAAGGAAATCATTAGGTAAGAAGGAATAGCTCTCCTTTCAAAAATTGAGATGAGAGAAGAAAATTCAAAATTGAGAAAGAGGCAGTATAAATCACTCCCCTTTCTCCCTTGTCCCTCTCCCTCCTCTTCTTTGGCCACATGAAAGGGGGAATAACTTGTGTTTAATAAGAGCATAAATAGATTAATACCTTGTATATGTTACTGCGTTATGCAACTATACAAACTCTTGTAGATCATGAAGTGGCCAACATAACAAACTCTTGTAGATCATGAAGTTTACTTTTCAAATTTGGACTTATAGGACTTTCTCGAAACCCAACTAATTAGACTTGGATGGATCAAAAAAATGTGCTCTAATTTTGCCAAAAAAATGTTCAATATGTAAACTTGGCCAAAAATGTCATCATTGTGAAAACTTGCACAAGAAGTGTGTCTTCAATGCAAGTGTAACTACATGGCCCCCAGCCCGTGGGGAAGACACTATTAGAAAAAGAGGGACCAAAGGTTTTCTTGGCCACACTTATCGCTTATATACGTATTATGGCTAGGTGAAGTTAGAGGTGCCACTTAAAAGCCAAAATGGTAAGAGGCTCTTCTCTTTTTTGATGTGAACACCACTTTCTGAGTGCTAGTGCAACCACTTGCCTCTCGCTCCTTCTCTCCCACTGCCTCCTCTGTTCCCAGTTGCAACTATAGTTGGTTCTAGCGATCTACTTGAGATTGCTAGAAAAACCATGCCAAAATGAGAAAACGTCACCTACTCTACTAGTGGCTTCTCACGTTTCAAGTTAAGGTTAAATGTCTATATATGAACCTTGTTCTCTTTTCTTGTGTCTTTTTTTAATTGATACGAGAACTCTTAAATACCAGCCATTTTTTATATCTCTAGTGTATTTTTAATGAGCATTTTAAAATTTATCAAGTGCCAATTTACCCAAAAACGGGTGACAAAAAGAAACCCTATCTCCAGCACCGACTTCCTCCTCCCTTGCTTTTCACCCAAAAAAAAATATCAAATGATTTTATTAACTAAAAGAAAATAATTACATCAAAATGGGGTTGGTAGCCTGTGTGTAAATCTTGTAAAGAGCACCAACAGCCTACAAGTTTCTAAATGAAGTCACTATGTCATCATACTCGAGAGTTAAACACCCCTTTGGTATGCTTTTCACAATCGTCGTCGTAGGAGGCAAGGTTGCTTTTTGACGACGGGCATCATGCTTGTTTTTGGCCGTAAAATACGGGTGTCACGCAAAAACAGGCGTGAAGCCCCTCAAAAAAGCAAGTATGAAACCCATAATTTTGAAAGGTGGTCAAAAAAAATCATCCTTCCTTGGGACAATGGGAGGAGGTTTATGGCATAACGGCATTGGGGATTGTTATAGTTGCCGTCTTAATTAAGGTTTTAGACGTGGGCGCGTGGCCATAGAGCGTACGCGGACAAAGCGTCGGTAGTAGGCTCGAACGATTCAAAACGAGAGGTCGTGGTATAGAAAAGACGGGCGGGATCATTGGCGTGGTGGGACAACAGAAGAAGAAGAAGAAGAAGAAGTTGGCACTGGAGTCGAGTGGAGGTGGCAGACAAGCTCTTCGTGACTCTCGGCTCTCCACTCTCTCACTTGCCCCCATTATTAGAAAAGCCGTGTTTGCGCGTAAGTGAAGTGGAAACACCTTTTTGCTCTGATCATGAGAAGAAGCAGCTACTATTAAATCAAATTGATTATGATCCCCTTTCCTTCTCCTCATCTCTGCTCATTCTTGCCCTTTCTCTCAGCACCTAGACTGTAGGTTCCTTCACCCTCTCGCCACTTGCTTTTCTCGCGTAAGCTCGTTGACTGAGAACTCCATCCGCACCATCATAGGAATATGCTATATTGTAATAGGTGAAGCCAGCTTTTCCCACTGTAACGCCTCTGAGGGCCACTTCTTTCCTCCCTTCTGCTCTGCAACCTTCTTTTTCCCCTGTAATATTCTCTAATATAACATGCCCGCCAGCTCTGATGATGGAAGCCCCCCTCGGCGCAACGCCCGCTCTCTCAACCTTGACTACTCGCCCACCAAGGCCGCCGCCTGGGTCTGGCACCTACACGCCTCCCAGCCGGACATAGCCACCGAGGGCAGGTTCCTTTCTCACAACAGGAGGAGAAGCAGCGGCGGTTGCGACCGGAAGGAGTCGCGCTTCCGACTAGAGGCTGCAGCAGCGGCGGCTCCGCCACTCCCAGCTTCCGGAAAGGCTCCTCAACTGCAGGCGCAGAACGTTTGGGACTGTGGCAGCAAGCTTTACGACACGTTCGAGCTGGTTTCTTTCAGCAACCGGCTCGACCGTGGCTTGTTGGGCGTCCCAGCCTTTCACACGCCCAATTCCCACCATGCGCAATCCCCTCTACATCAACCGGGTGGCGTCCTCCGGACATTATCTCTGCCCCGAAGCATGTCACTGCACGGTATTAAGGGAGCAACGCCCCGTCGTAATGACATTATAATCTCTCCATCACAGGCGGTTAATGAATCAATCGCTTCTTCCGACAGCCATGCTAAAAGGCAAAGCTCAATTCCAGCTCCGAAAGCCCCTAATAGGAGCTTCTCTGCAAAGTGGTCCGTGGCTAAATTGGTGAAAATCTTCAAGAAAGCAGTGATTCTGCATAATCGGCGGATGCATTGTATGGGACGCAAGGAGCCTCTTACCCCTAAGCAGAAGCAATTACACCCATCATGCGGTAAGTTAGGTGATCAATCAAAGCAACTTAATCAGTATCTAACTGTGGAAGATAAAATCGCCCACCATCAGCAGCACCTCCATCACCACTACCACCACCATCACCACCACTACCTACATCACTTGGCCGGCTCTCATCAATCAAAGGAAGCGGGGCTTATGGACTATAAGCTGTCAATTAACAGCCAGGGTCCCTGGAGCCCGCGAGCAGAATCTGCGAGGCTTAGCTCTGAGACCATGTCCAAGATCTGTGCAGACAAAAGCTGGTTCTAACCTATGCTAATTGTACTCAGGAATGTATCGATAATCAAAGATAAAGAGGCTTTCGTAACTGGACTGGTTCATACAGGCCTTACTAACCAAAAAAAACCTAACTAACTAGGACGAGAAGCCTTCTTGTAATTCAAGTTGCTACAATACAATTTGATGGAGTAATTTATATGGTTTTGTAATTGTGCAAGAGCACTCTTGATACATTTATGCCTTCTTAACTACGAAATGCGATGATAATGCATCCGGTCTTAGTATTAACACGTTCGTTAATTATGTCTTTGCTCATTAATCCTCTTTTGTGGTTCACTGGTTAGATTCATCAGTTTCAACTTTCGGTATTGCTCGTGAAACGGCCGCGCGTTCCTGTGCTGATCAACTGCGTGTAGTTGTCGACATCATACCACCTGGCACGGGGTCCTGTACTGTGCATGAGTCCCGTGTGGGGAGTAAATGAGGGACGTGATTATAGATATGGCCCGGGACCCGTTATCCGTCGGTTAGTGGCAACTCCCGATCAACGTGAAGAAAGTGTAAAAGGCTGTTCACACGGTGGCCTCCAGTGGTATTACGTAGCCACCACTGGTCCAGGCCGGTGCCCTAATGTCCAAAGGGCCACGCTCCACCATCTTTTTGGTTCACACGTGCGTTAACCGCGACTAGTGGCACATCACTCAGTGCCTCCATGAGTCCATGCGTTCAACACCTCCATTTCTCACTTTGGAGTACTTTAGCCCGCCCAAGTTATTTGTGTCCTTTCTTTTGCCCTACACTAACTAAGGTGGCCAAAGGATTTGCACACGTGGCACCAGAGACCCTGCCAGAAATGTGTGCACTCGGCCACCGTGTAAACAGTCCCTATGCGGTGAAAGACCTCCTTGTGTAGAAAATATTCAAGTATTTCTTGCCAAATTATGACTAAAACCCCTCACATTATGTCAGTTTTTGTACCTCCAATCGTAAAACTCAAAGGTATTGAAATTTAAAAGTGGAAAATATACTAAACACGAGAATTTTTTTCTAGTCATTACACATGAACTAGTATTGGACCCGCACATTGCTGAGGTTCCAGAGAAGAACCGATTCCCTCTCTACAGCCATCTCTCTCTCTCTCTCTCTCTCTCTCACACACACACACACACACACACATGCATGTGACCCTCTCCCTCTCTCTCTCATGCACACACACACTCTCAAATGTTGAAACTCTCTCTCTCACACACACACACATGTACACACCCACACACACTCTCTCTCTCTCTCTCTCTCTCTCTCTCTCTCTCTCTACACACACATACGCATGCACACACACTCTCTCTCTCTCTTCTCACACTCTCCCACACATAGAAGCTCTCTCTCTTTCTTACACACACACACACATGTAAATATTAGTATATATAATATTATATTTTAGATACATATACCTATCCATAGGCACATATACTTATGCATACATATGTACATGTATTTAAAAATATAAACACACACATACATAATTTTAATTAATTTTGATTAAATTTTAATGTGTGGAGATGGGTGGTGGAGATGGGTGGTAAGGTTTGCTCACATTTAAAACGTATAAATAGATATATTATACACACACACATATATTATACACACATATATATGTGTGTATACATACATACATACATACATATATATGTATGTATGTATGTATGTATGTATGTATGTATGTATGTGTGTGTATACATATACATATACATATATACATACATACATGCATACATACATACATATATGTATGTATAA